>NC_056524.1:150820720-150967871 GCF_019175285.1 Sceloporus undulatus | reverse complement strand
TTTCAGGATCTGGCTCTGCATGTGTGGAACAGTCTTCCTTTGTACCTTAAACTGGAGAAGGATCCTACCTGTTTTCATAAAGAGTGGAGGACTTTCTGCTTTGATTCATCAGATTAAGCTGCTGAATGTGCCTAAAGATGCTGAGATGGGTACCAACTGGTGGAATGGTGTGGATTTCATCTTCAGTATATTATAGTGTTGTGTTTTATTGTTTCATTCTTCATTATATATGTCTGATGTTCCCTCTTTGGTGAAAAAATGACTTGGAGCAGCAGGAAACAAGCTTGTTCCATCTTCAATGTGACACGCCTTAAAATATTTAAACATGACTAAATTATCATGTCACCTCTTCACTTCTTCTTCTAAAGGCTAACCATACACAACTCCCCAAGCTGCTCCTCATAGGTCATGGTTTCCATACCTTTCACCATTTTGGTCACCCTCCTTTGGACACAATGCAGCTTGTCAATATCCTTCTTCAGTTGTGCTGCCCAGAACTGGATGCAGTATTCCAGGTGAAGTCTGACCAAAGAAGAATAGAGTGGTACTATTACTTTCCTTGATTTAGACACCATACTCCTATTGATTGATTTATGCTATGCTATGCTATGCTATGCTATGCTTTGCTATGCTATGCTATGCTATGCTATGCTATATTGTGCTTATTTGAAAGCTTATCCAGCATCATGGGGAAAAAACCCACATTATTCAATCCCTACTTAGTTATATTTAGAATACTTAGACTCAATGAGACACAGCTAGTCATGTCTAATTTTGATTTCAAAAGGTTTACTCTTAGTAGGACTATGTTTGGTTCCCATCCAGTGATTCTTGTCTGAAGCTATATGTCACACATGGTTTCTGAGCTTTCAGCTGCCATTGTCTGTGTACTTTTAGTATATTTTCACATTCATAAGGGATAGAAACTAGCATGCTTTTTTTTCCTTCAAAGAACAGCTTGCTGTTTTGGGGAAGTCAGTTTCTGTGGCCAGTGCTGCATTCCTTGGTTTTTCTGCATTCCCATGGAATCGCAACATACACAACCGTGGCTGAATTTCTCAAAAATTATGCAACTTATGCTTGGAAAAATGCTGGGTGCAGGGAATAAGAACGAACAAAGAACTGGTGATTGGACCTCCAGAAGAACAATTCATGTAGAAATCCTTTCATGTGTCAACAACTATTATTTACGATGTTTGTGCCCTTTTATCATGACAACCTAAATGCTGAGCAGAGCACATACAGCCTAACCATCACCACATTCACAAAAAGGGAGGATGGGTATATCACTCTCTGCAAACAAATGCTGCGAAAGGAAACTTGCACTTGGAGTTCCTGGATAATGTCTTTTAAATATTCTACTTGCATCCACTGCTTGATGTTGTTTTAATGAGTTTCAGCTCTTTCCCCCTTCCCCCATTTTTATTTAATAAAAGACCACTAAAGAAGGGGTTGGAATAGATGTTTAGGAAGTGACATTGCTTGAAAGATCCTGGCCTTAAACCTATTCCATACGTGTTTCTCATTCATTTTACTCTTGAATTTCCAGTTTCATCGATATGACACTCTTTTTTCTTTTTTGCAAAGCAAGTCTCCAATATCTCCCCTGTCTCCCTTGGCAAGAAGAGAGTGACACTGCTGGGAGCTTAAAAGGCTCCCCTCAATAACCTCTTTCCCATTATGGTAAAGTGTGATATTAATGTCATTCTGTTTGTATTAAAAAAAATTCCCTTCAGTCATGGGTTTCTTGCTCACGGTAAGGGTGTCAACTTCAAAGCATTTAAACAACAGCATTTCTTTGAATTGACTTCCGTGTTGCCAGATATCCTTACCTGAGTGACATCAAGAGGAGAGATGCCAAGCCGCCTCACAGAATATCTCAGGGATGTTGATGGTTTTGTGGCTTTCACTGTGATGTTGCTGAGACAGGGCCAGACCAGCTACAGGGCAAAGGCAGGCAACAGCGGCCTCCATTGGTTGCTGTTCCTGCAGATACAATTGTTCCTTACAACAACAAAGTCACATGCCAGCCCTAAAGAAGAAAAGCATAACAGCATACTGTAGACAATAATAATGAATTCTACTGCTGAGACTACTTGTACACAAGGTGGCAATGGCTCTGGAGGACAGACTGGTTTCTGCTGAGTGGCTTCAATACCTGCTCCATAGGCATCATGCTGCAAAGACTGAGGGCATATCCACACTGCAGAATTAAAGCAGTTTGACACTACTTTAACTGCCATGAGTCTTTCCTACAGAATGCTGGGATTTGTACCAGAGCTCTCTGGCAGACTAGGGTGAGTACCTCACCAAATTACAAATCCCAGGATTCCATAGGATACAGTCATGGCAGTTAAAGACATGACAAAACTGCTTACTTCTGCACTGTGGCTACATCCTTAGTGAGGCTTCTAGTAAGCCAGTGAGAGAAAACAGCACAGCAACACACTTTAAAAAGTCCTAGCATCAATTCCTAAAAGAGTGCCAGAAAAGGAACACATTCCCTTGCAGAAAGAAGGACAGCAAGGAGACATGCCTCAGTCTGTAACTGTGGAAGAACACTCCTTGCCACTGCAGAAAACTGGGCTTCCTGGTTAGAGAGTCCATTAAGCCACTCAAGTTGCAAACCTGCATCTTCAGAGGAGTATAACTTCCATCCAGCACATCCATCCTCCATCTTCTTTTCAACTGTTCAAGAGCTCAGTTGCCTTGTCTGGATTAAGCTTCCATTTGTTTTCCCTCATCCAATTCATTACTGACAACAGACACTGGTTTAGCACAGAAACATTTCCTTGTAGATATTATGTGGAAAGGAGTAGTAGACCTGGGGGCCACCAGCACATTGATGAAATCCAGCCCACAAATTCCAGACAACCTCTCCCAGCAGTTTCATGTATATATTGAATAGCATGAGAACCAAACATAACCCCAAGGAATTCCATAGGCCAATAGCTAAACAGGATTCAAACAGGAATCTCCCAGCACCACCTGCTGAGTCCCTTCCTCCAGAAAATAACAGAGCCTCTGAGAACGGTACCCACAGAGCCCATCCCAGTGAAATGGCCCAGAAGGATACCATATTTGAAGGCGCTGAAAGCCATTGAGAGGTTCAGTAGAACCCAAAGAGATGTGCTCCCTGTCCAGTTCCACACATATGTCATCCCCTAAGGCAACCAAAGCCACCTCTGTCTCATAACCAGAACTGAAGCCAGATTGCAATAGATCTAAATACTCTCTCTCATCCAAGAAGCCATGGAGCTGAAAGTCAACCGCTTACTGCAGCACCTTGCCTTAAAATGAAATACTAGAGGCTTGCTGATAGTTATCCAATCTGACGGGATCCAGGGAATGATTTTTCTGCCTCACAGCAGCATCCTTTAGACATGTAGAACCCCCTCCCCCCTTTTGATATAAAGAGGATAAGACTAGTCCTCTAGAATGCATGTGATGGCTCTCTTCTCCACAGAGATCCTGTCTACAGCCTCTGATTGTATAAACTGAAATATATACATAATCACTGAATATGAGAGAGGAACCTACAGGACCAGTGTCAACTATAACATCCAGATCAGAACAAATCTAAGTGATTTTACCTGCAAAACTGCCTGGTGTATTCTTCATAGTGGGCCAAACATTTATCTGAAATCTCTTGTTGACCATGTTGTAGAAGACCCTTAACCACTTGAAAGAGCTTTGCTCCTTGAAGATATAAAGATGGTAAAGAGAAAAGGATATTTTTGCTACCCATGCTGCTACATCTTAGGCCTTCAAACAGACTCTAGCTTATATTTGGTCAGAGTTACTCCAGATTTTCTTCCATTGATACTCTAGTTGCTGTCTCACTTGTTTCATTGATGACAACTGCCTAAAGAACTGGAGAGCTAGCTGGTTTAGCTTCCATCTGTGAGGGGTCAAACATAGGAATCATTGTATCCACTACGTTGGTGGATCCAGCATTCCAGAGATCAATCAGAGTTTCCACAGAATCTCCTGCTAAGGGGAAAGGAAATTCCCAAGAGGTATCAGGAATTCATCTAGGATAACCCTACTCCTAGGGTGGACTATCTTAATCATTTCCCCACCCCTGCAGAGGCTCTCTCTGAGCAAGCCTAAACTTCACCAGGTAGCGATCTATTCATGACAATACAACTATAGAAAGCTCTGTTCTCAGATCACCTCCACCCTGCCCAACACCAAAAACCTCTAGAGTATGCCCAGCAGCATGAGTGAGCCAGATATCATTTGGGACAAGCTCAAGCTTTTCATAGCAGACATGAGGTCGTGAGGACTCGAGACAGGCAGTTTCAGCATGGATATTGAAATGTCCCAGCACCATACGCTGAGGAGATGCCAAACCGGAAACCACTTCAGCTAGCACAACTGCCCCTTTTTTTATATATCTACCCTGTATGAGTTTTATCACACTAGCAAGATCCCACAAGAAAAAGGGAGTTCAATGAGAGTTAAGTTAAATTCAAATTGAAACAGAACTTGCAAATTTGGAAAGTTTATCACACTGATTGCTGCTAAAATGAAATAACATGAAGTTAATCTGCAGCTAAAGTGGAGGAAACCAGCAGCTTTTTAAATTTGGTTTCTTCCGAATTTAAAAAGCTGCTGGTTTCCTCCGCTTTAATTGCAGATTAACCTCACATTATTTCATATTAACTGCGATGTTATTTCATTATTTCATATTAATTGTTATCTTCACATTTTCCCGTGGGATCTTGCCAGTGAAATAAATTCCTATAACTATGATAGCTGCTTCCTGAGTCCCATTACCCTTCACTGATAGCACAAAAATGAAAAGCAACATTGGCATTCTTTGGTGTCATTTCCTTCAGCAATTCAGCGACCCACCTGTCCAGGACTCTGGCTTATACCTTTCAGCCCAGGAAGCTAACACAATGCAGCTGACCTTAAGCGGCATTAAATTATAGGAGGAGCTGAGGGAGTCCCAGCATAAAGGAAGAGGTAACTAATGAAAAGAAAGCAACAAGCTGTACAATACATATCTCCCACAGCTCTTTTTTGAAATAAGCAACTAATTGCACATGTTTGATTAGAACATGACCCCAGATAATACAGCGTGCCCACGCCATACACGGATTTGAGGTGGGCTGCGAGCCCTCATATGGTGAAGGGAGGGGGAGGGTTCCTGCAGTGTGTGCCATGCCCCACAGAGGCATGCCCCATTCAAATGAATGGGGCTTCATCATACATGGAATTTGCCTTACACCTGGGTGGGGGTGGTGCAGAACAGATCTGCTGCGTAAGGCGAGGGCGCACTGAATTAATTCTTTTCTAAATGAACCAAATACCCATTCTCCACTATTTGGGGACCATTCACCCACTCATTAAGATGGGGGAGTAGGGATTTGGCAACTTTTAGGAGAACAGACACAATTCTAAGGCTTTCCTTGGGCGGAGTACTATGTTTGATGTCCATGAGGGGTAACTATCACCTTCCCAACCCCAGGAGAATCCCTTGGAATGATGTTATATCATGATATAATGAACGTAGAGCATTTTGTCCCAGGAACGTGACTTGCCTGCTTGAAGCAACAACAAAGTTTTAGTAAAAGAAAGAAACAAAGGAGAGGAAAAACACCCTCACCACCTTAAATACAAATCGTCCTTTCAACTGATTAATTAACTGGCCAGGTCTTCAGGGTGCAATTTTATCCCACTTTCAAGAAATGCCAAAATACCAAGGGCTTAATGCTCCAGCCCAGTAGTAAACTGGATATTACTTCTGTTGATTCAATCCAAAGACAAATTTGCTTCTGAAAACATATTATACCTGTAAACAGAACAAAGATTAAATCATCTAAGTTTAATGTTTTAACTTGCATCCTAGCTTTATCTTGTTCAATAAACAGAACATGTTGTGTGAAATCATGTGCAAGGAAAGAGAAGTGAATCAAAAACTGGTTTAGCACAATGCCTAAAAGTGAGCAACAAAAGAGGAAGACCCAGGGTGCATCTGCACCATAGAAATGATGCAATTTGACACCACTTTAAGTGCTGTAGCCCCATCCTATGGCATACTGGGATTTGTAGTTTTACAACATCTGTATCCTTCTCTGCCAAAGAGTGTTGGTACCTCAGAAAACTAGAAATCACAGGATTCTGTGGGATGGAGCCATGGCAGTTAAAGTGGCATCAAACTGCATTATTTGTACAGTGTAGATGCACTCCAAGTTGAAAATTAATAATATTAATACATTATTTATTTATATTTTCTGCCTCTCTCTGCAGATCGAGGCGGGATTACAGATAAAATACAGTCATCAATGCCAATAAACAATACAATTATAATCAACAATAATAATTCCAACAAAAACCCTAACCCTCCTACAATACAATAATAAAATTAACAGTTAAAATTCTCATCTGGTTGTGATTTCACTTCTAGATTAGGTATTAATCTCCAAGCCCCAGGAAAGCAAATCTCTCTCCCAAACCTCTAATATATAGAGTAAATAGTAAATAGTACTGACCTATCGGACAAGGTGGTTGTAAGGGCTCTTACCCTCTGCAGCGTTCCCTGGTGTGGTTAAAATACCTTCGGTCCATTGCTTACTCCCACTATGTTGAGAAAATAAGCTGGCATGAGAGAGATCAACAGATAGCTCATAGGAAAGGGGTTGATCACCCTCTCCGCCTTATTGTTCCTGTGTTCAAATTAAATGTACTCTGTTCTTACGGCTATATCTAAGTAAAACACGGAGTTGTGCCCACTGAAAAGCATAGGCTTTGTATGGATAAAATAGATCTGTGTATTCCTAGTCTATACTTTGTCTATGCTTTGCACTGAGCATACTTTTTATCTTTCGTCTTGATAATTTAGGTAACAATTGTTCATTTAGGGTTTGTAAAGAAGGTAAAGCTCAAAATGAAATATGACATATAGCTAGTAACTGAGAGCTGAGATACATTCATTATAAGAAATAGGATCTGGAAACCAAACACTTTGAACTATATATAGCTCTTCATCAGGGGTAACAACAACAACAACAACAACAACAACAACAGAAATATCATTGCCAACAGAAAAAAATGTATCAACCCAACAGATTGAAGAAGACAATCGTGTACAAATCAACTCAAAAGGAAGCCCCACTGAGTTCAATGATGCTTACTCCTAGGTAAGTGAACACACAATTGTAATCTAAATCAAGTTTACATAAAAGATCAGAGTGCTTTATCAATCTACTATCTTGATAACTAATGCGTAAGACAGATTTATAACAATGTAGTGTCAGATGTGATTTAGTCATTTACATTGCTCAGCTTTGTTGGGCTGGCATTTTATGACTTGACTCATTTCCATTATTACCCCTGATGAAAAGCTATACATTGTTCAAAAAGCGCTGGGTTTTCAGATATTATTTCTTGTAATAAATCTACTTCTGTGCTCATTTACTGACTCCATCTTCATTGAAATTAATTAACACTAAACTGCTTAAAAATTTACTTCATCGAAAATCAGCAAGATTTATCAGGTTTTATTTATTTAATGGGTAGCTTTTCATTTTTAAAATGCTACGGCTGTAATAACCATCTTCAAAAATGTTATGATAGAAAAGTTCTTATCCTCTAATATAATATGTGAAATATTTTCTTTACAAATACTTTTCAGCCACAGAAGGAAAGGCTAAGGTCTGAATCATCTGTTGTAAGCAAGCCAGAATGACATATACCGAGTTTGGAAAGTTACTTTTAGAAGTAGTTGTTTATGGTTTTGAGCCCCTGGGTAGTCAGTTGCTTTTACAGTTAACTATTTGCTTTTCCATTTCTCAGAAAAAACTAAATTTATTAGCCTTTCAGACACTTTAAGAACAATTAGCCGCATCAGCATCAAATGCAGCAAGGCACTGGCCTATGGAAAAAACACATTCACCCTCCTGTCAACCTCACTGTCACCTCAATATCCACAACAGAGCACAAGGCAGCAACACAGGACAAAGTACAAGTCAGTACTTGAATTTTGTGACATTGGGATATAGGCCGCCCAAAAAGGATAGTCTCCTGCCACCCTGGTTTGCTCCACGGGGAAGCTGCAGCTTACAGACCGCGGGGCTTCCCCGCAGAGCAAAAAGAACCCTTAAAAAGTGAGTTCTTCTTACGGTGCGTTTGTGATGCCGCAATGTGCCAGTGGTGCATTTGTGGCATCACAAATGCGCTGGGACATGTGGACGCTAAGCATCCATCACATCAAAATGACAGTGCCTGTGTGTACAGGGCACCGCCATTTTTATGCTCCCATCATATGCTAGGGGTGAGGCCAATATGGGCGGTGTGCCCTTGGCCATTCCTCCTTCACCTTTCAATCAGGCCACACCTCTGTCTGCAATTATACACACAAACACACACACACACACACACACTAAAAAGCTGCAGGTGCAGTACAAAAAAGTAACATTGTCCTGAATTGAGTTACAATCATAAAGCGGTTTAATTATATCTTCATTATCAGAAAAAGGGATTAATTAAAAGTAAAAGTAAAAAGCTTTCAGGTCTGGAAACCAAGGTTCATGAGGAATTGCTTTGGGAGATGGATATATTTAGCTTGGAGAAGAGAAGACTGAGGCATGACATGATAGCTGTCTTAAAACATTTGAAGGGATGTCACATAGAAAATGGAGCAAGCTTGTTTTCTGATGTTCCAGAGACTAGAACATGAACCAATGGGTTCCAATTACAAGAAAAGAGATTCCATTGGGAAGAACATTTTTTTACTGTAAGAGGTGTTCAACAGTGGAACAGATTGCTTTGGAGGGTGGTGGGCCTTTCATCTTAAGTCATCTTTAAACAGAGGCTAGATGGGCACATTTCAAGAGTGCTTTAGTTGTGTATTCTTGCTTGGCAGGGTGTTGAACAAGTTGGCTCTTGAGGTTTCTTCTATTATTCTATGTACCATGATGGGAGTGTTAGGCTTCCATCTCATATTCACTTACTTGTGGGGAAGGAAGCTCAGTTAGTCTCAGCGATATGTTCTTTTTGGTAGATGTGTATGGGATTGTGTTGAAAAGGGCTGAAAAGGGTTAGAAACTGAGAGCGATTTTGAGAACCGAAATCTAAACAGCTGCAATGGGTTTGTAAGTAAGCTATCCGACAGTGGTAAAATATTATTAAATAATTAATACTATTGTATAGTTGTATACCAAAGGTGGGACTCATGCATCCTAAATGTTGTTGGATTGCAACTCAGCATGTCTCCTTCATGGCAATGCTGACTAGGGCTGCAGGGACTTGAAAATTTCTGGAGGACTTACTTCTCATGCCTAGGGCACCACTGAGTACACTCCTATCCATGTTTATTCAGCCATGTGTCTCACTGAGTTCAATGGGACTTAAGCCCACGTAGTGCATGTAGGATTGCAGCCTTAAAATAAAATGAATTATTATGAGAGAAGATTCAGAATATGGTGCAAGAAAGAAATGAAGCCTTTTCAAAGAGTAACATTTAGCCCAGTTCCACTCACAGGTAAATTAGTTTCCTGAAAGATGTTGAAGAACAGAAGTCAAAACCAGCTCTGACTATGTGTGGACTAGCATTAGAAGAAATTTCATGGGAGATGCAGTGAAGAAACACTGAATTATACAGCCAGGAATGCAGTCTGGTCTAATTACAAAAGACTGATAGGCCCTGCTTGGGTTTATATAATTATTTGTATTGAGTTCTATTTGCCTTTCTCCCAAAGCCAGGATTCTAAAGGCAGAATGTAAAAAATTAAAACCAAATAGAAATGAAAACATATAAAAATGATTAGGTTACTACAATTAAACATGTGATAATATTAAAACACTTTTGAATAAAAGGAAATGAAGGCCCAATACAGACGGGAAGGAAGTGACATGGTGGTGCCAATTCTAGGGTTCAGGAGTGTGCAGCTACCACATGCTCCGGAACCCTAGTCTGTACGGACGCCACCATCATGCCAGCCTCCCATCCACATGGGGACCAACCACCACATGACGACACCACGCAGCATACGGACATTGCTGGCAGGAAGTGGCATCATGGTTGTGCCCCTTCCTGTTTGCGAAACCCTTCTTTTTGGCGGCGCATCAGTGCTGCAGCAGGTGGATGCTGCAGCACAGATGTGGGGTTTACAGGGGCGGCTTCTAGCTGTGCGTCTATACTGCCCCTATGTAAGACACTGATTTTAAAAAGTACTGTATGAATCTATTCAGAATTGTTTTCTTTAGCATCACTGTGATGATGATGATGATTATAATAATAGCAGCCAGTTAATAATGATGATGATGAATTTGCCCAAAACTGAGACTCAAGGAGGCTTACAAGTTAAAGCAATTGCCAAAAGCCTGTCTGAATAAAGAGGTCTTTGAATGGCAACTGGGAAGGGGAACAGTCTAGCCTGCCATGGAAGGAACTTCAACAACCTGCCGGCAGCTGATAAATAAATCAAATTTAAAGTCGGGGGAAAGGATACTCCTCAATAACAATGCATGATGCAGCCTTCTTTCTAGAAACAAGCATCTCCACATTGTTTAAGCGGCTGGATGCAGAATTATCAGTGGGCAGTGTGTATTTGCTGCTTTGAGTGCTTTCAAGAAAGAGAGTCATAACATAAAAGTAATGATATATATATATATATATATATATATATATATATATATATATATATCCAATTAAAATTGCCAAGTGAAAGTAGTAAGCCAACAGGAGGAGCAAGTGTCAGGGCTAGAAATCAGCATTTAGCTCACTTTACCGGGGATTTTGCAAAATAAAAATGTTTTACAAGCCTCTTAATAATCCTCTAGAAGGGATGTGTGAAAGCTGGCAGCTTATTTTCACAGATATTTCCACCTCAGTAAATGGGTTGAAACACTTATTGCCAAAAGAAGACATGCAATTTTAGCAATTATGTGATTTTAACCATTTTTGGATCATGATTGCACATCACAGTTGTGTACTGCATCTGTAATTTGCTTTACTGCACATTATGTTTCCCATTCAAAAGGATACACTTCTACACAGTACAATTAATGATTTTTTTTGCATATTGCATACCAATTTGTATATCACTTGCATAATGTTTCTGATGAGAAATTGAAACTGAATAATATAGATTACAATTTTGCTGTATGTGTGCATGTGTATAGTGTGCAACAGTATATAACAGTATATATACACATATACAGAGATGGGAGGGATTACTGCAGCACCTCTGAAACAGTGGTGTTACTAGGGGGTGCAGGGGTGTGTGTGGACTGAACCTGGTGACACCCAAGAAGAGGGGTGACACCCAGTCGATCCTCCTCCCGCTGAGGGGCTGGGAAGGAATAAGCAGGCCCTACAAGCTTCACCGCCCCTACTTCCTACTGAGAAGGCCACACTGCAGTGAAGGAGAAGAGCAAACACATCATTATTGCCATCCCTGCCCCCCTGCATCGGGTGACATCTGGGGTGGGAATACCACTGCTTTGTGACTAACCAACAAACGAAGTCCACTTCACCTGATATGGTATGTGATGGTTAACAAAGTGAATGTGTTCCCGAGCATTGCCTCTTTAATTACCTCATGGTACCAGAAACAGAAATAATATAGAAAAGAATAGAGATAGGTTTGTACACCACAAAAAAGAAGATCAACTTGAACATACTTCAACAGACTTTTATAGATATGTACTTGTGAAATGAAACTAGGGACCTTATCACACTCATTTTTTCCCCCGTTATGGGCACGGGAAGGGGATGCTCAGGGCTGCGTGAGTCTGAGAAAAAATGCATTTCACTGCACCCCAAAGTGTCCTCATTCCATCACCCAGCACTAAGCCATTCCCATTCAGTGCTGAGACATGTCCTTTCCCTCAGTCGGAAGACTTCTGTTTAAGCCAAAAGATACGCCTCAATCCTGAATGGGAGGTGCCAGGCGACAGAATAGGGCCATTTTGAGGACACTTTGGGGTGTGGTAAAATGCATTTTTCTCAGACTCGTGTGTCCCCGATTGTCCCCTTCCCATGCCCATAATGGTGGGGGGGGGGGGAAATGTGTCCAATAAGGTCCCAAGTCAGGTAAGCATTTCATTGGTTAAAAAAAAAATTGGAATTTTCTAAAGAGCACTTCAAGACTTTTTCCAAAATGCATCCAAGGATTATTTTTCTTTAACCACTTTTGTAATAATTACTATTTGACCATATTTATAGATCTGTGCTTTTTTAAATAACATGTACATAGCTGCCAAAGACTATTTGCTATCTCCTTATCTCTCTGTTTTGCTGTTCATGAATGCCCAGTAAAGGATTCCAAAGGCAGCTGCTGTTTACCTTGCTTATTGTAAGGAGGCACACATGGCTACAGTTGAATCAACTAGAATAGAATCCTGGTCTATGGATATATCCTAATTCAGCTGTTTCTCTTTCCACCCTCCCTTTGTAATGCTTTTGTTCAAGCACTGCTCCAAGATGGAGTGTCAAAGAAGGGCGAAGTGTTTTGCAACTGGTGTTTGCACTCCTAAGTAAATGTATTGTTCAGTAGCATTCACAGCCATATTCTCCATTCCTCTGCAGATCCATGGATAATATTCTATAAAATTGTGTCTGTTATGTGGCATGAATGCACGGTTTTTGCACTGAGAGTGAAAATTTGTTCAAGACATTTGGTTGCATAAGAGAAGTTTGGGTGGGAAGGAACCAAAATGCTGATATCTGCTGCCCCCAGCCTCTGGTGTGATACATAGTGGAGGGAAAACAGCAGTTCCTATAGCTTTCCCCCCAAAATATTGCTTTTTGCTAGAAAGGTAATCCAAAAATTCCCCTGTGAAGAGATGCTTTTATAGTACTAAAGGCAAGCATCAGCAAAGGGAGAAGGAAATCCACAATATTAAAGATGCTGGATAGGCTGGTTTATTTGCTACTTTCATGCTCTAAATATGCCTCACTTTGTTCAAAGTCTTTTCTACAAAAACATTTTAGCTTAATTAAAAATTATTTGGAAATTTAAAACATTTGTTTTGAAATGTAGAGAAAGGTATTTCTTCCTGTAGAGAGGAATGGGCTGTTGTGGATATAAAAGGATACAGCTTTCATAGCTCCTTCACACCATGGTATATCCAAAATCCACTGTTCCTTTTGGCTCTGTAACTGAATGCACATCTTTAGCTCCTAAGTTCCTATGGGGGGAAAAATCTTATTTGAGCTTGAAAATGTTGACCACAGTACTCATCTGGAATAGTCTTCTTTTTGTGTCAATGAAATATAACATTACTTACCAGCATTTGGCAGCCAACATAAATTATACCTTCTTTACAGTTGTTAGAACAGGATAGAAAAACGGCATCAGTCTACTGAGTCATACGTGCCTCCTTCATTTAATTCATATGTTGCCAACACCTGTGAAAACAATCAGCATCAGAGGCTTAAATTTGCTTTAGGGATCACTGAAGCAAACACTTGGTTGTTTTGGCTGGATTTTTTTCTCTTAGTTTAGTTTTATTAACAAATCAGGTTCCGTCGGCCCACCATATCCACAGATTCCTTATCCATGTATTCAACCATCCATAGTTTGAAAATATTTAAGTATATAGGTATCAATTCCAAAAGGGAAGCCTTGATTTCACCTTTTTATATAAAGAACACCATTTTACTATGACATTGTATTTGATTGGATTTGAGCGTCCATGGATTTTGGTATGCATGAGGGGGTCCTGGAACCAATCCTCAGTGGATACCAAGGGCCACTGTATTGCGAATCACTGTATAATTTGAGCATGTTAATTTTGCTTCTGATAATTTATTGAGAATAAAAACAACTGCCACACATACCTAGAGTGGTGTCAGGTGCTCCAGGGCTCATGCAATGAAATGTGGTGATCCAGGTGCCTGTCACTCCACTGGATACTGAAGGACCAGCATGTTCTAGATCTAGATCAACTACATGCCCCAGTCAATGAAGGACATTGTCACCTTCTCTGATTAGCCATGGCCATCCAAAGTTTCAGACAGAAGTCTTTCTAATCCTGAATAAGGACTCAACTTAGGCGGGTTACAGACGGGCAAAAAGGGGTGTGCTCATGACGTCATGAAGGTGTAGCCTTTAAACAGCCCTTACCTGAATGCGGTCATGAACGCGCCGCCTGCACACCCCAAGCGGGAAGAAGCGGCATTAAAAAGGTGCTGCTATTTTCCACTTCTTTTTGATAAGCATCTCCATATATAAGCTGCTGCACTGGTACGCCAGAACTGTCACACCACTAATTTAAGTGGCCCATTTAAAAGCTCCATGTCTGCTGCGTTGCATAATGAGTCGGGGTCCTGGGACATGCGCGGTTTGCAGTCAAGCTTTAATTGCAGCGTCAGATGCCATGCAGCTGTGGAAGCTGCGGCACAGCTGCATTCTATTTTAATGCTCATAACCCTAACCCTAGAGCTGCATGTGCGTATGCGCTGCTAGAATCGCAGGAAGTTGTAAGTTTTGCCGGCGGATGTTTTGGTTGTAGAAAGTGATAAGGGAAAGTTTGGAATTTAAAGTGAACCCCTACACACATTCCTGCGCCATTTTCACCTAACAATAAAAAACCACTAAAACTTTAAATATTTACATATGTACAAGGGAGGTGATGGGGGATGGCAGGGGGACAGCGGTGGCAGCGGCGACAGCGGCGACAGCTGTGGCTGTGCATTGCAGATTCAGCAAGAGTGCGGGGACCAAAGGAGAGGCGGCATCCATGATGCTGGTGACACTGGCAACGCACAAGCGGACAAGGATGCCAACACCAGCTGATCGCCAGCTGGCAGGAGGCCACCTTTGTTCTTGGGTAGGGCGGGGGGAAAAGTTTAAAGGGTACTGGGCACTTTAAATGTGCACATACGCTTTCTGCCGCCGGTGCCGACAAAAGAAAAAGAGCCGCGTTTTTGGCCGCCCATGGGGAAGCTGCCTCTCTCTTTGCAGCGTCCTGAGAGGCGGAGGTATGGAAGCTGTGGGAAAGAAACAGCCCCAGGTGAGGTGTCTTCACTGCCCCCAGTGTGGAAGCCCCATCCACCTTAGCCACGCCCCCGGGGCGGGCAGTATGGAGGCTCTGTATTCAGGGGAATACCTTCAAGATGTCTTCCCCTGCCCGTCTGTAACCCGCCCTAGAATCTTTTGTGCACAAAGCATGCACCAGAGCCATATTGGCTCTTACTTATCGTGACTATCATGTGAGGTCATTGCATAAGTAGGTACTACCATGAAAAAGCTACCTTTAAAAAAATTATCAGAATTGGCATGCTAGCTAGGGAATTTGTTGATCAAATTGTGTTACAAACCCAGCCTGAATACTTACATCTAGGGCATTTTGAACCTGGATTACATGGGGATCTTGGAGGAGCAAAGAACTCTCAGCAGGCACTTGCAAATGCAAAACAGTCTCAATTATCTTTTGGAAATTCTGGCTTGACTTTCTCCATGAGAAGGAATGAAGCCAGAAATAAAATCCTAGCTATTTGCAATTAATGACTGGAGATAATCTGGATCTCCTTTACAGTAGTCCCCCAAGATCATAGTTGAAAAGGGTAGGGCTTGCTACTGATAGCTTTGGTCTGGTTTGGATGGGAAACTGCTTTGGTCCAGATTAGACCCATGAGCTGAAGGTTCTTTTTCCCTTCTATATGGGGCCAGGGTTTGATCTGAGTACCAGTGTTTGGCTTGATTTCTCAGATTCTCCAAAAGGAGAAGGATCAGAATCAAGGTATCAATACCTTTGGGCAAGCAAGAGCATTTGCTCCTAGTTCCACTCCCATATCCACCCAGTACACCAGCAATGCTTCCTAATAATTCAGACACCATCCAATGTTGCCATCAGGTGCCAGGCGACTCCAGTCTAATGTTACTTCATCACAATCTGGCAGGCATCACACTAATGTCCCAACCCAAGCTCCTTCAATGGAACCTGAAAGGGAACCTCCAGAGAACTGACAGCTCTTGAGAAATAGACAACTGGGACCAGCACCAGTACTTGGCAGCCTTGTCCATTGCCTAGATCTGTGGCCACATGCCATTTTAATTAACCACAATGACCCTTATATAGGGTGAATCCAAGTCACTATAAGGAATTTGAAGGAAGATATTGCCCTACCTAATGAGTGTGTGTGTGGGGGGGGGGGATGTCAGCAGCTACTCATAATGTTCCAGGTGACTCTATATCAGGGTCACTGTGAATTTCTCAAATGGTGGGTATTTGTAGTTGTCCACTGATGAGGATGCGGCCTGTTTTGCTGCTGCTACTACTACAACAACAACAAGTAAAGCCACCAGACCTCCAGTACTGACTCTAGAAGTGGCTAGCAGAAGGCATTGTACTCCACATAGGTACAAACACCTTTGGTGATGGAGCATCTGCCACTTTATCCCCAATTTCTTCTAAATAAGAAGGCAATCTCCTGGTCTCAGGAGGCCAAGTGTCTATTGCCCTGACTTGAATTCTACAAGTCTAGCAAGACAGCCAATACAACTTGCTTTTATAAATGATACAGATTTCAAGATGAGTCTGTTAAAACACACACACACACACACACACACAAAATAGCAGTTGCAAAGAAGGTATAATTTGTTAATTGCCAATATCAGGTGTGTATTTACGTTAAAGCCCGTGTATTATAGCAGGATAGAAAGAAACTGAGCTTCATTTTTTCCCATTGATAAAGTCACGGTTAAGTATGTCACACAATTCAAAAGAACTGCTCATTGTAAAGACAGAGGAATCTTTTAATAAAGGAAAGAAGAACGAGCTCCATATCTCCATAGGTCTCATAAATCTGTTGGAGTGAATGCATTCCTGTTCTCATATTGTGAAGTCAGTTTCTGTATATATAACTTGAGGAAGACAGCCTTGAAAAGTTATTAATGAGAAAGTACTGTTTCAATTGGATTTGATAGAGACTCCTTCACCCTCCGAACGTAGGCTGTAATGCACTCTCCTAATATGTATACAACTGACAGGTAATGAACTATTATCAGACAGAACTGCCTATCTATAACAGAAAGACATCTCTCTGTATTGTCTGGCATAACTAGGACTGGTAAAGAATAGAATAAATGAGGAAACATGCTTGACTCCTAAATGGAAAAGACGAGGCAGCTCTCTTCCAAAGAAGTCAGCCTCTGATCTCAATTTCTGTCCTTTACCTCACATGTTGGCCCTAAAAAAATACAGTGATACTTGCAAAGTTCATATATATTATTTTCTTGACACGTCTAGTAAGGTGTAATTTTTACATTAATATTTCCCCCTCAAGATACCAAAAAGTGGTCCGAAGTCCACTCCCAAATCCTTGGAATGATCCTCTTAACCAACATGTTACGGTAGCAAGTAACATTAGGTTTTATTCAAGCTGCTAAATATTGTTGCCCTTAAGTTTTCCCTTCCTATACACATTTATCCCACAAGAGAATGCAGCCTCCAGCATTACAAATAATTCTCCACATCTGCCCTGGAACTGCAGTGATTGGGAAAGTTACATCTGTTGAAGCTGTACCAGTTGTACACCTATAGGGATGCATTACTGGTAGAAATGTTGAGGTAAAAATGTCAGTCTTAGCAGGGATTCTCACCTAAGCCTCCCACATCCAAACAAGCCACTTCATCCACCATCCCACACTGGCCTTTGATTGTGGAGCTACTTACTCTGACATCTGACAAATGCCGAAGAGAGTGTAAAATATCATTATCGCTTTGCTTCATACTGGAAGCTGTAATATTCTGTCACTTGCCTGTCAAAGTGTTCACATTCATTGTCTGCAGCCTTCATGTGAACCTGGAAACTGGAAGACAACCTAAGCCATTCACTGAAATGATTTCATCAATTATACTATTCTTACACATTAGCTCAGATGTAGGAACAGAAGCTATTTTTTTAATATGTCATGGCCTGTATCTGTCCCACTTTAAGCATTATCCATAACCAGATGCTCCCGTCCAGCAAAAGGAGAGTCATGTGTATGTTTATGAAGAGGCTGTAGCTGCAGTTTGTATCCTCTACCCAGCTCCACTGACCTTTATGAGTCTGGCTAGCATAGATGGGCTAATATCCATCCAAGCCTGATAGTGACATGCAACAGTCAGTGTGTGAACACAGCTGGATTGTACCCACAATGGTTCCTATTACTATAGCTTTCTTTTGTGCTGAACATAGTCAAAGATATTATTGCTCCTCTTAACCAACCACTGCAAACTCCCTTTTCCCGTTATGAGTTCCAATCACTCCTGCAAAGTCACTAGAACTTCCTTTCTAACTCTGATGTTTGACCATTTTAAAAATTTGTTTATTTGCTTGTGTGTTATATTATTATCCCATTTTTCTCCCAAGATAGGATTTAGGACAACTTACAATACTTTTAAATTAATTAAATTTTAATTTTAAATTGTAAATTAAAACATTAATTTACAAAAGTTACAAAAAGTGAACAGTATTATTTTAAAAGCACAATTGAAAACAGATAAAAGCATTTGAAGCATACTTAAGCATATTTAAAACATAATTTCCTGTAAAAGGTTTAACAATATAATAATAATAATAATAATAATAATAATAATAATAATAATAATTTGTTTTATTTATATACCACTATTCCAAAGATCATAGCGGTGAACAGCAAGTAAGCTAATTTGCCCCCAACAGTCTGGGTATTCATTTTAGCGACCTCGGAAGGATGCAAGCCTGAGTCAAGCTTGGGCCCTTTTGCTGGTCTTGAACTCGCAACCTTGTGGTTTTGAGTGAATGGCTGCAGTACAGGCATTTAACCACTGCGCCACCAGGGCTCCTAGCACATCACTTCACACACACACACACACACACACACACACACACCATAACTAAAGTTCAAAGGCCTGCCTGAATAAAAACGTCTTCATTTGCCAACAGAAAGGGCAAACAGAGGGATTCAACCAGAATTCCTACAGAAGGAAGTACCACAGACTGAGAAGCTCTCTCCTGAGTCCTCAACAATGCACCAGTGAAGATAGTGGGATTGAAAGAACGCCCTTCTCTGCAGATCTTAAAATTCATCCTGGTTTATATGATGAGATACAATCTTTCAGATAGTCTAGTTGTGTAGGGCTTTAAAGATAAAAACCAGCACTTTGAATTCTGCCTGGAAATGGACGGGTAACCAATGAAGCTGTTTCAACAGGATCCCCATAACTGGCCATCCCAGTCAACAGCTTGGCTATAACACTTTGGACCCACTGAAGTTTCCAAAGTTTCTAAAGGCATCTCCATATAGAGCAAGTTACAGTAGTCCAAATGGGATGTAACCAAAGCATTTTGTCACTCTAGCAAGATCTGACTTCTCAAAGAATGGGTGCAGCTGGCACACTAATTTAACTATATAAATGCATTCCTGATCACTGCTGAAACCTGTGCATCCAAATCTGTGCATCTGAGTTCAGGAGTACACCCAAGCTGCAAAACTGAGATTTCAGAGGGAGTGTAACCCCATCCAGCACAGGCTGAATCTCTATTCCCTGATCTGCCTTCTGACTGTCCAGGAGCACCTCTGTTTTGTTTGAATTAAGATTTAATTTGTTCTTCCCCATTCAATCTATGACTGAGAGCATACACTAGTTTAGTGAAGAAATAGCTTCCTTGGAATGAGATGAAAAGGAGAGACAGAGTTGTACATCAGTGTATACTGATGACACACACTGAACCCCAAACCTCCAGATGGCCTCTCCTTGCAGTAGCGAGGCATTTGTTACTCCCTTTACCCAATCCTCCACTTCCCCTCAGGCTACTTTTAACATCCTGAAAGGGTATTGGTCCAGTATGTACTTGTTGGCTCTCATCTCTCCAAGGATCTCATCCACATTCTTGGGTTGAACAAACTGAGACTAATGTAAGAATTGCTTCAGTCACTAACTCAATCAACAGCCTGTTTCCAGTCTTTTCACAGCATACTTGTGTTTTCAAGGCAAAGAATTTTGGATAGATGGGATAGGAAACTATCAACAGGCTTGTCAAGAAAAGTTCTATATTGGGGTGGGCAACTCTGGAAGACTGGGGGAGCACATACCTCACCAATTAGGGTTGCCATAATTCTCTACTATAATCTGGGACAAAATGTAGGACAAAATTTAGACCAAAATGTAGGACAATTGTAGGGTAAAACGTAAGACATTTAAGGTCGTCCATTTTTCTTAAATGTCCTACATTTGGGCTAAATTTTATCCTATAATTGTCCTATATTTTGGCCTAAATTTTGTCCTACATTTTGTCCCAGTTTATAGTAGAGAATTATGGCAAACCTCACCGCTTTGCAAAAAATTGCCTCCAAATGTCTTCCAATGGCCTTTAGAACAGTGGTTCTCAAACCATTTACCATTTACATTTACATGTGGGCATCACCTTCCCTCAGCATAGTATACTCATAGAAATATTTTTATTTAGTATGTATTTTCAGTGACACATTCAAGCATATTCATATTTTCACACTTTGCCAAGAAATAATTAGAACTATTTTATTTAAGCAAATTCAATATTTAACTCAATGCAAGTGCAAATTTAACACATAAAAAAGTTTGGGAAGAGGAGAATGAAGAACATGGGTCAAGATGATGACATAACCAAAAAAAATCTAAGTATTAACTTGGCCTGGAGATGAATAGTATATAAGTGTTGACAATATCAGGTACTTCATTTGTCCAGCCCATGAACTATGTTCTGTCAAGCAAGCAACACTGTTGTTTAAAAAGTAGTCCATTTTCTACCAGGGCCCACCCATAACTAAAGCTGTTGTGGCACTGTAGCTTCTCAGTACTCTTGTGCCAGAGTCTCCCCTTGTTCCATTCTCACCCATCAGATTCCATGCCTTGGCTCAACGCACCTGGTCCCATTCACTGGTTTGACCCAGCATTTTTGAAATCAAAGCCGGGATAGTTTAGAAATGGAAAAGCCAGCTCTAGCAATATCCAGCAAATGATATTTCAAGTTGCTAGGGGTCAGCATAACCCTGGAATTATAGTTCTAGCCCAAAGTGGTGTGGAAACTTCACAATTCCCCAATATGAAAAAAGCAGTGTGGATACTACTGTGGCCACAGATCAGCCAGAGCAACGCCCTCCCAAGCTCTGAATTCCTGACACCTGCTTCCTTCCTTGGATAATTATGTTTTGCTCTTCCAAAGTGTCTGCATGCTATCACAGCAGGCTCTGCTGAAAACAGGAAATCATGATTACTTTGCAGTGTGTCCCGATTGCCTCCACAGTTAGACACCTGTCCTTCTGGCAAACATCTTTATGGTAACAGAAGAGAGGCAGGTTGGCCTCTGAAGTGCCAGCAATGACTAGAATCATTATGATCCAGGCCCAGGAAGAAAACTTACTTCCCCGTCCCTTAATTAACTTTGGATGAAAATATGAACATTCATTTTTACAGTTTCAAAAAAGTTGAACCAACGTACTAGCTGTTACGCTAGGTGGCAATCTGTCAAAATGGTCAGGGACAGGAATAGATTTAATGTGCCACAGGCAAAAGTGAGCTAGAGAAATTCCTCTGATTCTGCCTTTCCATGGTCCAGGCTCACGTCTGGACTTCATTACCTTTTCCGGTTAGAAATGGGAGAATAGGGGTGTTGATATGGGTTCATGGGAGTGGCACTATATCAGGGAGACATGGGCCTGTTACAGACTGCCAAAATAAAGCTGCTTCGAGTCTCTTTGGAGGTATGCTATTTAAATGATGCATGGGTCCTAAGAGTCCGGAGGTCGCACCAAAGCCACACTCCATTCCTAAGCACTGGAGTGCAGCTTTGGTGCAGCTTCCGGATTCATAGGACCCATGCATCATTTAAACAGCATACCTCCAAAGAGACCCGAAACAGCTTTATTTTGGCAGTCTGTAACAGACCATGGATTCCTACCCCTAATTTTAAGGTAAATACTAGATTCACATAGAACAGGGGTGGGAATTCTGCGGCCATCCAGCTATAGTAAAATTGTAACTCTAAGACTTCTTGCCATTGGCTATGCTGGCTAGGGCTAGAAAAGCTGAAGTCCACCTACATCTAGATGAAGACATCTAGCCTACCCACAATGCTCCATCTTGTCCCTAAAAATTGCTAGCACAGGTAAGTGGCTAGATGAGTAAAAGAGAGTGCCCCAGAATGTATAAAACCTATCATTCCCAGCCTTCTTGAACAGAACAGCCCCAGTTTGAGTGAGTGCAGCCACTTTCAAGCAAGGCCTAACTCATCTAGGGCATCTCCTCTACTTCACCTACAGCCCTGCGTGCCTGCTAGTATTTCTTTCCCAGATCAAATAAAATTCTTTACTTCAAGAAAGGAAAAGGGTAGGCTGCAAAGATTTGCTGTGGGCCTTGGCACTTCCCTGTTTATGGGAACCCTCTGTAACCTGTTAACTCTTTTTTCCTAAGAGAAGACTTTTGGGCTTCAGGATCATTAGAAAAGCATAACCTTCAACAGTTCACATATAAAAGCTGAGACATGTGTGGCCAAACAACCTCAGAGTGTGGTCAAGATGGCAAAAGTTATTAATAAGCACGAGTTAGGAGATGCTGAAGTGTTGTGGTTTGATTTTGCCTCACCCCACTGTGAAAGACAAGTTTTCTCATTCCTCTCCTTTTTCCCCTGCTGGGTTAATTGAGTAAGAACTACTATTGCACTTGGAACTCAGTTTGCAGCAATTGAAGTAAGCCAAGGACAAAGATTGAAAGGTGGAGAAGAAGAGAGACACTGGGACAATGTAAAATGAGCTGAAAAACTGGGATGACCGAGTATTAATCAGGACTATCCTTGCCAAACTGGACAACTGGAAGGTATGAAAAAAGGGAAGCTGTGATTAGACAGTTCTTCCTGACTGTTCATATTTGATACTCTAAAACTTTCTTAAGTGCTTTTCAGCATAATATGTGGGGTTTTTGTATTTGCTGAGTGCCACTCCAAGACTCCTGGAAGCCTGAAATAGGAGTAAAATTGCCCACCATAACCATTACCATTAAGACCAACAGTTTAAAATATGCTACTGTACCAGTCAGACATTTAATAGACCTGGTGAGAAGGAGAAGAGGCTACTGTTAGAAGAGAATATGGAAAAACAAAATGGTCTGCAACTGGCAGAGGGGTCAGACAAGGCTTCATTCTATCATCCTATCTGTTCAACTTATAAATATCATGGAAGAAGGAGCATATAGAAGGAAGGAACAACAGTAGTCTAAGATATGCAGATAACACCATATCACTAAGGAAAATTAAAGAAGAAAGAGCAAAGGCAGGCTTACTGCTGAACAAAAAGAAGGCAAAATCATGACCATGGAGGATTTATACAAATTCTGCCTAGACAATGAAGGATTCAAAATAGTCAAAGATTTCCTATACCTTAGATCAGACATTGATCAGAATGGAGACTGCAGTCATGAAATCAGAAGACTAGGAATGGGAAGGGCAGCTATGAAAGAACTAGAGAAGATCCTAAAATGTAAATGAAACACTAAAGTCAGAATTGTCCAAGCCATTTTATTCCCCATTACCATGTACAGATGTGAGAGCTGGACAGTGAAGAAAGCAGATAGACAAAAAATCAACTCATTTGAGATGTGGTGCTGGAGAAGAGTGCTGAGGACACCGTGGATAGCCAAACAAGTGGATCCTTGAACAGATCACGCCTGAACTCTCCCTGGAAGCCAAGATGACTAAACTGAGGCTGTTATACTTTAGCTATGAGAAGGCATGACTCACTAGAAAAGACAATAATGCTAGGGAAGATAGAAAGAGAGGAAAACCACACGACAGATGGATAGACTCAATCAGGGAGGTCACAGGCCTTTTGCCGCTTCCCCGCAGCCTGGAAAGCGGCAGATCGGGGCCTCAGTGGCTACCAGTCTGGCAGCTGAGGCCCCGATACACCGGGGAAAGGGGCGGGTGCAGCCCGTCCCAAACGGGCGGTCTGTAACCCACTTTTCAGTCAGACATATCAAGATTCTGCTCATGATTTGACCAAGATGTGGATGGGGCTGCGGATGTGGGCTGGGTCACGAAGGTATACAACAGGTTGAACATATGGCAGGGGACAGATAGTATGGAAGAGGACAGTGACTTGTCAAGCTGCCTGGAAGCCTCTAAGAGAAAAGAAAAGTGAAACCCTCCTTAATCCACATTCCCCAGAACTATTTTGTGTCAAAGATTTCAAATGTGTGATGGAACAACTCAAGTTGCATGAGTCTTATAGGTGCCACATTATCTGAAGACATGAAAATAGTGCATATCTCTGTGTGCATGTTCATGCTATATGAATTTTGCAAAGTTCCCTAGAGGTATAGAGTAACAGCCATAGAATTAGCAATGAAAGCAGAAGATAGACATTTTCTAAAGATTTGCATAGTTGTCCTGTTAGTCTGCTCCTGTCTTTTCATCCCCTCTTTCACAATGGTCGTGAATTCAATTTCCAGCTCAATATTAAATTCACTGTGTGGCTATGAGCCCCGTCAAACAAAGTTCTCCGAAAAAGGACTAATCAATAAAAGAGGAAAGGCAGTTTTATCTCCATCAGTTGTTTGAGCAACCTGCCTTTCTAGAATGGGAACAGACAGCACAATGCCTTCCAGATACTTTGGACTTCAACTCCCATATCCCCAAGCATTAACTACCCTGGCTGAGGTTGCTGGGAGCTATGGACAAAAACATCTACAAGGTGGCAAATGACCCACTCTGGATTGAAAAAGAAATCAGAAAAGCACACCTCATCCATTGTCACCCAACAGTCTGTCATGACCATGGGCAGAGGTTTTTAGCCCTCCATTTGTAGGGAACTGATCTGCACTTACTATGACCTTCTGCCTGCAAACGCATACGGACCCATTTTACAACGTATTTTCACACTAGAATAATGAGGAACATCCTTGATTTCCCAGTAGTTTGTGAAATTCAGCTGATGACTGCATGGAGGTTTTAATTTCGATCTTTCTTTCCTCCCCTCCTTCTTCCTCCCCTCTTCATCTTGCTGTTTTTTGTTTTCATCAGTCCATCCATCACTCTGGGTAGGCATCATGCATTCCCTCCAACCCTGCAAAAATGCCATCTGGCTCTGCCCCCATGGTATAAACATTTGCAAACTACAGCCCTCCCATGCAGGAACAAGCTGTTTGGCTCATCATGAACTCTGGGACCAGGCAGCTGAGGCTTGGACTGAACTGTGCCTTGAGGAGAAAGAGGGAGGGAGGAGGGACAACTTTGGCTAAGGAGAAAGACATAATTCTAGATTCCTTGGATGAACTAATCCACAGTTATTTTTAGGCAGCTTGTATTTTAGAAGAAATACTGAAATTACTCCTTTTTCTCTCTCTCTGCTTCATGCCCACCCCTCTGCTGCCCCACCTCCTTTCAACTAAACCAGTCATTTGTGGCATGTCTACTATTGGTCCTACATCAGCTTCACTTACAAAAGACAACTGGCACCTTTAGTACTTTCACCCTACCTCTCTGTAACATTGGGCCTTTGGGATCCTATGGGTTTTTTGCTGATAAGCCACCCTGTCAACACATCCTCTTCCTGCTGGGGTCATTGTCATCTACCTCTTATAATATTTATTTGAAAAGCTTAGATGCATACTTAGTTTTTTTTTGTCGGTGTTTCAGGCTATGAGTCTGTGTTCTAGAAGAGTTTATTTCTGATGTTTCACCAGCAGCTGTGGCTGGGATCTTCAGAGAATGCTGGCATGGAAGAGAGTGGGGCATACACACTGTTGGTTGGGAGGCAGTGATTTGCATGTTAATATGTGTATCGTTCTCTTGTTAAATGGCAAAGCCTACAGAGTGTCCATTTACTTAATGCTGGGAATCCCCCTCACCCTGGATTGGTTGCATTTGCTGAGTCTTGATTTTGTTGTTTTTCAGGACTGCTAGCCAAACTTTGTTTACTTTAAGGGTTTCTTCTTTCCTGTTGAAATTGTCCAGGTGGATTTCAATGGCTTCCCTGTGCATTCTGACCCAATAGTTGTTGGCATGGTCCAGAATTTAATTGTTTTCAAAGAGCATTTTATGCCCAGGATGGTTTATAGCATGTTCTGCTACTGCTGATTCTTCTGGTTGACCCAGTCTACAGTATCTGAGACACAAGGAAGCCATTGAGGAGAAAGAGGATCTAATGAGAAGCAATAAGTGAAATGTTGTTCCTTCATCCGCACATGTGCTCAGTGCATAGGCGTAAAGTGAAGAGTGGGGTTTTATTTTTACCCGAGCTTGAAATGTTACCTTTACAAAAGGAACTAGTTACGTTACTCTTTACTTTGATCATCCAAGAGGGTATTTACTTACGACAGTTACTGCAGTCCAGAAGGTTTGGGGCTCGACAGGCCGCCCCTTTTAGCACTGGATAGGGGCTGTGGCAACTCCATGCTGTGGCCCCAATCTGGCCTTTCCATGGCACAAAAAGGAGCCACAAAAAGCGGCTCGTTTTTGCATCATGGAAAGGGCACCATAGCTGCTGGCACCGTGGCTTTTCAGCACTCCTTTGTTGCTGTGTCATCTGGATGCTGCCCACCATGTGGTGCGGCATGTGGTGTCACACTGATATGGGGCGGAGTCAGGGTGTGTGTTGTGTGGATGCCACACCCACACTCTACCCCCAAGCTGGTCTTTATCACCGGTCCGTACATCCTCTTACTTGCTAGATTACTCAGTATTAAATGATACTGTTACTATTGGACCATTGAAAAACACAGGACAATGTTTTCTGTTTCCCACCCCAAAAATCTGGGTACTCATTATGATCCTCATAATCAGGGTGACTAAATGACCTCCTTTTCCTGGATATGTCCTACATTTCAACCTTCTGTCCAGGAGGAATTCCAAAATGTCCTACATTTGCTGCAGATCATTTTTAATGCCCCCCCCCACACACACACAAAAGACAAATCCAAGGCTGATTTCAGCAAAGATAAGCTTATCAAAAAATATATGGCTGAGTGCATAATAAACTACAATACAGTGGTCCTTCCACATTCATGGGAGTTAGGGGTGAAAGACCCTTGTGAATGTGAAAAAAACACAAATAAAAAAACCAAACTACTATTCTTTTTACCTAAGAGAACACTTCTCTAGCAATTCTATGGTTAACATCTGCCAGAAGTTGATCACAGAACCATGCTGGAGGACCTACAAATGCCTAGAGAAGTGTTTTCTCTAGGAACTCCTAGGTTATCCAGCACAGCTCAATGGTCAACTTCTGGCAGAGGACCTAGAGATTCCTAGAGATAACATAGTACTCAAATCCACAAAAAATCAAATCTGCATAAGTCAATGCTGCAAATTCAGGGAGACAACTGTATATGTTATAAACCATATGACAATAATTTATATTTATATTAGTGTTTTTAGCTTCTGTTTTGTAATGCCCTACATTTTTCTTTTATTAATGGAAAATGTATTAATTTTATTCAGAAGAAACAATAAAAAGTTATACACATATATCAAAGCCATACGTATACACAAATAAGCTCTACATTTTTCTTGAATGACCTACATTTCGCAAGGCCTTGTCCTCCTTTGTGGTGAGGACATCTGGTCCCCCTGCTTATAATTCTGACTGTTGCTTGCAGTTCCTGTCCCACTCACCTGCACAGGCACAATGTGGCAGACCATGTCACTGCCACATGCATCATATGCATTCTATGGACAAATGCGCATTGGCAGTCATTCACTCAGTTTTCCTTCCTGTCTCCCTCTCCTGCAAACAATTGGTCTAAATGTGATGCCTGATCTGACTTCAGGTGTGCAGAGAAGTATCCCCTCTTCCTCTAAACACTTTCTCACAGCTCACACCATCCCTGCCAGTCCAGGTATGTGCCTGGGCTACTGTTTAGAGCAGCCAGCCTGGCAGCTGGCCCTATGTGCTCCAAACCCTCCCCATGCACTCACACTGACCCTTTTCCTGGCAGTGGCAGCAGTCTCTGTTGTTTAGGTGGTATAGAGAAAGGCAGAAAAGACAAGCTAACATTTTAAAAAGTAACTTGAGTCTTCATTGCAGCTCATGTTTTCCATGTGGTTTCCATTCCTTGTTGCCGGTTCCCCTGCTCTTCATTGGCAGCACCCCACAAAGAGGCAGCACAAACCAGCCACCAGTGTGACTTTTCCTTCTCCCACTGCCATTGCTCAGTCTGAATCATAAAAAGTAACTGGCAGAAAAGTAGTGAAATACAGCCCTGATACTGTTTCAGTTCATTAATGCAAAAAGTAATGAGCTACCAAAATATCTAGTAGTTAGTGACACAATATTTTCAAGCTCTGGCTTTTGCATCAAAAGGGTATGTGTGGCTGAAGTCAGTTGAGGCTGTACTCTATTTTACTGTACTAATTGATTCATTAACAAGATCATCTAATCCAAAGGAAGCCCATGTTTAGGGGAGAGAGGTTTTCTTGGAGCTGCTCTACAAGGCGTCTGTGGAATACTGTGAATTCTTTCCTTGGGAAGCAACACTTGTTAATTGACACTGGAATCAGAAAGAGGTTTCTTGACAAAGAACCAGCCAGATGTGTTTCTTCTAAATGAAACACCTCTATCTCTCCTATCCTGTTCCAATAATGAGTGACCAGCAACGTTTTCAGCAATCCATGGTAAACTCTGTGTGTGTGTGTGTGTGTGTGTGTGAGAGAGAGAGAGAGAGAGAGAGAGAGAGAGAGAGCTGTGGGAAGGGGAAGGAACAGGAAGGTGATAGCAGAATAAGAGATCTGATATGTGCTATTCTACACACCTAAATCAAAACAAACATAGGAAACAAATTTTGTATGCTCACCCCTAGCAGAACCCATTATGAAAATTATGCAAATGTTAAATCTAATAAAACCTATCACATCTAATTTATTAGCTATAAATTCTACCCCACTTTAGCAAACAGTCTTTTGGAAGCAATGCATCTCAGGATAGCTTGGAGGCACTCCATTAATTGCAGACTAATGATGGAATCTGCTCTGGAGTAGAGGAAAGGAGGCAAGGGGAAAACCTAGAGGTGAGTGTTTAAGGGAGTCTATAGCCAACTAGGATCACTTCAGGCCCTATGCTTCTGGTGATGTCATCAAGCATTATGCATTAAGTAGTAGCCACAGGTGTTCACAACCTTTTCATACAAATACAGAGAGAGAGAGAGAGAAAGGAAGAGAGAATGAACATACTTTCATGTTTGGAAATTAAGACAGAAATATTAGTTAAAGGGGTTGTTCTCAGATCAAGTGAAATGTCATCAAAACAATACTAAAAGAGGGACTGGATGTTATATCATTGTACAGAGAAATGCATAGTTCTGCTGGTTGGATTAAATGGATTTTTAGATGTTTAATAAAATTATTTTCCTTAGTGCTTGTGTTTTTATTTTTACGATCATTTATATGTTGCTTGATGATTTATTAGGAAGAGTGCTATAAATATTTTAAAAATGAAACAAAGAATTAGAAGCATGCTGCTGTAGCACACTCGATTCTCACAGAGGATGGCATTCGCTATTATGACAGGGATTCAGGGGCCTCATTCCCACTTCCAGTTGATTCGGTATCCAATCTGTATTGATGAATTGGGTCGGCAGCAGAGCCTGGTTCACATTACATTTGGGTCACTTGAAGCAGCTCTGGGAGAAGGCCGAGACAGTGACTGTGACAGGAGAAGGCTGGGGAAAGAGAGTATGGTAACAGGAGAAGGCCGGGATGGAGATGACAGAGAGCCAGGGATGGAAGAAGAACTCCTGGGAGGAAGAAATAGGGAAGCGGTGGCAGCAGACATGGCCATGGCAGCTGCCACAGGGAGCAGATTCGAATTCGCATGGTTCACATTGGGCTGAATCATGCTATTTCAAAATAAATTGATTCAACCAAAAAGATGCTGGGGGGAAATCAGTGTCTTTTTGATGCAGGTTAAATGGGCCTAGAGCATGGGCCCTCTTTCAGAATCACTTCAGCGATTTGAATTAAGCTGGAAACATGGTAGTTTGAATTGGTTCAAACCAATTCACAATCCACTTTAAAAGGTAGTGGGATAGAGGCCATTATGGCAAATGTTGGGCTGAAACCACATCTTTCCCAAGATAGCATCTTGTATGGCCCTCTGATATGTGCTGAAAACTCCCTGCATTGAACATGTTGTTCTGCCTATTGGAAATAACTCATGTGATACTTCCTTGTCCTGACAGCATGGCAAAAGAAAGGGTCAAGTTTAAATCCATGGGAGAAGTTCACCTAAGTTGTCTTGTTGAGGCCCCCTCAGTGTTTCCATATGCTTGACTCTTATCCAAAGTTTTTCTTGTCAGCTCCAAAACAGAAACAAAAACATAACAAAGCCCTCAACAGCAAAACGCACCTCTCCCATACCGGGACTCTACTACTCTTGTATAATCTGTCATTTGTACTTTCGTATACTAAAGGTGACAGTCTAATTCACATATGACCAACGCCAATAAATCACATTGGGGTGGGGTGATGGGGGAGGAAAAAAGAGAGGAAACATTCATAAATCCATATCAAACAGCACCCAAATTATGACAAATGACATGGCAGTCATAAAACTGCACAAGCACAACTCACCAAGTCATTAATTTCATGGCTGTGGAAAATAAACAGACACTTTTTTTTTCGTAGCCCTAATAAATTTTAAAAAAACTCAAAGAATGGTCCATCTGCTTCGAATAATTTTTAATTTCCTATTCTGTCTCATTCCCATTAGCTATTCCACTGAGATATTTGCAAAATTCTTTCATTTGCCTCCTCCCATCTGTATTCAATTACCTTGTTCCCAAACAGGGTTGGCTTTTTCTCCCCCTTCTCCTAAGCAGAGCACAGACTATCCCCACCTGTACCTTAAAGCAAATGTTATGTGTGTTTTATTATCTGTTAGACTCTATGAGTCATTCCAGCTCAATTGCCTGTGCTGAAATACTTGGAGGGCAATCTGATTTTGATGTTTTCTGGCTTTGGTGAAAAACACCTGCCTGATTTTCATAGCTAATCTATTAACTTGGTAAATGCCTCAGCAGATGTTCTGGAACTGGCTTGGGACCGAGGTCCATTCTCATGACAGGGCCCGCTTGTAAGCTTGAAATATTTAAATGTTCAGAGTTCAGAGGCCAATGATGTGTTTTGGGTACAAGCTTTCGCTAAATCATATTTTCTTCCCACTCCCACCCCAATCCATCCCCAGAGGGCAATCCACATATAATAAGTGGCTGAAGCATTTTGGCAGGACAGGCCAACAATATGGTCTCCATGAACTTTAAAGGATGTGGCCTTCAAGGCAGAATTTTCTTTCTGCCAGTAGAAGTGGCTGGGCTAACGCTTTCTCTGTTCAGTCCTCATTCTTTCCCCTCGCTTTTCTTCTTTGCTCTCTTTTCAGTGACATCTATGTAATTTGAAGTGTCTGTCTATTCTGCTATACAAATACAGGGTGTTGTACTTTTATATTCATTTTCTATCTTCATTTTATCTTCATGCTTTAAATGCTTTTTAAACTGGTTTGAATTACAGTGGGCCTTCCACATTTGCTAAGATTAAGGACACAGGACCAGTGAAAGTGGAAAACTACAAATAAAAAGCTATTGTTTTTCTTTTAATCTGAGAGAACACCTCTGTAGGAATCTCTAGATCCTCCACTGCACCTCTATGGTTAACATCGGCTGGAAGTTGACCAAATATTCATGGTGGGGGACCCCCTACAAATGCTTAGAAAAGTGTTTTCTCTATTGATATCTCAGTCCTCCAGAGTGACTCTATGGTCAACTTTGAGGAGAGTCATGCTGGAAGGCCTAGAGAACATATTAATTGATTCCAATCCACAAAAGTCAAAGTCACTAATGTAGAGGGCTGACTGTAGTGTTTTAACAAAATTGCTCATTTGATGATGATGAAGACAATGATGTTTATTTATAACACCGTTTCACCAAAACTATTTAATTGTTGTTGTTTAAAATATAAACTATTTGTACAATAAATTGTTTCAGCTGTATTTTGCTTTAACTGACAACGTGTAAATCACTGTAGGCTCCATACTGGGAGAAAAGTGAGGTATCCAATAAATAAACAACACAGCAAAATCATCAGCAGGAATGCCAAGAAAAAGTCTAGTGTATTTAAAGCTGGAGTGCTTACTTGAATTTCTGGTCCAAATGCCACATCCCTGTCTAACAGAATCTATTTCCCCAAGCATCTGACATCTGAAAGTATACCATCTTCTCCTTATGCTGAATCAGTTCCTTATGCTTTAATCTCTTGTTGCTTCAGTGAAGACACATTCACTACATTCTCTACTGTGGGGATTCTCATCAGACATTAAGATGCTTGTGCTCTGCACAGAACTTGGTAAGAAACTCAAGGTCTCACACTGAAGACAATAGCAATAGGTCCAGGTGTCCTAGGGTTCACTCCCACTTGCAGTTTAACCCAATTTCCAATTTGGCTTTGCTCCGTACTGTTAATCAGTTCCAAAGGGTCCCTTGTTTCCACTATGAAAGTGGTTCTTTTCAATATGTCGGTGTAACCAGTTTTTGGGGGGCATGATTGTCATCTCCATTAGTTTGCACTGCTTTGAAATAAATGTCAATCATCACGGCAGCCCGGGCTCTGGATGCAGAAGAAGGAAGGAACCCGGCAGGAGGACAAAAGGAACCCGGCAGGAGGACATGTTTTGTTTTTAAAAAAATAAAATTAATCAATGAATCAATAGATTGATTTCACAACTACTTGCAAAGGCAAACAGTTGCTACACCAATCTATCGATTCATTGATTAATTTTATTAGTTTTTTTAAAAGGCACCCATAGGTCACACCAACAAATAAAAAGGCAGCACTGGGATGTGTGTGAAATCTCCCCCAAAATGAGGAGGGATGGTATTAGTCCATTAGTCCCTCCCCTCCAAAATGATGCAATTCTGATCTATTGTTCCCACTTGTTGAACTGGCAGCTAAATGGCAAGAAAGGTCCACTGCAAGTGTAAACGTTTATACACACACTGATGGCATCTGAAATGCCTGTGACTTTGCAGGAAAGATCTTGGAGTTGTGATGGATAGTTCAATGAAAATGTCAACTCTCTGCAGCAGCAGTGAAAAAGGCAAGCTCCATGTTAGGGATTTGTTGAAAGGGAATGAAAAAAAAAACCTGGCAGTATCATAATGCCTTTATATAAATCCATGATGTGGCAGAATGTGGGATTCTGTGTATAGTTCTGGGAAGCCCACCTCAAAAAATTGTAAAGAAAATGGGGGCAGGGAAAGAAAGAGAAGAACAAAGGGACAGTCAAGGAATTGGGGCATCCTCCCTATCAGTAAAGGCTAAAGAGTTTGAAGATTCTTAGAAAGAAGACAGTGAGAAAGGCAAATAATGAAGGATGATAAACGTATCCATTGAGAGAAAGTAAAGAGACAATTTCCCCTCTCCCTCATAAAATTAGAACTCTAAGGGCCTGAACAGACAGGCTGAAATAAAGCTGCTTCAGGTCACTTTGGAGGTATGCTGTTTAAATGATGCCTGCATCCTAAGAGGCCGGAAGCCGTGCCAAAGTCACGCTCCGGTCCTAAGGAATGGAGTGCAGCCTTGATGCAGCTTCTGGCCTCTTAAGATGCTTGTGTCATTTAAAGAGCATACCTCCAAAGTGACCCTAAGCAGCTTTATTTTGGCATGTCTGTTTGGGCCCAAAGTTGGCAAATGAAGTTGATGGGTGGTAGATTAGCTATTGGCTGCTAATCTAATAATGGGATCCTGCTGTTTCAGAGGTGGTGTATTGAAGAATGCCTGTTCTTAGGGAACTGACTTCATGAAGGCTGTTATTGTCTTCATTCTCTGCTTAGGGCACATTTTTAAGCATCCAGAACTGAAATATAATATATTAAAAAATGACCATTAATGAATTAAAATATTCAAAAATGAACCTAAAATGTGATGTTTTAATCCTTAAAGACCAACATTTAATTTTGAAGCAGCAATTACAGTTTTGCAGTATTTTAATTCATTTGTTTGGGGTGAAGTGGCTGGCAATATTTTAGTAACTTATTTTTTTCTAATTAAACATTAACAATTTTATCAACGATCAACATAACAAACTGATATTACAAATCTCTTTTTAACAGCTTCATAGTAACTAATTTCCTTCAATGCTTTAATGTTAACTCATTAGTACTGATGCCAGCATTTTCAAGCTCTGAGAAAGACTATGAGCCTGAACAGACAGGCCAAAATAAAACTGCTTTGGATCACTTTGGAGGTATACTGTTTAAATGGCACACACATCTTAAGAGGCCAGAAGCTGTGCCAAAGCTGTGCTCTAGTCCTTAGGACTGGAGAGTGGCTTTGGCATGGCTTCTGGTGTCTTAGGACACATGCAGCATTTAAACAGCATACCTCCAAGGTGACCTGATGCAGCTTTATTTTGGCCTGTCTGTTCAGGCCCTATAGCAATAGAGAAATGCTGATGGTAGGTCAACCTACATATGAGGTTTTACCCATGTTGAATGGAACTGTACTCCTATGAAGAAGCAGAGGCACAGTCATACTGGCATGCTCCTTGACCCTTAACTACTGATTAATACTCAAGAAACAGCAGTATCACAGGATTCTTTTCCCCAGGTAGGGTTGGTGAACTAGCAGCCGCCTTTCCTCATAACCAAAGCTTGGCCACTGCCATGCATACCTTCCTAATACCTCAGCTATTACATTGGCTCTGTGTGGGGCTTCCCTTCAGAATACTTCAAGGCTAAACAGCTGATCCAGAACTCTCAGGCTCAATCTTTGACTAGAACCAATCAATGAGAACTGATAATAGCAAATGTGGTTCTACTGAACCCATCCAAAGGTTCTGGCAGTTACCTTAAGAACCCCTCAGTGGCCTTGGTCCAATAGTTTCGAGTTGACTTGAGCATCATTCATTTCACAGGTTACCTTTTGTGTGGTGTGGTGTTAGTGGGAGTTCAATGTGTTCTCTAACTCTCAGAACTTCCTTGCCCTAGCTTTATGGAATATCTTTTCCCATCCACCTTCTCCTGTTCACAGGTCCACCACTGACATCTTTCCCCATGTGTTATCCTTTGTGCCTCTGAAATCTGCAAGGAACAGGTCCTTCTCTACTCTTGTACCAATGCTATTGAATTACTCTGATAAGGAAGGCTCACTTGACCAACTCCATAACACTTTTCTTCTGGCTAATGGAGCATTTTTCATTCCAAAACCTCTTGATTATGATATTTTAACAGGATCTCCTTGTTCTAGCATTTTAATTGCCTGTTGCTTTCACTGCTTTTGCTGTTGCATTTATTATCTGCTTTTATTGTGTGCTTATTACATGCTTGGATGTATGTTTATGTCCCCTCCTTGCCTTGTATTTAATAACTTTTTAGTCTGCGTTCATTGATTGGCTTTTATTTTAATGGGGAATTTTATGCTTCAGTTTCAGCTGGGTTTTTGTTTAAGGATTTAAGGTTTAAAATGTTCTCTGATTGATTTAATTATTGTATGTTGCCTTGGGTGCCTTCTGGCAAAGAGGCAACACATAAATTTTTAGAAACTGTCAGCTCCAGTGGCATAGATTGAGACAGGTAGGCAAAGCAGCAGTGAGCGTAGGAGAGATTGAGATGGTGCTTTAAAGAGGCTATGAACTCTTGCACAAAGCAACATGCTGGTGGGATGGAAGAAGCCAAGCTGCAGATAGCATTTATATAAACTCTCATGAGGTCTTGAGCCTATGGGTTGCTGCAGTGACTGTAATGTGGCAATGTAGTGCCATAGGGTTCTGACTGCTCCCCCCCTCCCTTGCAGGATGCTAGGCCTTACAATCAAATCCTTTATTTGAGACTTCCACTTAGATGTTTAACAGACAGCAGAAGATGCTTTGGATCCTAAATAGAGAGAAAGGTGGAATATAAATCAAATGATCAAACAAACACACACACACACACACACAGCAGCTCTTGCCAAGTACAGGCCATTTCAATTTGATCCCATGTTTAACTGCATACTCCTTATTTTATCCCACCCTCATCTGCATGGGGGCCAGATGTGATGTTTGCCCTAACTCGCAATCTGACTGCACGAATGCAATAGCTCAGGATAACAACTTTAAGTGAAAGATCAAAACATAATTATCCACACAAGAGCAGAATGTCATATTATGCTGGGAGATCCATGATTTTTCCACCCAACGATGATCTTGTCACTCTAATATTTCTATTACAAAGACAATGGCTTGCACTATAATAATAAACAGTTAATAACATCCCTTTATAGATTGCAGCTAATTTGATTAGCAATATGGGGAGGGATGTACTCATTGTACAGTTTAGCCAGGGGTGTAGCTATGAAGGGGTTGGGTGAGCTCGAGGCAAAATGGGGGGCATTGTCCTCCACCATAAGAATTCTGCCTCTTCCCCAAAGCGACATTTTCCTTTACTCCCCAAATTTCTACCATTAGAGAGAGTGAGGCAATAGTTCACATGCTGTACTCTTAGATTTCCTGTGCATATCCCCTTTGACATTTTGCCTGGCCCTTTCCTTGGGATGCCAAAACTCTGTTTCTAAATCAGCAGTTCCCAACCTGTGTGTCACACCCCTTTGGGAGACTAATGACTCTTTCACAGGGGGTGCCTAAGACCATCAGAAAACACGTATTTCCAATGGTCTTAGGAACCAATACACCGCTCCTCTATCTGGTTGGGGGGTCACCACAACATGAGGAATGGTATTAAAGTGTCACGGCATTAGGAAAGTTGAGAACTACTGTTCTAAATGTTCAACTGAAGTTTTAGGCTACTGCAATGTTAGAGAATTGTGACTGAAGGAAAATTTTATATGGGAGAGCAGAATTCTTATTAGGGGACGGTGTCTCTGGCCCCATAGCTATACCCCTGCGTTTATCCTCTGTGGGGTGCTCTTTGTTTTATAACTGGGAGGTAGAATTAAAGGAATGACATAAGTACCTTAATCCATCTGCTCCCCGCCATGGAACAACCATCAATTTGACAGGTGGATTTCTATGATGCAAAGGGGAGCGTGAAACACCTTGTGTTGCTTTGATAATCAAACTGGCACCACCCCCACCTTAACTCCTGGAGTTGCAATCAGTTGTTGGGGTTGTTTTAAGTGAAATCAGCCACAGATCATCCAGTATAACATGTAGTTTAGTTTTAAATGAAAAATCTAATTTAGAGTAACATAGATCATGTGCTGCAAACCCATAAGTTATCTAGCTTCCAGTGTGTAGTCCTAATTACTGAATGTCTTGGAAAGGAAATTAGGTTCAGACCCTTTTCTGTCTATAGGCTAGATGCAATATATGTCCCAACTTGAGTAGAGCCATTGAAATGAATGGGATTTATGTAGGCAGTGACCAAAACATCCCATTCCTTTTGGTGGCTCATATTACAGTTAGAACTTGCATTAGTTTTAGTACAAAGTGCCCTCCATTCTTATGGGTCCACAAATGTTTTTAATGTATCCTTCCTTTGCTAGCCAGCAGCAGTGTGCTTCCTCCAGTTTCACTGGAAACAGACACAAAATGATTGGCCAGGAACTGAAGGACGGATGACTAGTATAGGACAGCACTTTGTCCATGTAGACTATTTCTTTATGCTTGTGCATGATTATTGTTTGCTTCTTAATTGTTTATGAACTCATAATTGCTTAAAGGGAAGTCCATCAGAACTAACAGATCAGTTATTTTAACAGTGAGTAGTAGTACAGTCCTTGGTAACAAATCCACAGCACACCAATTTGGAAGTGTCCCATTGACCTCAACAGAACTTAGACACACAGAGGACTTGTGCCCTATGCAAACTATATTACTCAGTGTGGAGTTTTGTCTCTCTCTAGTGGCTAGTTGAAGAAGCAGTTAATATGTCACACTAATGATCTTGTTCAGAAGAGGACAAGACCAAAAGATGTTGACAAAGAGGGGCAGGAATCCAATTTATGTACCAGTGCTACCTTATACTGTGAGTGAATATCAATGGTAAAGTGGTGGGAACCACTTCAAAGGTATCAGAGGAGCACAAAGAATAGTTCAGGTGTGCTGTGTGAATGCAGGGTGCTGGAAAGGATCTTATAAATGTTGTTGAAATATTAATAGTGCAGGTAGGATACAGAATAGCTGAGTGTATGCGCTGGTTCACATGCCTTAATTGTCTTCAGTGAAATGGAAGGATCTGATGTATTTCCTTTATTCTCTTTTGTACCCATGTACTCCCTTTGGTTTGGACTAGTGTCTTCTGATTTTTGTTCATAGTATTTCTTTATTTTTTGAAGGAAATTGTGGTTGGAATATGTGAAACAATCATGCATTTATCTGTTCACTTTTTATCATTATTTCAAAAAAACAAGGCAACTGATGAATGAGTTATAACAAGGGAGGGATATATATTAATTATATATATATTAATTATATATTCCACGGATCACCATAAGAGGGGCGCCCCAAAGAAGAGATACAAGGACTCCCTGAAACAACATCTCAGGCTTGGCCAAATTGATCACCAACAACGGTCTGCCCTGGCCTCACATCGGGAGGCATGGAGACGCACTATCCACGATGCTGCAGCCTTTTTCGAAAGCTCATGGCGAACGAGTCTTGAAAAGAAACAACAACGCAGAAAGAACCACAACCCGGAAACATCACCCAAGGAGACTTTCCACTGTGCTTTCTGCAACCGGACCTGTTTGTCCCGGATTTGCCTTTTTAGTCACCAACACGCTTGTACAAAGCACGGGATGAGTCCTTCCTGAATCTTCGTTCGCGAAGCAAAGCCAGAGAGAGAATTATATATTACTAGAATATCTCTTTTTTTGGCCATGTCAGTATTTCAGTGTCTTACCTTGGATACACAGCCTGTGTGAGTTAGTATGAAATTTGAAATGTTTCAAACCAGATGACTACATCCTTATCCGTTCTCCCAACCTCAAAATTTGTCATCACATCTGCAGGCCACAAATTTTAGAACAATATTGCAAAGTTTTTTCAGGTGAATAAGATTTTGTTGAAAGTTCCATAGGCATACTCTTGCTGATAGTAGAGATTATGGGACTGTTTTGCTTTTTAAACTACTTCCTGTGACTGACATTTTCCATCCTCAGATCCATTCGCCTGGTTCTGGGTGAGTGAAATCTTGCTGAATCTGTATGTGTGAGCAAAATTTCCATTTCCAAGTGTACTGCCACAAAAAGTGGCCAGAATGGAATAGCTATTCAGGCAGGAGGGTTCAGGGTGTTACAATCCAAAAAAGGGTAACTTTTCCAAGTAGATACACCTTCATAGCCACAAGACAAGGCCAGAGCTTTAGATACCAGTTTCACTGAACTATTTCTACAATCAGCTTAATATTTTCCTTTTCTTTAATTTCATTTCTTGAGAGAAAACAGAATTTCAAACTAATGATTTTGAAAGCATTTTGATCATACTGTGCATCATCTTTGTCAGTGAACATCCAACATTTCTCAGTGATGACAGTGTAATATGTTGGTGCAAAGTTGTTGACCTCCAGATGTTGCTGGACTGTGACTCCTAGCATTTCTCACCATTGTCTATGGTGACTGAGGCTGCCAGGAACTGCAGTCTAAGAACATCTGGATGGCCATGCAGTTCCTACTTATGGCATAAAAAATACTCCCAGGGACTGAAATAAATACTTAACCTTCATCTTCCAAAAAAACCTCTCTCTTTGGCTTTAAATCATTTTAATGGGAAACTCATTTTTTAAAAAAGCATTTGCTCTTCCTTCCTCACCTTCACTTGATCCTGCTTGTAACAATATGAGACATTAGATACAGTGTGAGTGTGTTGAGTTTCCTAAGAGAAACCCGGAAGTAGCTAACAGCAACACTCGCTTCCTTTGACCTGGGGAGAAAGAAACCACAGACAGAGGGATGCAGCATAAAACCCTTATTTAAAGGTTGGTTTAGAAAGATGCATTTGTTTGATGTTGTAAGCAAGTACACAGCCTTCAAACATCATGCATGTCTATTTAGATGAAAAACTCTTAGACCCACCAAGTTCAACATTACTTACCTTGTTAGGTAAATGAGTACAAGACTGCAGCCTTAGGTTTTTTTTTTTGTAGACAAGGCACTACAAAAGCTTATTTTATTTGGCATCATGGCTAATGTCTAGTCCCAAATTTAGGTGTAGTTCCAGGCCTCTCCAATGATTCTTTTGGTGCTGAACACTAACAGGTTATTGCTATACCATAAGCTTTAGTAATAGTAAATGATGCAGCAGATGGCACACAGCAGAAAAGAATTCTAGTCTTTTCACTGATAGGATCCATCACCCCTCACAGAAAATGGTAGAATGAACGGGGTCACCAAAAACGGTCTACATAAACTCAACTGACAATCAAATTCCCGATCGCTGGATATACGAGGAGCCCTTTGGCTTAGAAGTATACAGTACCCCAGTCAGGTCAATGGAACATGGACTTCCAAGGGTTATATATTGCAGAAGCAAAGAAAGAAAATCAAAGTATACCAGTATGTGACCCATCTCCTTCCTAACAGTTACAAGAACTATGCAAGCAGGTTTAGCAACAGAGAAAAAAATCATAACATCCCCCCGTTGGCACTCAACCTTTGTATCTTTTCCCATCCTCACGCTGCAATGGGAATGCTTGTTGTTGTTGTTATTGTGTGTCTTTGGGCCATTTCCAAGTTATGGCAATGCTATCATGGAGTTCTCTTGGCAAGATTTGTTCACAGGAGGATTGCTATTGCCTTTCTCAGAGGATGAGAGAACGTGACTTGTGCAGGATCACCCTTTGGGTTTCCATGGGTGAGCTGGGATTCCAGTCTCCGGAGTCCTAGTCCAACACTCAGACCATTACACCATGCTGGGAATGTTAAAGCATTCTAAGAGGTCATTCATACAAGTTAACTATTTCATATCACTAGATAGCTTGAACATAATTCTAACAAGGACTCCAAAAACCATCTGCCTGGTGATCAAGGCCCAGCTCACTAAACCTAAATTAAAATTTAGAGAGTAAAAGATCATACTACTCAAAGTGGGTGTCCATGGATCATTGCCAGTCTATGAGCCATCAGCTGCCACTCCCTGAAGAATTATCAAAGGAAAAAAGAATCAATTATAGCAATGGTTACTACAAGTACTAGTCCCTGCCACACTCATAAAAGAGGGGAAAAAAGTCAGTCCTTCACATTAGGTAACTTGAAGAATTGGTATATAATATATAGGATACAATGTCAGATCTATATGTACTCTAAGGTTAAGAAAATTAAGACTTTGTAACCAGGCAATCCAAATTCTGCACCAGGACAAGCTGAATTTGGTGGCCTGGATACGTAATGGAAATTAGCAATTTACTTTGTTTCTTGATAACTTATTTTTGCTAGCTAAGGGGAAGGGCAAGGCACTGAATCCCATTATCAAACACTATGAATAAATCTAATTTAAGTGCTTTCCCTGGAAAAAAAAATTGAGATGTGAGCAGCCACTGTATACTTCCCAGTGTTTGTGCCCAGTAATAAGGAGAAGCCGCATTCTTATAGTGGAGAGAGGATTCACAGTGTTAATTTAATCTGCTGTGGTCACCTCCTCCACTAGGATTTTATTGTTCCTAATGAGTTCAGCTGCAATCCTAAAAGTAGTTGGGTGGTAAATAAGGAATGGATACAGGATCCATCCTGTAATTCAAAGTACCTGTATTGGGCAGAGGGTGGCTTAGTAATGAATGGGCAGCACCCATTAGCTTTACATGCTCTTGCTGCAGAAGCAACTGCTAGAATTAGGTATGAATCAACAAGACGGACTCTCCTTGAGACTGAGGAATTGTCATAATGACAACATGAACTTCAAATTCTACCACTCGCCCCTCTATAGACTTGTTCCATTTGTTTTAAATAAAAGCTGACAGTCCTATACTATTGACTATGCAAATCTAACATGCTGACCTTTAAAAAAGAAATCTTCTTTCTTATGCTCCAGCGCAGGTCCAAGAAATCACTAAAAAAAAAACCCTACAAAGAATGGAACAAGTGGACACAGAGGTACCAACAACCAACAAAACCCAGGGAAATCTATTGCAGGAACTGACATTTCTTTAAACCAAGTTATCTTTTCATATTTCTACTATTTCTTCTCCTCAAAGTGAAGTTCCCTCTGTTCTATCACTTATGCATTTAATGATACTTCAAAGTGCACACTTTCTGTGTTCTGAAGTAAGACATACTCCTATTCTTTCTATATAAAAGGTCTAAAATTAAGTCCATAATATCCTCAGTTCAGAACCTGGAAAACTTATTTTTCCAAGCTCTGCTCTGATAGCATCCCAGGTAGCAAAGGGAAAGACCTCTATCTGGGACACTGGAGAGTTAATGTCAGTGAATGGCAGAGAGAATAATAGTGGACTGGATGGACAGTTAAGTACATATCCACAGATTCTTTATCCACGGATTCAATCATCCATAGCTTGAAAATATTCCAAAGATATATAAATTCCAAAAAGCAAACTTCCATTATGCTATTTTATTTAAAGGACAGCATTTCACTACATCACTGTATTTAATGAGACTTGATCATCCATGGATTTTGGTATCCACAGAACAGGGATCCTGGAACCAAACCCAAGCAGATACCAAGGGCAGCTTCCTGTCTTCCTGTATCTTGTTGCTGTTTTATGCGGAGTCGCTGTGAGCCAAATGCTGTGAATTCTAACCTCCAGTCAAGTGTGGTAGCCCTATTGAATTAAAGAGACTAATCATGGTTTTGAGTCTTATCATATGCTCATTGCCTCTTGAGAGCCAACCACTTTATATGCATATGCTTCCATCCTCAAAGGAGGTAAATGGTAAAGGACAGGCTGAAGTTAACCAAAAGGGTCAATGTTAAAATGATTATGAAAAAGCAAATCTGCAGTGGAAATTTGGCGAGCATATTTGTACATTTATTGCTCATTAATGGAGTTGGACTGACAGCTCAATAAACTTAAGTCCATCTTTACCATCCACAAAATTAGACTTTCCTTTCCAGCCACTTTGAAGCATTCTGCCAATAAGCCTCAGCCTTCATGCACTAACTACCATTGCTTACACGAGAACAGCATTAGTGGATCAGATCCAGAGATTCCGTGGAGTTGCCGATGGCAGCCACTTCCAAAAGGTTTAGTGCAAGCATATAAACAATTAATGGCATTTTTAAAACATGTCCTTCACATGTAATAGCCTAATTCAGATATAAATATTCAGGGCAGCTTAGAAGTGAAGTGGACTTGGTAGCATAGAATCATAAAATCATAGAGTTGGAAGAGACCCAAGGGCCATCCAGTCCAACCCCCTGCCATGCAGGAAATCTCAATCAAAGCATCCCCGACAGATGGCCATCCAGCCTCTGCTTAAAGACCTCCAAGGAGGGAGACTCCACCACACTCCAAGGGAGTTTGCTCCACTGTCGAACAGCCCTTACTGTCAGGAAGTTCTTCCTAATGTTGAGGTGGAATCTCCTTTCCTGTAGCTTGATCCATTGTTCCGGGTCCTGTTCTCTGGAGCAGCAGAAAACAAGCTTGCTCCCTCCTCAATAGGACATCCCTTCAATCATTTGCTTTGTTCCATCTGGGCAAATCAGCCACAGAATGATTGTCAACGAGTGACAGAAACTGACACAGAGCAGAGTGTGGAAAATTGTTTTGGACTACAACTCCCAGAATCTCTAGCCCCATGATGGTTGGAGGGTTTTGGTGCATTGGTCCCCAAATTTAAGTTATCCAGGTGTTGGGACTTCAGCTCCCAGAAGCCCTAGCCAGGTTGGCCAACAGTCAAGGATTATGGGAGCTGAAATCCAAAATATCTAAAGGCCCAAGGTTTGGGAACCACTAGTTTGGGGAGTTATAGTCCGTAAATAATTTTGGCAAACACTGTCCATTGCAGGGGAGCATCAGAGCTGGCAGCAAAGAACAGGTCTTAGATAAGAGACAGCCAAGTGGATGCAATATTTGGAGGACTAAGGGAGCTTCCAAGAACAGAAAAGTGGTTCAAAGCTGAGGGAGGGCATAAAGATTACCAGAAAATCTCCTCCAGCAAATTTGTAAAAGAATTTGAAAGAGATATACATACCATTTCAGCCAGTTTTAATCCTGTAGTATATAGTTGTTTCTACCCCAGAGGTTATGGGAGAAAGTGTAAATAAAATTAATGTTCTTGAAGTCCTGAGTTTAATTTTATAGCAACTCCAAGATATTTAGTCCAATCTACGCTTCCATATTTACTCCACAGAGTGAGATTCACTGGACAGGATTTAATGGTGGACATCCATTGAATCTCGCACTTTCCTCTACAAGTCTGAACAGACTATCTCTGTCATGTGCCCCACCACTACTCCCGCACACTAAAAATACAATTGCATTGTGCGAGAAATCCCTATGAAAGAGGTCTTTGTGCCATGCTGGGGGGGAGGGAAAGGAGGAGGTCCTGCTTCTGCTGGCCTTTGATGCTAAAAGCGCACTTTTGGATCTTGGCCATAGTTTGCTTTACTTATTTTATTCTTTTAAAATTGTACTCCACTCACCTTCTTTAAGAAAAAAATCAAATTGGAAAATCGGAAAGGTTGTCTAACTTCATCTGAGTGACAAGAAACACATGGCTTTATTCAACTGTAATAAAATAATATCTTAACTTCACTGGAAATATGCAAGGCTAAATAAAGAACCCAAGAATGGTTACAGATCCAAAAAAACCTTGTCTTCTCATTACAAGAATAAAAAAGACAATAGATCAGAATATGTAAAGAAAAAAATGGAAAAGTGAGAGTAGCATTCAGTGAATACCACAAACATCTGTTTTTTAAAGGATGTGAGCCAGAGGAGTTTGAACACAGGACCATGATTCTGGAGACTAGGATTTGAATACAGAGTGACATCTTAATCATACTCACCCACAGGAAGACACATTAAACAAATGGGGACACAGGTACTAAGTCGTGCCACAAACCAAGATGTCAACTCTGCCTGCACATTTATCCAGGAAATGTCATCACAAGACCAAATGTCATCATCCACAATATTAGGGAGACCTTCACGTGCTCATCCTCCAATGTGATTTATGCCATGCTATGTCATCAATGCCCATCAGCACTCTACATTGGGCAAACAAGCCAGTCCCTGCACCAGAGGATAAATGGACAAATATCAGACATTAGGAATGGGGATACACAAAAAACCGTGGTAGAACATTTCAATCTCCCTGGACATTCCATCTCAGACCTCAGAAAAGCAGTCCTTGAACAAAAGAACTATAAAGGTAGATGGTAAGAGAAATAGCAGAATTGGAATTCATCCATAAACTACAGTCCCTCAGCAATGGATTGAACATGGATAATGGCTTCCTGGCTCACTACACACATTTCAACACTACCTGACCCCATCCACACTATTCTACTATACTACTCATCTATTCTCTTCACCGACAGGCTAGTTTCCAATCCCAAACTGGTCTTGCCTCTTCATTTCCATACACATTGACCAGTTTCCAATGTCTTTGTTCACTAATGGCCATAGTTAAAATTGGACTTGCTACTTCATTTCCATTCACAAAGGTTTTTGAATTTGAATTGACAGTCTCACATACCAATGGCACGTATATGTCTGTCCCTAGTTTCCACTCCACCATATGCATCTGAGGAAGTAGACTGAAGTCTATGAAAGCTCATGCTGCCAACTTCTTATTTCAGTTACTCTCAAAAGGTGCTACAACATCAAGAGTGGAGAATGGAGGGAGAGAAAGGAAATGAAATCATTGCATTACTTTTGTAACTATGCCAAAATCAGTAACATTTTAATCACCATGTTGCTAACAGTGATAAAGTCTCATTGATAGATTTCAGGGCCTGGCCCTGAGTCTTCAGTTTCTCTGAGAGATTCCCAGGTGGGAGATGACAATGCAAACATTCCAGTTTTGGTGGGTACAATTATGGACAAGGCTGTGTGCAAACCTCCAGCTCAGAGCCAGTATGGTAGCATCTTACTACAATTTAGAAAACCTAAAAATGATTTGTTGCTGCAACATGAAAAACTCTCCAGTGGGTCCATATATTTACTTAACCTCTTCCTTCCCTCCCAATCATTGTGCCTCCAGGGCTCACCTCCTCCTCTGCTCTGTTCTGCATCCACTAAGCAAGTAGGCCATAATAAATGTTCCTTATTCCATCTCCCTAAGTAGGTGAGAAGGAATACCCCCCCCCTCTATTTCACTTTACTATGAGTATAGTCTTTTAGCTAAGATTTCTATCTTAATTTCCAAACTGAAAAATATTTCTCTCTCTCTCTGTAGGTGTGTGTATGCAAGTGTTTGTCTGTTTGTGTTTGAATAACACGCTTTAAGCAACTGTGGTTGGCACTTAACACACAATACTTAATGCCACCATCAAATACTAATTCAAAGTCTCAGGTTTAGGCCAGGAAATCTCAGGGCCCAAGACAATGCTTAATTTGAACTGCTTTCCCAAATATCAAGAGTAGGCACAGTACAACCCAGAGACTGCATTTGACCCCCAAGGATGCTTTTGTGGTCTCTGGACCATTCCAGACTTGTGAGACTACAATTTATCTCACCAAAAAGGGAGATTATACCCACCAACCTTTTACAGATGATAACTGGGGCGCATGTGGCCAGTCAACATCACAATGTGGTGAAGATGTCAAAAGTTATGAATGAGGAAAGGCACCCAAACTGGGAGAGGCTGCAGCAGCTTGGTTTTGCCAGCAACTATTGTGAAAGGCTCAGTTTGCAGCACTTGAAGTAAACTGAGGAGAAAAGTGGGAAGAGAAGAAAGCATCTATGACATTATAAATCCAGTTAATTTCATCTAATGGAATCCTGGGGTTTGCTGTTAAGGAAGGGATATTTAGAATTCACAGTCTGAAAGCTCCTCTGCTGCCTTTGACCAAACTAGAGACCCCAGGATTTCATAGGAGTCAGCTATGACAGTAAAAGTGGAATCATGGTGCTATAACTGTGTGGTATGGAAAGGCCCCAGGTGACACAAGGGATTGGTCAATTTTCATTTGACCATGTTCAGATGCTGACTCCATTTCTGGACCTTTAGGCTGATCTGAAGTCAAAATCCAATTGATAATCCCAACCAGAGAAGAGCCAGCAAGGGTTACAATAATTTTGATTTGCCAGTCAGCAATTCATGCAGTGGGTCTACTTTAGTTGGTATTACTAGCAACTGAATTTAGCGGGGAGGATCCATCTTTGTTTGCCTCTAGGCCACCAGTGCTAACAGACAGAATAATATTGGAGATTATCGCATTAGCTTCACTGCCAGGCTTTAACTGTGCCTTCCTGCATGGCAGAGGGTTGGACTGGGTTGCGCTTGTGCTCTCTTCCAGAGCTATGATTCTATGAAAGAGTTTTGCTTGCTTAATTTCCATCTTGTTTATAATATTACCACCTTCCTTTACTTCCTTTCTCATCTATCCAGATTAAAAGTGACCAGGAAAATCACCAACAGTTTGTATATCCTGTAGCTGCAGGCTGTTCCTTCTCGCTGCTGACAAAGTAGGAATGAGTGATGGGCATTTTTTCTTCCCACTTTACTAAATCAAATTGGACATTCCTGACACTGCAGCTGGATAAGCTGTAACTAAATGATCCCTGGGGATGGGGGTGGGGAAGAGAAGGTGTTATAAGCAAAGCATACTTCCTGGGAAACCACCAAGATTGCTTCCTTGCCCCAGCCTTTTTTCTTCTTGTTGTTTTGGTAAGTCATTATCCTTGACTGGTGACCTGTTCCAAATTTGCAGCTCTGTGTTGAGATGAATGAATTACAAGCCTTCTGTGAGCAGACCACAGATGTTAGGCACAAACTTGACATGGCCCTGCATCCTGCAGGTGGGAAAATGTATTTGTACATTCCCTTGGGCCAAAATGAGGCCTGCTCTTGCCATCCCATGCCTTTTGCTGTCCTCATGGTTTGGTTTTATGGTTTTGTTTTTTTTTAATCTTGGGCTATGAGAAAGATCCAAGCCATGTGTTTTGATCTGGAATTTGATATAAATAATGATTGTTGCCCCCAAATGGTCACAATATTTAATTTAAATCAAATCTTGTGGCCCTTCTGTTCATCCTAATACTTGTTCCTTGAGTTTTCATTTTATCTTCTTACACATTCTTGAATGGTAAGGATTCCACTGGGAGCTTCTCTTGTAAACATTTCATGAAATATCCTGTGTCTCTGTAATCTGTATCCTTTTATGGAGTTTGACATATGACAACCAAGTATGATTTCAATGATCCAACCAGGAAAATTGAATTCTGGCACAGTAACCAGAACTGAGATATAAAAAGCAAGCATAGAAAAAAGGAAACAAACAAAAACAAAATCCACTTATCTACTCATTGTCAAAATCCCAGGTCTACCAAATTCTAGTACCAACTTTCTGGGAATGACAAAGGTTAGTTTCCTTCATTAGTTTTCCCTGGCATGGCAGTACAGCAGGTTACTATGGCCTATGATTTGTTTTATGCCTTCAAATGGTTTCTGATTTAGGGATACCCTAAGGCAAGCAGTCTCCAAAGGCATAATCCAATGCTCAAACCAATACACCATGCTGGCCAATATCACAAAGAAGTCTAGAATTGCAATCATCCAGCCTGGCTAATTGAGCCAATTTGCCAAGGAACCAAGTTGATTTTTTGAATCACTACAGATTCAGGCATCCTGGAGGCTTATTAGTTGTTCACCATCAAGGTCAAAAGTGACTCCCTCTGCCCTAAGTGGTTTTGCTTCTGCCTTCATTACATCTGTAGGAAGGAACTACCTTATTTGCAAGACAGGCACTGGTCACCCAGAGCCTAAGAAATCACTTGATTACAGTTTTCCCCCCAAATATCATCCAAATTGTTACAGCAGCTTTAACGTTCTGTACAGGTTGAGATCTGGATACTTAAGTAAATGTGTGCTACCACATGAACCTCCCTATATAATGACATCTTCTTCAGAGGCTATGCTTATGAGTGCTCCACTCGTAATGAGCTATGGTGGATGTCAGCCAGAGGAACGACCTTCTTCTGCACTGGAGCACTACACTTATGAAACTCCCTCCTATCCTAGAGTTTCCAGACCAATTATGCTTTAATTTGGATTCACTCTACATCTTCCATGATGTGTACTCTAGCCATTGCCCTGATTGTCACCAGGCTGACTAGATGTCATCACTGCAAAGGAAGAGAGGCACCACAAAATGTAGGACATTGAAGAGAAATGTGGGGACAATACAAAATAAAACCTAAAAACACTAATATAAATATAAATTCATTCCATATGATTTATTTACAGCTATGTTCCATATACTATATTCTATTACGTATCCAGTCATATTTTTCTGATGAACATATCTTTCTTAAAATGCCTTGTTGTCTTACAATATCCTCCCATACAGTCCTTCCTGCACTCTTAGGTCCTCTGGGAAGAATCTCTTGCAGTCTAAGAAAACCAGACTGGTAACAACTTCCCAGAGCACATTTTCTGTTGCCGCTCCAAAAATCTGGAATAACCTGCCGGAGGAGATCCACCATATAACATCTTTGGAGGCCTTTAAGAAGGCAATAAAAATGGATCTCTTCTGGCAGACATTCCCAAACTGACCCTCAGAATGTTCACTCTCAAGTTGGGAATTGTCGTTTTTAATGGTATTTAAAGGGGGGAGGGAGATAGGGAATTGGATTTTATATGTTTTCCTATGCTTTTACTTGTGGTTTGTTGTGTTTTATTTTTATTGTTCTTCTGTTTGTTGTTACCCGCCTCAATCTAATACAGGAAGAGGCGGGATACAAATTATTATTATTATATTATTATTGAACTCTGAGCAAGACTAATGCTTAAAATTGTACTTTACTAGAAGCAAAGCCTTGACTGAATCTACATTTAAATTATTCCTTTCATTTCTCCATTGTGCTGAAGTTGGGGGGGGGGGGGGAACCTTCCAACAGTTGCACTGTGACCTCAAGTGGCCCACTGCCTAATACATTTGCTACCCTGTTCCCCTGTGGGGGAAAATGCACCCCTAACTCTGAGGGCAAGTCATGCTTGCTGTGGTTTCCAGGAAAAAAGAACTTTAGAGGAATTTAGCTAACTTTTCAGTTTGAAAAAGAGGCATCTAGAAATGATTATATCCACTGTTTTATTCCAGGGCATCAACAGGAGTATTCAGAATATTAAAATCCTCAAGTGACAGCAGGAAATCATGTGTTCCCACATACCTTCTGTAAAGAAACATTCTCATGAACCCCATACATCTATACAGGTTACATGTTGCAACTTGAGCATGACCACTACTAGAGGTCCCCTACCTCAGACCACCTTCCACCTGTCCAGATCAAAACACTGAATCCAAAGGTTTGTCCTGCTGAATGTGTCATGCCAGATACAATTTAAGACAGGTCCATGATTTCTCAAGGAGGTTATGAATTCATGAGGTATGTCAGATGAAAGGGCTCTAGCACACATGCTGAATCATCAGTGTGTTTCCAGTCTCAACTGAAAGACCATCTCTGTAAATTCTGGATTGGAGGATGTTAGGTAGCAAAGGACAGAGCACTTAAACTGAGCACTAAATTAAAATGTTCAGATTTGTGGGATTATTGGAAAAGGAAATGAATCATGAGAGACCACACCGCCCCTTTTATCCAGCTCATCATGCTGATGCTTGTCTCAAGAACCATGGTGGGCAATGCTGAGAGTGGCTAGGTTTTCATCCTTAAACTGACCAGAGTCTTTGTCATAAGTGCCAGGTTGGTTATTCATCCCATATAAAATTCTGAACACAAATGTTATTTTCCTATTGACTGACTGTGCCAGCAGATGCAATGGTTTGCTGATATTCCAAGTGAGAGTCTTCTAGGCTGGTGAAAAACCTTGGAAATCCATAATTGTTGGCTGCCCATATCCAGCTCCTTGTATCGTCACCAACATATCTCCTCTTGCTCCAAATGTTGTCAAACAATAATGCATGCATTATGAAAACTCAGTGTACCTAGGGTATCCTACTGCCCTATAATGTATTTCATTGCAGATTCATGAGAAAAGAGACTGAAGCAGCAGAGTACAGGAATGTTAAAACGGGGGAGAAAGTTCTATTCTCCTTTCAGCGTTAAAAGCAGATCCACATACCCCACTTTTGAGATGAGTGGGTTAGACTCTTAAGGGGACAAATGTGTTTGCCCCCTTTGTGTCTAGTCCAGCCTTTAGAAGCATTTGAAGTTGAAAATCACTGTCTAGCACACTGGATTAATTGTTGCAACAGTGCAAAGCTCAGCAGCAGCATATGGCTGTGGATTGAATGTTTGCTGCAGTGGGATGGAGGTGAGTGGTCTTTGAGGAGACTATATTTCTATCCATGAAAGAATTGCCCCCCTCCAACTCTGATTTTTGAGTGAAAGAACCAGGAGTTAGCCAATATAAAATTAATGTGATACACCATGCAGCAGAAGGACTCAAGCCCATAGTTTATGGTGATAAATGATTTTCCATGACAGCAAAAATATGACAATGAAAGGAAGACAAATGCATTTCCTGGATTGTTCAGTAATTCTGATTAGGTTGCCTTTCCTGTAAAGGATTATGTAGGACAAGCTGACATGATCACCTGGAATTACCTAATCCAATAGGCATTATGTGTGACAGATAAAACATCTGTTTAAAGAAAATAAAGTGCACTTAGCCATGGGGCTTAAGATGCTGACCAAAACCAGATCAAATAAAAGGCGTAGAGTTTCCTCTGCAAAGACACTGTCGAGAGCTTGCAAACAATTTATAGTCCAACAAAGGCACGACTTGCCATCCATTTTCTCTCCTATTGATTAGCAAGCTGCAGTTCACTTGACCAAGCTAATTGTACAATCCACTGAGAGAGGGCTGTGAATGAGATTTAAAGCAGAGTCACTCCAAGAGAAGGGCTGCAACAAAAAAGAGTGTCTGGAATAAATGCTGAAAAGAAGTAAACCGAAATTGCTCAGAGGCAGCCCTAGGCATGGCTGAGTCACAATTATAAACCTCTCTCAGATGTATGGTTTGTGCCAGTGCCTGCCATGCCAAGCATAAGTCCTGGAAATGTAAGTCTCACTGAATTTAATGGTTCTTACTTGAGAGTAAACAGAAGGATCTTGTTATATTTCTAAGCTTCCCTAGAATTACCTGGAAAGTGCAAGATAGGTCCTCCTGGGCCTATTTGAATCTTCCTCACTGGGATTGGTTTATTTGAATCTCCTTCACTGGGAGCTGCTGAACCATTTGCCATCCTTTTGGGGAGCCACTAGAAACTTTATTTGAGTAGCTGGGCAGGAGAGGATTATACCATGCTACAGAGTCACAGGGGTTAAAGTTTGAGTGAGCTGAATTTATATTCCTGCTGATTTGATTTTGATTTTTAAAACAGTGGATTATTTTGAATAACTGTCTTTTTGATTCGTTATTCGATATTTAGAACTGGAAGCTGCAGTTAGGGAAGAAGCAGACTGCCCCTTTCAGCATCAGATCAGGGCCGTGGCCCCAATCCAGTGTTTTGCCAGGTCTAAAAACAATGGCAAAATGTCACTCCTTTTAGATCCAGCAAAAAGGCACCCTTGTCGCCAAGGTGGCAATTTTTGGCACTCCTTTTAGTATGTGGTGTATAAATGCCATGTCAAAGGGGTGGCGTAATGCCACCCACCATGTGGTCAGGTGGGTGGCATGACGCCGGTGTGGGGACAGCATGGGGGCATGCGTTGTCCAAACGCCATGCCCCCATGCTGCTCCCACTTCAAGCCAGTCTGTACAGCCCTTTAATTGAGTTCTTTTCTTGGTCTGAAGGCTGGCTTCACTCACTCACTGGATTGCTTGGCAAATGTGCTAGGAAGACCTGGAACAGAAGCCTATCTTCTAAACATATTAAAAGTGTAAATTTGATTTTCCACGTGTTAAACATGTGTGTTATAAAATCCTTAACAATAAATCCTTAATAATGCATGGATATTGACAATCTGTCTTTGAGGGAAAGAACTTACTGTCAGGTATAAAATACCAATGAGGTCAATTATCAGTTGGTAAATGGGTCAGACAAAGCTGCATTCTATCACCCTATTTGTATGCAGAAAATATCATATGAAGAGCAGGCTTAGACTGGAAGGAGGAATGAAAACTAGAAGATACTGTATTCAGATGAGACCATACCACTAGCAGAAAACAAAAAAGATGTGGAACAATAACTAAATAAAGTCAAACAAGAAAGTGGTAAAGTAGGCTTAATGTTGAACATTAAGAAAACAAAAATAATGACTATAGAAAATCTATATGAATTCATTTAAGATGAAGAGGAAATTGAAATAGTCAAAGATTTCCCACAGCTTGGATCAAACATTGATCAGAACGGAAACTGCAGCCAAGTAATCAGAAGACTAGGAATGGGAAGGGCAGCTATGAAAGAAATTGACAAGATCCTGAAGTGCAAAGATATGACACTGAACACCAAAGTTAGGGTCATCCAAGCCATAGTATTCCCAGTCACCATGTACAGATGTTAGAGCTGGACTGTGCAGAAAGCAGATAGAAAGAAAATCAACTCATTTGAAAAGTGGTGATAGAGAAGAGTACTGAGGACACCATGGATCAGCCGAAAAGCAAACAAATTGATCTTGGAATAGATCAGGTCAGAACGTTCCCTGGAGGCCAAAATGACTAAACTGAGGCCATCATACTTTAGCGACATCATGAGAAGGCATGGCACATTAGAAAAGGCAGTAATGCTAGGAAAGGTAGAAAGCAGTATAAAGAGAGAAAGACCACATGCCAGATGGCTAGACAATCAGAGAGGCCACAGGCTTGAACCTGTAGGAATTGAGCAGGTTGGGGATGTCTCATCCACAGGTCGCCATGAGTCAAGGTTGACTCAAAGGCACTTTACAATAATGATCAAATACTAAATATATATGAAGAACATGACAAAATGTGGGCTTTACCTCTGGATCATATGTATGATAGCTAGAATAAGCTGTTAGCCCATATACTCTTCCTTAAAGCTTAAAGGTCTGATAGCTTCATCTCAAAAGTAATGCTTTTCAGTGGACCTGGTTTACATATTCAATTTCCTGTTGTAAAGATATAATATACTGAGAAATCAAGTGATGTACTTGAGTTCAGGAGTTGTCATCTCTGGGTGCTCTTCCACATGGTGTTTTTTTTTTTTTTAAATGTGCATTATCCTCACTTTGTAATCCACAACTTTCCTCATCAAAACCCATATTTTATCTGAAAAACAGGTAGGATGGGCTTCTGCCATGCAGATTGTTTTCCCTAACATTTTCTGCTTTGTTGATGTTACCAGATCTATGCAGCGGGTGTCTTTATGGATGTGCTTGGACACTTCCTGCTTTCATGCCGTGTACCTTGCACGTTTTCCCTCTAGATGAGAAAGGCTGCCAGCCAATCCACATATTGGCTCCCTGGAGAGTTACCAGGAATGCATCTTCAATGTAGGGAAGGATGAGTTGCAATGTGCTTGTCTATGGATTAAACTGAGGAAACAGCGTGAGAACACTCTCTTTTAAATTTTACTTTTACACTTGATTTTAGCCAACATTATTGTTGTTGTTGTTGTTCCAAGAAAGGACTAAGTTCAAAATGGTAGCCTTCTAAAACATTGAAGTATGTGGTTATGTTTGTGGGCTTTTCTCACCACTTGAGAAACTTGAGGGGGGGGGTTGATAGCAACACGTTTTCAAGAGTGTGTGAGACAAGGAAGAAAACAAGGATCACTTCTGACCTTCTTCCAATCAAGAACGTTCTGAAGCACCTTTCATTGGAGGTAAACAAATACGAGAAGCAATCTATGATGAGCTAGTTACCGTTTGCTGCGGGGCTGCCCCTTATTTGAGTAGACAGTACTTACCGGGAAATAGACTGCTAACCTCCTTCCATACCCGCACCCACAGCTGATCTTGCACTGAGAACTATTGCTACACCTGACACTGTTGATATACAGATCTAAACTCACATTCAACCTTTGGGTAACATGGCTGACAAGAAAGCAGTCAGATGATGATTGTCACACTTTCCTCAGTTGAGATGGCTTCACAATTATTGTCTGCTATCTTTTTTGCTGTGGATGTAATATGTCAGCAATCTCAAACAGGGTTACCTTGGTCATTGTGAAACTGGCCAGCCACTTGTCATCATCTTATAATATCAGCACCCTGGTATTCCACCATTCGCTATGAATTCTTCTGTGGATCCATGAATGATATTAGAATACTAGAGTGTCTGACAAGGACTAGCACAGTTCCTTAGTAGTAAAAATGTGCCATATACTTATCATGGCAGACTCTTGCAGAAATGTTTCTGCACAGAAAGGGAATTAAAAATAACCCTCTCTGGTCTGCTGCAACCTGCACAAACCAATGGCTTTTGAAAAACTTGAAACGGTTAGCCATGAGATTCCAGACACTAATCAACAGCACCAAATGCATCTTCAGCAGAATAATCAGTTACCATTTTGGGGGGGAATTGGATGTTATAATTTGGGGTGTTCTGTGAGTTTAGGTCAACTCAAGGGCAGCTAACAACAGCAGCAACAACAACAACAATAGAGATTGTGATTTATTTATTTGTTTGTTTGTTTTGAAAAGACAGGCGGGCACCACCAGGTGAACCATACATAGATGGAAAATCCAACCAAGAAATGAGTAATAATAATGATAATCATAATCTTTCAAAGTACAGAAATGTTATATTCTGCACCTATTGTTGAAAACAAAAGCAATCATGCTGATACACAACAACGAACACAGCAGCACAGAAACAAGAGGACAGAAGGACAGCAGATACAATGGGGTTACGAGACATTGCAGAAGACATGCGTGTGTCACAGAGGATAGGCAGAAGTATAGATAAGAGCAGTTGAATGCAGGACGTGTCATGTGTGTCATAAGGACACCGTGGGGTCTTGCCATGATACAGTGAACTCATGACACTGGTGTGGAAACTAGAGTTCCAACCTCTAAATATATGAAGAACAGGGTCAAACACATTTTCCTGCAAAAAAACAAGGGGAGCAAGTCTGAAAGAGCCCAGGTTAAGTGATCAGCATGATCACTTGCTGCCCCTCTCCTTTATATGCAAGTTCTTTTCACACTGCTGGCATGGGAGGGGGCATATTTCAGCTGATGAGGCCTGCTCCACATGAATGTGTGTGCAAGAGTGTGTGTATAGGATGGTGTGAAGCTACATGCTGCCTGGAATGGAAAATAAGTGAGCAGCATATGATCTAAGCAGGGAGATGAGCAGTAAATTAAGTTCAAGATGGATAAAGGTGTATGTTTATGCAAGACAAGAGAGGATGATTACTTCAGCACCGGTGCTTTGAGTAGACCGGAGGAGATGAAGAGGAAGTGAGCAAGGAACAAAGGAGAAGGTCACTGCAATGCCAGATAACCACATTCTCAAAGGTCCTGTTATATTTCAATGCAAGGTTTTAAAAGTGCTGTGCAGTATCTGGAAAGATATACATTCCCTAAGAAGCAGTCAGGGGAGGCTTGGAATCACAGCAGCCCCTGAGGTCCATCTCTTAAGATGGTGTAAGGAAGGCAGGTTTTTGCCAACATGGTAAAGCAGTATGTGGGCGACAAGGCATGACTTGGGCAGTGGGGAGCTACTAGGGCCTTTACTCAGCAAAATGAGCAATAGGAGCCCAACCCCCTTCAGAGAAGAGCTGTTTTCCACTTTTTGAAATAAGTGGAATATGGGCCCCCATAAGACCGCTAAGACCAGAAACTAAAATTAGGTTAACTTCAACACTGGCACTGCTTCAAACTGCACAGAGGAGTGCCTGAATGTGACTGAATGTGATTTTCTATGCAAAACATTCCTTACAGAACAGAAAACTGGGTACTAGGAGAAGGATTACAGCCTAGCATTCTCCCTGCATATGTCAATTTTTAATATACAGATTTGTTTAAAAATGCAACAGAGGAACATTCAGTCAAGTGAAGTGAGACCCCATCAAGACAGCATGCTGAGTGGTATAGCCAGATGACCTCAGTGAGATCTAGACCGGAGAGCTAAGAGAGGATAGTACCTGAAAAGATGAGATGAAAGATAACAGTGTTATTATTTGGTTCACCATTAAATTACCTGCCTATTCCTATATGTGCATTGACCAGTTTGCTGCATTAACTAACATAACATAAAAGTGAACCTTAGGCAAACTGTGATTTCTACAAATTGGGAGCACTGCATGTTAATTAGCTCTTAGATTTCTCCAGGGTCTTTATGTATGCAGTTTTATTTTATTAGTTTGTGGGGCATTTTTTACTCAAATGTTTGTATGTGATGCATACACACAAACACAGAAAAATCAGAGGGGTTGTGGTTAAAATTTGTTAGAAGAATTATTCACACCCGTTCGGGGCAAATGCCCCTTGGTGCGGATCTTTTGAAAGTGGAGTTAAGCAGTATCTTTTGAGAAAAACCAGGTCCGGCAAATATGAAATTCACCCCAGTCATAATAATAATAATAATAATAATAATAATAATAATAATAATGATGATGTATTTATATCCCTCACCTTTGAGATCAATTGGGGCAGCTGTCATGATTGGGTCAAGTTCAGGGGAGGGATTTAGGGCAGAGGGAGGGCAGAGGGCAGAACATGCCTCCCCTTCATTGGGGCGAAGGAGGAGGAGGAGGAGAAGGAAGGAGTCGGAGAAAGGGTGCCAAGGGCAGAATCGAGGTGAAGGAGGAGGAGGAGGGAGCCAGAAAAAGGGTCAAATTCAGGGGAGGGATGGTCAGAGGGAGAGCAGAGAACGGAACATGCCTCCCTCTTGCAGACAGCTTTCTCTCTCTCTTTTTATTTTTTAATTTTTATTTTTGACAGACTATGTGAATGCTTTTTGCTACAGGGATACATGAAGATAAAATGTGTGTGTTCGCTTGTGCTACATTTCCCTTTCATTTCCTTGCTCCCGTCAGGGCACCTCACTTTGCAAGAGGCTTTTTTATTATTATTATTTTTGTGTAAGATGCGAATGCTACAATGCGAATGTTACAAATGTTTCCCTTTCAATTTGGCAAACTGATACTATATATGAATGCTTTTGCTACATATGAATGTGTGTGCATTCTGGGGTCGCAAGGATGGAAAACAAAGCAAGAGGACGCAGAGATGGCATTCTGGGGCGAGGAATTATTATTATTATTATTATTATATTATTATTGTGATGGGAATGGGATGGCATGGCATGGGGGTGGCAAGAGCTGTAGCATTGGGCTGGAAGCGAAGGGAAGACTGGAAGGCTGCAGAAACCCTTGACTTTGGGGGAGTCACACTCTCTCAGCCTCAGGGGAAAGGCAATGGCAAATCTCCTCGGAACCAATCTTGCCAAGAAAACCCCAGGATGGGGTCATTTTAGGGTTGCCATAATGTGTAATGGCCCAAATATACACAACACACACACACACACACACACACACACACCTGGAGGTTATTAAATTTGACAGAATATGTGCACACTGCCATCAGGTTGTTTTTTTTAAAGGAGAGGGGAAAGCACCCATTCCGTTGGCCAATGGCTGTAGGAAATGTCACTTTTGACGAAAGCAGAAGTGAATTTGATTGACAGCAATAGAGCCTTCATTTTAAACTGGTACTGCAAATGTGACCTTTGTAGGCTTAAATTACCCCGATTAGGGTAAAGGATAATGGGCACTTGCTTCCTGAGAAATTTAGGAGGGGAGACCCAGATCTGCCCAGTTCCATTCAAGGCAAATGGGCCAGTGGGAATAGGGCCATGCTGAGTTAAGTGCAAACATTTTTTTTATTGCATTTTGAACTCAGGCTGCATCTTCACTACATAATTAATGCAGTTTGACACCACTTTGATTGCCATAGCTAAGTGCTATGCAATTCTGGAATTTATAGTTTGGTGAGATATATAGCCTTCACTGTCAGAGAGCTCTGCTGCCACAGGATTCTATAGAACGGAGCCAAGACATTTAAAATGGTGTCAAACCACATCAATTCTGAAGTGTGGCGGCAGCAGCAGTTTGCTACAATTGAACTACGCTGAGGAGAAAAGTGGAAGGAGGAGAGAGAAACTGGGACATTTTAAAATGTCCCTGCTGAAAAAGTGGAACAGCAGAGAATTAGTCAGGACTGTCCCTGCCAGATCAGCAGTTAGAGGGTAGAGCTGATCTGGTGTAGTTCTAAAGCATTCTTCAAACATTTTGAAATGTTGTACCATAAAGAGAAAGAGTAACCTGTCTCTCTCAATTCTCATTTCTTGTATACATGGAAGAAGACTTTTTCAACAGGAATGGCTCCATCCACAAAGAAGGCTCTTTCATCTGGATAGCTGCCTCCATGCAGCTTCGCCCTTCCGTCTGAATCTGAAGGATAATAAGACTGCTCTACTCTACAGGGTTGTTAAAAATACAGAAAAACAAATTTATAACAATTATAACAAAGGGATTGCAACCATCACAGTGGGTAAGAAGTACAATTTGAATACTAGGAAGTGTCGTAAAAAATTCAAAGCAGCTTACAGTTTTCAAAATAATTATATGACATTTAAAACATTTGCCAGATGGCAGCTGTCTTCATACAAATGAGGGGGAGCTGCACTCCCTTCTACCATTTATACCACAGTGAATAGCAACATAGCAGCTTTATGTGCTTCTCCACTTATAGTTGCTGTCTCCAGTGCTTCTGCCACCAATTTTGTTTTTGCACATGGAAGAAAGTTCTAATTAGTCCTTTAAAATGTTGATGGAGGATAGGAGACCACATATTGACTGAAAGCAACATGAGACACATGTTGAGTAAGGCTTCCAAGAAAGCTAATGAACTCAAAATATAAACCACAGTTCTCATGCAGTATTCCTTTGGCTGTTTCATGAAAATAGATGGCAGTGGGAAGCACAATTACAGCAAGTTAAAGCAACCAGTGTGGCCCTACTAACCCACAGCATTGGCATCGATTTTAGGTACTTGGTAGAGGGGGCAGGTAGACATTGTTTGAGGAACAGAGCTACCACCTCTACTAAAACAAAACTCTGATGATATGATTGCATTAGTGGCCTTCCAGTGGAGAAATACTCAACCATTGAAGTCTTAGACAGAGAGCCTGTGACCTAATCCAGAGTTAGGGCATTAGTCCAGCTAACCAAACAGGAGCTCATCATGTTATTACGCAAATGTATTTCACATCCTTGTCACCCAATTTTCTTTTGAACCTGAGATTAGAAGATGCAAGCCTGAGTTTACAATACAAAAACTGCCAATACAAAAGAACCAAAAAATAAAAAATAAAAATGGCTTGACAATTTATTGGCAGTGATTTAGTAATCTCCTTTTCACTGGCTCTGTGAATTCCAGAAAGATAATCTGTGAAAGCACAGCGCTGGAATTTTGCAAAGTGACTGGATTGCAGACCAGCTGGAAACTGTGGCATCAAGAGTGCATGGCTTGTGAATCATGACCAGAATCCTGGTGGAGAATTACAAATACACAAGCACCATAGTGGTAGAAATAATAATAATAATAATAATAATAATAATAATAATAATAATATCCCACTCTTCAATTGGACACGGCGGGCCGATTACAAACATTAAACAACATTTAAAAATACAAATATTTGATTAATATCATAAAAAACTATAACTAAAACCACACCACCCTCATATTTAAAATGAATTTCAGATCAAAGCAAAAGCAGGTCAAGCAGGTAGAGCAGTTGATGGAGAAGGCAAGTTAAATCTGGGAAGGCCACAGGAGAGGTTTTGTACTTGACTAATTTTTTGTAAGCCGTCAATGGTTGGTAATATTCCAGATCTCCCGGCAGGTATTCCATAATTTAAGGGGCATTTTAGGGAATTAAGAAATTCAAAGAGAATAGCGTGTTAAGTCTGTAGAATCAGTATGTAGAGAGATCTTGTAACAACTTGAAACTAAAAAAGAAAAAAAGTTGGTAGAATGAGCTCGTGCTTCTTTATTTTGAGTTTAGTCCTCAAATATACAAATCAAAAAGTAACCATAAAAGTTTTTTTATGTGTGTATACACAATGACAACCATCTAATCCCCCCCAAGATCCCCACTCATTGGACAGCAACCACTGCGACAATGGGGGGGATCTTCCCTAACTGTCAGTAGAAAGCAGCTAACTGACAATTATCACCTCTCCAAAAAAGACAACCTCCTGATGCACAGCAGAAGTAGGACCCCTGTTGTAATTCCCCTTATCCAGAATCGCAAAAAAAAAAATACATGATTAGCATCCCAGCTATTTTTCAATCATGGGGAGAATGAATCCCCATCTGAGTACAGTGCTGTTATACCCAAAAGAAGAAAGTGGGTACCGGGTGGGTTAAGAGTGATTGTTAATACAAAACTCATGAGTGAAACTCTAGATACAATTTATAAATGACAACAGGATTTTTGGCCCAAGTTTCTGTTAGTCAAATACAGCAGTAAACAGAGGTGGACAGTATTTTTGGCATGAAAAAGATACAAGTGAAAAAGATAATAAAATGAAGTAAAGGATAGGTTAAGTGGCCATTGCTCCACAATGTAGCTGAACCATCATATTTAAATATTGAGGGAAAGTTTCTAGAAATGTTGTGGCCGTTTGTGGACAAAGACCTTTGTTTGGAAATGTGGTGGGGTCATAAATTCAAGTTATGCTATGTTTGTTTCGCGGGTTCCAAAAAGCTAGATGTTAGAAATAAAATCATAACGATTTGTATTAGTTTTTCCATTGAGAATATGCAGAGAAAAGAAGAAATGGAGGGGGATTAAATAATAAATATTGAGTAAATGTTTTTCAAGTTGTTTTTTTTTTTTTTTTAAAAATCAAATGAAAGCAGAGGCTGTTTTCACATCTGGAAGTTCTGTTTCTGTCATATTATATATATTATATATATATATATATGGCCATACTGTTTTTTTGAAACGTAGTAATATAATAGCCTTGTGGATAACCCAGTCTCTAAAGGCAAGCATAAGGAGGAAACCAGGAATATTTCAGCTCCAGCATGCTTGTCCCATCTGAACGACCCCATGTACTGCTTGGCAAAAGGAACGCACAATGGCTGGGTTTTCTCAGGCCAAAGGGTTCAGTGCTAATCTTCCTTCTGTTCATCTTTTTCTGGGTTTTTGCTGGGACACATCATTCCTGATGTACTTGAAGATTCACACACTCCATTGCGGCTGTTTTATTTCACTCCTCGCTCAGCGCAAAGCACAATGAAAGCCAGGAAAGAAGACTTGAGATCTGCACACTGTCAGTGGTACATAGTTCTGGCTGTTGTTTCCGTTGGATGCTTCATTTTTATCCAAGGATTATACAGGATGGGATAAAGATAAAGAAAGATTTTACATGCCTGAAACGAGGTCAATGAACAGTCAGAAAACATATGTGTCAGCTTTTTCCCTGCTTGCTATTCTGGCAAACTTTCTGAAAACCTTTTAACCAAGTGGCAGAAATTGCTGATGATAGAAGCTTTCTTCCTATAGTTAACGAATGAAGTACGTTTTTGTTTATTTTTAAAATCCGTGTTTTATTTTGGCATTACTTAGTCCATATCTTAACTTAAGCAATATCTAAACCTAGATAGACCTTTCTAAGTCCTCTCACATTATGCATGCAGGAAAGAAAGTAATGAGGGTGCAGTGTGTAGATGAGGAACAGAGATCTATGATACTATATATTAAAATGGTGAAGGGTCTGGAAACCATGCCCTATGAGGAATGAATTAAGGAGCTGGCTTGTTTAGACTGAAGAAGAGAAGGTTAAGAGGTGATATGACAGCTCTGTTTAAATATTGAAGGGATATCATATGGATGTTTGTATTGAGGATGGAGGGAGCTTTTTTTCTGCAGATCAGCAGATAGGACTGGAGACAATGGATGCAAGCTACAGGAAAAGAAATTCACCTCACATTAGGAGGAAATTCCCGACGTAAGGGCTGTTTGACAGTGGAAGACACTCCTTGGAGAGTGGTGTAGTCTCCTTCTTTGGAGTTTTTAACAGAGGTTGGATGGTCCATTTCCAGGGATGCTTGATTGAGAGTTCCTGCATGCAAGGGGTTGGCATGGCAGGGGATTAGATTGGCTGGTCCTTGTGGTCTCTTCCAGCTGTATGATTTTTGATCTTTAGAAAGAAATATCAAGTTCCCAGGCATTAGAAAGATGTTTTGGAGTCTGATCCTTTCACATTTCTGTAAGAGTAATATCTTAGTTGGCCCAGTGTACCTGAGCTAAAATAACATTTCACACATATTTTCAATTGGTTATATTAATTTTGTTTGCAAGTGCTCGGTCTATATACAGTTGGCCCTCCTTATCCATGGATTTTTTACCACCGATTCAAGCATCCACAACCTGAAATATTCAAAAAAGTATGAATTCCTGATAGCAAACCTTGATTTTTCATTTTATGGTAAGTGACACACCATTTCATCACCTTGGAAAAGCGGTAAACAAATTTAAAAAAAACCCCATTATTATTATTATTATTATTATTATTATTATTATTTTGCTCTGCCATTGTATTTAATGGGACAAGCATCCACAGATTTTGTTATCCATGGGGTATCTTGGAACCAAACCCCAGCAGATAACAAGGGCCCACTGTAATCTGTTATTTATTGATTTATTTTGAAGCTGCATAGCCCCCCTTGAAACAGAATTAAACATGATACAATTAAAATTGGAGATTAAAATTGCTATTAATAACACAATAAAAATATAATGAGGACAGAGTGGTGGGCTAATATATGATGTGAGGGCGGTCATTCTGTGGCCGGACACTTTTATTCAGGGAAGGCCTGCCAGAAGAGATCCATCTTGACAGCTTTTTTAAAGGTGTCTAAGCTGGCAATTTGACGGATCTCATCCGGCAGGCCTTTCCATAGTCTGGGAGCAAATGCAGAGAAGGCCCTCTGGGAGGTAGCAGTTAGTCTGGTTTTTAAAGGCTGCAGTAGATTTCTCCCTGCTGACCTGGGTGTGTGGGGCGGATTATATGGGCGATCCCTCAAATAGTTTGGACTCAAGCCATGTAGGGCTTTAAAGGTTATAACCAACACCTTGTACTGTGTCTGGAAACTAATTTTTGTAGGGTTTTTGGGCTATATGGCCATGTTCAGGAAGAGTTTCTTTCTGACATTTTGTCAGCATCTGTGGCTGGCATCTTCAGGGAATGCTGGCATGGGAGTTCAGCTTTCTCTGAATATGCCAGCCACAGATGCTGGCAAAACCTCAGGAATAAACTCTTCCAGAACATGGAAAGTATGGATTCTGGCCGTGGAAGCCTTCGACTTCACAAAAAACAAAACTTTTTACATAAAAAAATTTTTTTGAACAGACTTCACTTTTTCAGTATCTGCATCCTGATGTTATATACAGCCTGTGACAAAATGCAGACTGCCTACTCATATTTTATCAATAGCTAATAGTTCCAATTAACAACACATGTTATGGTTCAGTAAAAAGTAATTTGATATCTCTTTGAGTAAATCAGCATGGCAATTCTTGTTGAATAGCTACACAAAAATGAAATATGACTTAAAGAAATCCTTCTCATATACCTCAAAATTCAGACTAAGAGTTTGTATTCCTTTAATGTCGATTCAGACACTACCTGGCAACAGACACGAGTGTGCCAACAAGTATGTGCTCAGCATGAAACCTTGGGGCCATCCCATCCATTAAGCAGTAACCAAACTGCATTTAGCTTTGGAAACAACGGAAAACTTAAGCCAACCTTGTTGACAATGGTATCTGTACAAGTACTTCTGCCTACATTACAATCACACTTTAAGTTTTTAGGTTAGAAGTTTTAGTTTGTGCCTAAAACATTTCAAATGCACTGTGCTCTCAACTGCATTTAAAATAGATGATATGAGTGGGGATTTTAATGTCTGATTTATAATTTGGAGCTTTGGGGGTGAACACTCCCACAAAAACCTCGCTTATATGGATAAATCCGGGATTACTCCCCCCCACACACACCGTTCATTCACCTAGACATCTAACTGTGGCTTTCATAGGCCTTTAAAAATCCTCTGACAAATGTTAATTGGGTTTAACCATGCTTGTGAAATAGGGCTACATTTACAAATCAGCACGTACTGAGGCAGACTGGGGCATTTTACAAACTGTTGATGTCCCTTTGGGAGATCTGTGCAGTTGAACTAAAAGTTTGCACAGAGAGATCTACACGCTGCCTCCACCCCAAATAAATCTGCAGGTTATCAATAAAGAATTCTTTAATTGGCCCAAGTATATTATTTATTCATGGGAAGATAAGTGAGTCTTAGCTTCCCTTCTTTCCCAGAAGGTTAGGGGGCCTACACACAACTCACAAATCTTTCTAGATAATCCTTTACTTGAACCAGAAATTATATTATGCCTTTGTTCTTTTATGCCGAAAGCTGGCCAAGCGGGCGATGATTTATGAAGCTGGAGTCCTGAGTCTCCCGCCACACAGCCCACTTAGTCACAGTAATGGCTGTGAAACAGATCATGCATTCTGAGACAGGCTATAATTTGAGCTAAAGAAACTTGTCCATTTCAATTATAAAATTTAATTTGCAAGGCTCTATAAAAGATTATGAAGGGGGGAAAGGAGCCAAAGAACTAAACATTACGTTAGTGTTGTGTGAGAACAAGCCACATGCACATTGTCAAAAAAAGGTCGACAGATCAGGGTGTTGTGGTAGCCCTATTGGCCACACAGACCAGGGACTGAGTATTGACATAGCATGTTCAGAAACATTCAGCCTCCATCTCTTTAAAATTATAGTGACTTTAACACTAATGAAAGCCGCCCCCCCTTTCATTAGTGTTAAAGTCACTATAATTTTGCTTCAAGGGTAATAGCTATGCTATGGCCAAGGACTCTGCTCTTTTCAAAGTAAGATTGTATACCTTTGAGCAAGATGAGTGAAATGCTACCTCCACACTGGTTTTGGAGCCCCCCAGATGACCTGTTTTCTAGCCAGAAAAAGCAACTTATCTGTACTGGAAGCTTCTAGGAGTGACCCAATGAACATCCCCCCCCCCCCCCCCAAAAAAAACCCAGAAGTGGGTTTCCAATCACTTCCAGATTTACTCCCCTTTGATTGTTTTATCACAGAAAAGCAGGATAAAAATTAAAGTATTATTATTGTTGTTGCTACTGTTGTTTTGTTTTGGCACTCCCTGGACCTACTGAAGTCCCCCTTCGCCACACCAAGAAGATGTGGTCAGAATAGTGATAGAAATATGTTTGTCTCGGTTTACAAATGCTTTTCAAGACATAACAGAAACTTAAAATGATAGCTCACTGCTAGTGATGGCACCAGAGGTTTGAACAATTGTTTTGTGTTTTCTGAACAGCCATGTAAGTGCTTGTGTGCATCAGCCAAAAGAAGTTCAGTTTTTATTATCCTGCCCAGCTCCTCCTGAGCTTCTTATGGCCTGAAGCAGATGTGTAAGAAACATGATTGTGGACTGGTATAAGGTAACACTTATAAGTGAACCCTTTTAATGGCATAAATCACTGCAAAACTGTATAAGCAGCTGATATGAAAAGCTATTGATAACAGTGATTGATTGTTTTGTGCGGAATTAGTATGATTTAAACACTTCCATGTGCAAACACTGGACTTCAGCTCCAATCACCAAAAAAGTCAATATGTTTTTGAATTGCTCTGTGATTAAATGTTTGCTACCATCTTAAAAATGTATTTATGGAGCTACAAACCATGACTTTGAAAAAGCTTATAGCCAGTAACAGTACAGTCTTTTTGGAGATCCTTTCAAGCACACTGAAAACAAAACTGAGTTTTGCTTATTAAGCGTGCTTATGTTCCTCCTTCACCTCACTTAATAATTCCTCTTCTTTTGCAAAATTGCTTAAGGGTCAGAGAAGATGCATGAGCCAGTAAGTGTGCATAAGAGCCATACACACATCTGCATAATCAGCTTATATCTCCCTTTCCAAGAAGAGAAAATCAAAATTTCTTGGGACAGCCTGAAGTGCTCCAAAAGTCTCCAAAACCGGCTTTGCTAAAGCTTATTTAGGGGCAGAAAAAATGTGCACTACAGGCAGTTACAATGGCCTGCACTATAGATGAAATGACATCTTTTTCTGATTCGGTGTGTTCTTTTTGGAAAACTTCTGCAATCATGTTTCTTACACATAATTTCCAGATGTAACATTTGGATTAATAATTATTATGAGAGAGAGAGAGAGAGAGAGAAAGTGCATCAGGCACATACTAGACATTTGTACTTTTGTGCCATCCATTCTGCCTCCTAAGAGAGAAAATAGACTGAATCAAGAGTGTTCAGTGACCACCATGTTAACAGAGGTGGGATGGGGGGGGGGGGAGTCACTGAATCCACTCTCTGGTTTTATTTCAGATTATCAAAGGGCCTTTCAAAGTGCTGGATCATAATTCCAAACAGTTTCTTTAAGGTCTGGTATAAAACCCAGAGCAGATTCACTGAACCCCCTGACATGGGAGCCACCAACCTCTCCTGTAAAACCATTGTATATGAGTTGAGGGATGGAGGAGCCTGTGGTTGAGCTGACTGGGGAGACCAAATAAACTTCCTTTAGTCTCATAAGAAACACATATATCCCTGTGATACAGATCTCAGAGCAAGAGATCATCGTAATTCTACTACAGATTCAGCAGAAGGCTGACTCTAAAAATCTTGTTTCTTCACATAATTATATCCTACTGCATTAAAACCTAACCAAAGCAAAGGCCTTCTCCATAAAGAACACTTGTTTTTGTGAGAAAATGATAAGTTGCAGTCTGAAGTTCCCTTCTTGAATCCTAGTGATTCTTGCTCGGAATCTTGCTTGGAGCAGCCCCAATAAGTGATACGCTGGAAGTGGGAGGAGAGATACAGGAGAAGGCCTTTTTAGTAAGGAGAACTTGATCAGTCTCCAAAGTGGCTGACCGTCACCTTACTGATGGGCTTTCTTCCACCATATCAAGAACACCTTTTATTGCCCTGTTTCTTTTTAAAAAAAATCTGTGACCTTAAAAACCAATTTTTTTAATCCTTCTGCTTGTACATTTTAAAGTTAAACTATGGCAGGAATATTGTATAGTCTTTACGTATATGTATGTTCTGTAGTTAAAGGCGGTACACAGTGAATTCGAACCACACTCTGTTCCTACTTACCAGGAAGCAGCAGATATGATCAATTGGGGGGGGGGGTCTGTTCCCCTGTCACTTGGGAAGCAGCTGGCTGCCATTTCCAATTATCTCTGGTGTGACATAGAAGAAAGACTCTTGTCCCAATTCTCCCTTGTCATGGAGATTGTTTGAGCAAGGTAGTGGGTAGTAACAGCAGCCAGCTGCTTCTTGAATGAAAGGGGAACAGACCCCTGTCAATCGCAGCAGCTGCTTCCCAGTAAGTACAGATTGGGGGACTTTCACAGTCCCTATATAGCTTTTAAACTATATTCTTATACTGTAGAATCATAGAACCATGGAAGCCATCAGGTCCAATTCCCTGCAATGCAGGATTGCCAGCTAAAACATCCCCAGCAGGTAGCTGTGCAGTGTCTCATTCTCTAGCAACTGTTGTTCATATGCTTACCGGTTCTAGTAATGGAAGTTAATATATATTCATTATATTACTAGTCATTGACTTAGACTTAAACTTTATAATGCATCAAGGAAAATGTCCAGGAAGTCTCCCTTATCACACTAGCCAAGATCCTGCAGGAAAACGAGATTTAAACAAAAGTAAAATTAAATTCAAATTTAATCAGAACCCACAAATTCGGGAAGTTTATCACACTGAATTGCTGCTAAAGTGAAATGACGCGATGTTAAACCGAAGTTAAAGCAGAGAAAAATGTCACCTTTTAACTTCTGGAATTTCCTGGAAGTAAAAAGCTGCCATTTCACTCCAGTTTAACTTCAGTTTACCTTCAGTTTAACTTTGTATTATTTGTATAACAGTACCATTGTGTGATAATCTTCGGGCATTTCTGGGTTTTCTCTAATTTAACTCTAGTTTAAATCCTGTTTTTCCACAGGATCTTGCTAGTGTGATAAACTCCTAAGTTATTTTCCTTCAGGTTGCTATTGTCAAATGAGAACAAATTTTGTGGTTCTGGTCCACAATCTGATGTTTGAAACTAGGGATGTAATATTAATTTGGAAGTCACACTAATAAATTGCCTGAATGTGCCAATTACAGAGCCCTGATGGTGCAGTGGTTAAATGCTAGTACTGCAGCCATTCAAAGCCACAAGGTTGTGAGTTCGATCCCAGGGACCCCAAGGTCCACTCAGCCTGGCATCCTTCCATAGGTCACTAAAATGAGTACCCTGCTTGTTGGGGGCAATTAGATCACATACTGTAAACTGCATAGGGAGTGCTTAAGTGCACTGATAAACAGTATAGAAATGCACTTGCTATTGCCATTGCTATAATGTGCAAGGACTAACCAAAACTTGTTTTCCAGTGTCTCCAATGAATATGAGAGAAGTGTGACAGTCTTTTGTTTATGCCTCCAGCTGCTTATTTAGTAAAGATGCTGCCAGTGTAAAGACTCTATCATCATCTTTTTCTGCTTTGGATCATGGGGGTTATAATCTTTGTGTGCAGAAATCCATGGGTTCTATCCTCAGCCTCTCCAGACAGAGTCAGGAAAGTAGCCTGCCTGGATCCCATGGTGGGAGGAAGGCAGGATATAAATAAATTAAATAATAAATAAACCCTGGCAAAGGGCTGTCAGTGTTGGCAACATCAGGCATGAATGGGCTTGCTGTTATGTTTCTTCAAGTTGTTTCTGATTTGTGGAGACCCTAAAGTGAACCTATCATGGGGTTTTCTTGGCAAGATTTGTTCAGAGAGAGTTTTCCTGAGGCTGAGAAAGTTTGACTTGCCCAAGGTCACCCAGTGGATTTTCATGGCTAAACAGGAATTTGATGCTTGGTCTCCAGAGTCATAGTCCAATACTCAAACCAACACATCGCACTGCCTCTCACTAGTGATAATGGGTTAGACAGACCAAATATCTCAGTATAATACCAGTTCCAAGTGTTGTGATGTTCCCACTTTTCTATCTTCTATCTTCACAACAACTCTATAAAGAACGTCAGGCTGAAATAGTGACTAGCTTAAGGTCACTAAGTGAATTTCTTGGCTGAGAAGAGACTTGAGACCAGCATTCTTATTATTGCACTATACTTCATACCAAGAACGAGGATGTAATTAGGAAATCTGTAGTTCAAATCTCACTTGTATTGTGTTATGAACAGTTTATGGAGTTCTGTCAGGCAAGCTGGCCAGACACATACAATCAGCAATAAAGGTAAAACCAGCATAACTTACAGGTTTCTTATAAAGATTACCAGAAATGAATGCACGCTAAAATCATGATACTGATACAAATATTGATAGACAAAAGAATCCTAAGGTGGGAGGCAGTTTCTGTGGCAAAGCAGTCACCATCTCCAAGAGCCTTTGTTGCTGAAGAGTGGGTTATAAATACTCCAAATAGATAGATAGATGATAGATAGATAGATAGATAGATAGATAGATAGATAGATAGATAGATAGATAGATAGATAGATCTCTGTCGCCTGGATGGTTCACTGTATCATCATCACCACCACCACCATCAACATTATTATTTACATCCCATCTTTTCCCCAAGTTTAGGACTGAATGTGACTTGCAAATTAAAATGATTACAGTATAATTGGGGGGGGGGATATAAAAAAATCAACATTAAAATAGAATTAAAGCCTTAACCATATTAAAACACACACTTAAAAAAATTAAAATTTAAACAATATAGTTTAGAACAACACTGCACTGTTTTACAATCCTTCTGTTCTAAAAACTTGTCCAAATAAAAATATCCTTACCTGCCAAGCCAAGGACAGCAAGGAAGGAGTTATTCTAGCCTCCTTAGGGAGGGAGTTCCAAAGTGTAGAGGCAGCTATCAAGAAGGCTCTCTCTTGTGTTCCCACCCCCCATACCTGTGACTGAAAGAACTGAGAGAAGGACCTCTCAGGGGAGTTTATTATACAAGGCTTGAGGAATGCGACAGGAGCAGAATGAAAGGGGCCAAGAAAGGAACGGAACGAGGAAAGAATGCATATTACCACATGGTAGAACCCCACTGATGCTGCCAAAAGTCTTCAATCTGCTCCCCATCTGTCCCACATCAGCCGATTTTCAAGAATACTTCTGAACAGTTCATGAAAATCAGCTGCTGTGCGAGGGTTGGGGAATGGATTGGGGACTTCTGGTGGCATCGGTGGGGTTCTACCATGGAGTAATATGCGTTCTTTCCCCATTCTGTTCCCTTCCTGACCCCTTTCGTTCTCCTCCGATCACATTCCCCAAACCCTATGCAATAAATTCCAAGGTATGAGCAAGCTCAAAGGAGCAATATCCTGGAGCTAAGCCTATGGGGCTAATAGGTCAGAACCAGCACTATAGCCAAGGCAGGAGATTGGTCAAGGAACATCTCGGTCCTGTAGTTTCCTCCTTCCCATTAAGTGAAGTGGGACACAATTAGTTTGTGCCGGAACTATTGCAGTTTGGGAGCCTGTAAAGCAGTTTATTCATGTTTATTTTACTTCAGCCTTACAACCACCTTATGAAGTAGGTTACACTGAGAGTTAATAACTCTCCCATAGCCATTCATGGTGGCTGGCCTTCTCAACCAAGTCCAGTACTTTGGCCAATAGACCATGCTAGTCAGGATGCTCCCTTAGAAAACAGTAGCCAAGTTGTTAGTGATGTCTTCTGTTTTGTTTTTCCTTCTTGCTTATATGCTCATTTGTTTGTTAGGTTTTTGGTGAGGTTTTTTTGGCAATGACATAACATTTAATGAATCTTGGAAAACAGTGCAGCAATGGAAAGAGATCTGACTGATTTCTCCCCAGTATATTATTTTGCAAGTCCTCCAATAGGCGGAAATTGATACAGAAGATAAAACATATTGTTCTTGTTCACTGTTAGCTTGTTGAAAATATTTCAAGCAGTCTTACCTTGGATTTAAGAGCCAGTCACTTTGTTTTTTCTAATGATTGATGAGGCACCTTCATCAAAACCTTCAAGTGAGCCACCAGAGCAGAAATCAGAAGTCCTCAGAAAATACATTAAAAACAAAGCCAATGGAAACAATATCAAGATTCTCTATTGACTGTCTTTTTAGACCTGGGGGGAAGGAACCGCAGACTGAACACCAGGAATTTTCCAGTAAATAAACATATTTCTAGGAGGGAGTTTGAGGCAACAAAGAAAAATGAAAACACTGCTGCTACAAGAGTTAAGCACAGAAAATAGCAGAACTGAATAATACTTGGGGAGCGAAGAAGCCTGAAGTCTTTTGGGGGAGGAGGCTTAATGTTTTACTGAGAAAAGACAACACAGCAGGCGCCAAAGGTAGGAGCTGCATACCATCAGTCTTTGGAGGCTGCTTGAGTAAGTTGCTTACTTTTTCAGGAGAAGATCAATTAAATGTTGCTGAGCATAAAAGACTTCCAAGCCCCAGTTATTTGCCACAATCATTCCACACATGCCCATTATCCAAAGGAAGCCTTTTTGTCCCACTGAAATGGGGAAGGAAGGCTGCAAGAAACTCTGGCCTATAAGTAGTCTTTATCGGAACAGCATCCTTCATCTGTCCCTCCATACCACTTCTCCCCATTGTGGCCTCTTACTATAAAGAGGATCTCTTGAAAGATTATCACACACAGGTTTTAAATCAAAACTATAGTTGTAAAAATTGGCAATACCTATCGCATGGCATCGCCTCCGAGTCCAACCCATAGTTGCTGTTTCTGCAATGTGTGGCTAGGGAGTCCCTTTTTATTCATGGGGTAAACCTGCTAATAAGCTTCCAAGCAAGAGGCAGTCCCATTAATCTTTGTGGATGAAACATCACTACTACAGCAAGTACAATACTAGCAGTCATGTGGTGTCATAGAGTCATCTTTCCCCTTTCTGCCCTCCTCCTCACTATTCCAAGCAGTCTGGTTTATTTTTCCTATTTCTTTTTTTCTCTTTAAACTTAAATCACATTAGCAGAATGCCAGAATTGTGTTAAAAAGTGAAAATAACATTTAAATTTAAAAAACAAAAGGCATGCTGGATAGGGCATAGGGCAGGGAGGCAGGGTTAAGTCCGGAGGACAGCATGATCACAGAAGCAACCCTGGTTGCATACTTGACAAGAAACATGATAACAGCTCCTCACAAACAGATATAATTTCTTTAACAAGTATGATTGCAGAGATAACGGGGCTCATGCGATGATGTTGATGCTAAGATGGCTGAGACCCTCCTTCCTTCAGTCAGAGCTGGGCAGTCATACTCACACGGTCAAAGAGCTACTGCTTAATGTTCTGAAATAGTTCAGGGTCCTTTGGTCAAGCTCAAGACTTCATTCATTTTGTTTATTATTGTAATCACCTCTAGTATCTTCTGCTTGTATTCCACTCTGTCTTCCATTTATTTGTTATCCAATGAACACAAGTGCATGCACACCCTCTCTGGCTTTTCAAATCATATCAACCCTGCAAGGTAGGCTGGGATGGGAGATAATTACTGGCCCAAGATTTCCCAATGAGCTTCTTTACTAAGAGCGTATTTAAATCTGGGGCTGCATTTACACTGCAGAATTAATGCAGTTTGACACTGCTATGGCTCAATGCAATAGAATTCTGAGATTTGTAATTTTGTGACCTATTTAGCCTACTCTATTAACATACTCTGGTGCGACAACAAACTACAAATCCCAGCCCCTCACTGACCATGAAGTATAACTGCTAGCAACCCTCCTCACAACTACTGATGCTGATTCCACCTCGGCTGATCTAGGCTTCCTTCACCTCCCTGTTTCCAGGTCCTTCACTTACTCTGGGCCCTTCTCCAGAATACTAAATCTCCCCTCTATTGTTCAGTGTCTTCGTGACATCATCACTGTCCACTGGGAACTAGAAACCTTGTTTTCCCACAAACACACACACACGCAAACAAACAAACACACACAGTACTTAAGCACAGTGCAACACTGTTTTTTGATGGCAGCATGAGCATTTTCCTTCCAGGTAACTGTTGTCTGGATATGAAAGAAGACATTTATTGGAAACCATTTAAGAGGGTGTTCAGTTGGAAGGAGATGAACTAGCATGTAAAATACTGCAAAATATAACAACTCCTCCAAAGGCTGAGTTACCTCAATCCTAGCTCAGCTGACGTTGAACATTAAGTATAAGGAAATATCATTCGCCTATTGTTTATGTGAAAAATTGCCCATAGATCCATCCCTGTATCTCAACAGCCAACATAAATGGCTGTGAATAGCTTCCTAGAAGACTGATTGTGCTATTGATTACATACTGCCATTTTGGAATCTTGAATGGATGAGTCTGAAGATAAAGATAACAGATTTAAAAGAAAAATGAACACTACATCTTCCACCAAGCTAAAAACATATTGCATTATAATATATAAGAAGTTTTGTTCAGAAACTACAGTGAGGGGGGTGTTATTGGCTTGCTGTGAAACCGGGATAATCCTCTTAGTGGAAGAACTTTTAAAAATGTATGCTAATACATACACTGTCTGTTCCTGAGTATTGGATTTGTCCAAAATAAATAAGCCAGGTCAGTGGGTCCATCAGATAAACAGTCCCATCTATCTACATCTCCCAACAAAGCAAGGCATATTCACATCACTCTTATTGAAAATTGGCCTACTGAAGTTAACACTTTTTTCTGTTCCTCATAGGCCAAAAATATGTTACACTATATTTTTGCCATTACCACAGTTTTAAAAATCTATGGCCTGTTACAGACTGCCAAAATAAAGCTGCTTCGGGTCTCTTTGGAGGTATGCTGTTTAAATGATGCATGCATCCTAAGAATCCAGAAGCTGCACCAAAGCCACACTCCATTCCTAAGCACTGGAGTGTGGCTTGACGCGATCCTCTGGACTCTTAGGACCCATGCATCATTTAAACAGCATACCTCCAAAGAGACCCCAAGCAGCTTTATTTTGGCAGTCTGTAACAGGCCAGTATCAATGAATTTAGATATGCAGATATGACTAATTTAAGCATAGTCAACTCTTTCTAAATGAGTTTCTTCATCATCACCCTTCCCCTACAGTGTACCTTTGGCATGCTCCTTGTGATGTTTCTGGCTATAGGACTGTCACCTGGAGGAAACACATAATGCTGCCAGGAAAATGCTCACATGCACCCACAAAGCTGGGGAATGGTTGGTCATATTAATCTTTTTTATCATTGCTCTAGATGCAGCTTTACAATGATGGATAAATTACAGGAACACACACACAAAGAGAGAGTTATTGGATTTGATAGCATTTAAGAAAATGGCAGACAATTAAAGCTTGATATTAAGGAGAATATTGGTAGTTGATCTGATGTTATCCAAGAGCCATCTATCCTACTGTCTGTATTTCTCCCTCTTCCCCCACCTCAGTTCACAAACAGCATTCAGGGCTTCCTCTGCTCTTTTATCTTGCACCACCAATACATTCTGAGCAGCCACTTCAAAAGACTTTTTGCCTGCTTATATCATAAACATCATTTTCTTTCGCCCTCAGGATACTATCAATCCTGGGAAAAGACACCAGTGTATTGTTGTCAGAGACACAGATGGCTGAAATGTATACATCCATTCCACTTTGCTGAGTAGTTTTAATGTGGGCAAAGGTAACCTAGCCTAGAATAACTACATGTAAAAGAGAGGGGAAAAACCTACCAAAAAGAAATACTTATACTATTAAGAAACAGGAAGCATCTGGGCATCCACAAGCAATAATTTTAAATTGCCAAGAGTTCCTGCCTTCACTGGGAAAAAGGTGCATGTTAAAATTACCCTAAATAGACGAATAGGTGACTCATAGGATTATACAACTTATCTTAGGCCACATAACCACATGGTCTTAAGCCTTTTCGGACCAGACCTTTAACATCATCTGTAACATGGGATCCATTTTGTTACTCTTTTCCCCCTATCTCTATCTTCCTTCCTTCCATTCTCCCCATTTCTTCTTTGGCCTTTCTCCAAAAATCCAAAAGAATTATGCAAAGGGAAAAAATAGGTGGTAGTGAGGCTATGGCCCACCTCACCCTGGATGCATCACGACCCACCAGTTGCCAAATCATGTTTCACAATGTAGGTGTACCTTCACTATCCATTATGTCCATTTGCCATCGCTATCATTGCCATGGCTCCATCCTTAGGAATCCTGGGATTTGTAGTTTGGTGAGGTAGTTGGAAGGTATTAAGGTTCTCTGAGAAAGATGTATTAAGAATGAAATCAGTTTAATTCTGTAGTTTGGACAAGTACAGGGATTACCCAGCAAACCGAGTGGACTACAGTCCTTGCACCAAGAATGTTAAGTTCAGTCTTTTTGTTGTGATTACCAAAATCCTTCTGTATTTGACTATATCCAAGAAAATAGATAAGATAAAATGTAGCAAACCAAATTATTATAAATACAGCTATTTTTTAAATCCCAATTATTATCCTACTGCCAATGTGACATTACATACCATTGGCCTTTTTTGTGGAGGCAAAATGAAGTCCCCAGAAATTATAATTGTGCTCCCCAATGATGTTAAATTATACTACCATGCATGCTGGGTAGTCTAGCTAAAATACTGAATGGTATGAAAAACAAAAGATGATCGTGTTTAGAAAGCTACAGTTTGAGATACAGGTGGCATGTGTACCTTTGGTACGATAAAGTAGAGATGAATAGAGAATTTAATGATCATATTGTAAGGCAATCATTGTGGAAAATTTGGCATAAAAACAAAAATAAAATATTCAGGAAGATGCCACAGTAGGCATCTCTACACAAAGCCTTCTTGAAATGAGAGAAAGTGACTGAAGTGCCTAGTTAACTTGCAAAGATCTTCTAGACTAGACAGAAAAGAAACCTAGGAGTTGATCGCATGGGGAAAACTGGAAGTTTAAAAGGGTCAGAACCTGCAGTTATCCAGCATATTAGGCACAATTGCACAAATGGTTTTCACGTGGAAAGCATAGAAATGGAGCAAGAAATCGTGAAGGAATGTACAGTAAAACGGGTCCAGAATGATACCCAATTTATATGACTAAATGAAGAAAATTGTGATGCCAAAGCTGGAAGAGTACATTAAGTATGGACTTGAAAGAGAATTATTATAAGATGCACAGATGGTCCTTGAATACAGCAAAGATGGGTAGAATATACAAAAATTGAGATGAAAAGTGCGGGAAGAGTGGTGACACTAGAGGGACTTTCAGTGTAGCAGACTTGCTCCAAAACCAAGAAATTTTGATCAGACATATATAATATAATGCAAAGGATTTGCCAAATGAAAATTGTTATGGAACTGGAAATTGATTTCTTGAATATGTTTTAAGAGGAAGTGGAAGGAAAAAAAATTCTTGAAGACTTTTATGGCTGACATCCATAGTTTTTTGTGGGGTTTTTGGGCTTCAGAGATGCCAGCCACAGATGCTGGCAAAACGTCAGGAATAAACTCTTCCAGGACATGCCCACATAGCCCGAAAAACCCACAAAAACTATAAAAGAAATATCTCTTATGTTCTGCTCCAAAAGCATGTTATACTTAATAACTGTGGCAAGAGCAGTTTTCACGTCCCAAAAATGGAAAGAAAGCAGTACCCAAAGAATTGATTATTGGCTGTTGATCTGTTTTGACATGATGGAAATGGATAAAGTGACAGCATTATTGAAAGAAAAATCATTAAGGAAATATGAAGAAGAATGGAGTTACATGATGAGATTGTGGGGGGAAAAGTGAGGCAAAACAGTGGCCCATAGATGTTAAATAAACTGGTGAAAGGATATTCAAGAGGATATTAAGAAATGAAGTTAGGCAAATAAAGTAACAGATATACTCAAGACTAAGTATTTGTATACCAAGTGTAAAAGTGAACAGAAAACAATTATATATTGGTACATATTTTTATATGTAGCATTAAAATAATAACAATGATAATTAATTTGAATTTCCAATTAAGAAAGGATATAAATGGTATCAGATATAAGACCATTTTACTGGTTATAGAAATGTAGAATAATATTCAAGGAGAATAAACCCAATAATAAAAGATATGGGGGAAAGGGAAGGAAAGAGGAAGGGAATGGGTTTGTAAATAATGAAATTTTTATTTGGATAATTGTTTAAGCATATGTACATGAACAAAATATTTTTTTTATTTTTTTCTGTTATATTTGCAATCTTTTTGCATTGCACAGTAAATATTTGCCTGCCCCTTTCCTTTGAATACCTAACCTCTAAATTTGCAACTGCAGTTTTTTACTAAGTTACTGAAATGCTAGAAATATGGGGTAATTTTTCACTGAGGGAAGAATTTTCAGGGTGGGGAATTGCCCCCATTTTGGCACCACTACCCCTCCATAGCTACATACCTGCTATTAATATATGTGTTTTAAAAGAATGTGTGTTAATTGATATGGTGATATGGTAACTGAGATTGTTTACTGCTTCTCTTTACATTTCCACACATAGGTTTTCCACAGCACAAATCAGGTAAGGCCCAAACAGAAGTGAAACGTTTATGTTTGTAACTAAGTTTGGAGCACTAACAAGATTTATTAGTGGTACTGGAGTACGACCAGATGCAATAAAGTTTTAAAGTGTGCATACACACACAAAAAAAACCACACAGGCTGCATCCACACTGCAGAAATATCACTGGTGCCACAGCAAACTACAATCTGGACTATTTCTTCAGTGTGAAAACAGTCACAGAGAAGTGTGTAAAACACACAAGAGATTAACAAAAAGGGGATAAGAGCAAAGCCTGTCTTTATCCCATCTGGGACAGCGATTGTGTGAAAGACATTCTCACATGTTGCACTAATCAAATAAATTATTATAATCATGTCATAAACCTGTCAGTGAAGTGGAATTGCATTAACAGGTTCTTCCATTAATGCAAAATGAAGGGCAAGGATGAGACAATTCCACTTCATTGACGGAACAATGACAGGATCAGTGCAACATCCTTTTAAAGTCTTTTATGCGATGGTTGTCATTTGCTCTTCTTGGACGGGACAATGACAGGATCAGCGTGACCTCGTCCGAAGGTCCTTCCCATGATAGCGTGGGAAGAATGGGAAACCGGCTGGAAAAGGATGGGACAAGGATGTCCCGTCCCCCGACTGATAATCTCCACAGTCAAACTACATATTCAGGGGAATTTGTATTCCTTACAATAAACCTTGCAATTAATTGACTCCCACAACTGGATTTCTTCAGAGATATGTGCCTCACAAGCAGACTTAATTCTGTTTATGTTTACCTTCCAATGACCAATCAGAAAACAAAATGCCTATTGTTGCAATGTACACAACTGCTTGACAGATATCCATTTGGGTGAGTCCAAACCATGACAAACATATCTAATATGACCCTCTGCTGTTTGCCTGGAGGAACTGACCCCATACACAGGGAGATACTGCAATTGCTCAGTGGTAAGGAAGGTACACATTATTCATACATTTTGAAGTTAAAGGAAATGAGCCCTGTTGAATGTGATATTTGTTTCCAGAAGGGATATAGCCCCCATCAGGCAGTGATAAAGAAATACAGTTAAAATGGGAGGGGTGGGGGGAGAAACAGATGACTACAAGCCAAAGATCAATAGCAACTGCAAGAGTGCACTCTCCCTCTCCCTTCCTTCTGCTCTCAAATCCGGGATCTAATAATGTCACCTTTCTTGGGCTGGCTTGAGCTATTTCTTTGAGTTGTGTAGTTGTTGATATAATTTTAATATTAATCTGTTACAGAATGCGACTCATACATTTAAAAAAAGGAAAGATGCAATAATGCTTAACATAATCGATACAGATTGTTCATGTTATGCTCTAGAACATGTCTCTGAATTCATCGTTGTGTCTTAAAATATAAAAATATGACTCTCCCTTATAGTTAGCCAGAGACGCTTTGTTATCGCTCTTTGGGCTAGCTAAAATAAGAGAGTGCCTCTGAGTTTGTACAGAATGTCTCTTCCCCATAACCAAGTAACCACCACATTTTTATATCCCAAGGCTTTATTGCTAATGCAATCAGTTTGTTACCCATTATAAACATCCGACCTTTGTCAACAGTGCTATTGACCAGCTGGTTTTCTTGCATCTTACACAGATGCACACTCTGATTTTCTTTCCTGTGCACCTTTCACTTCCATAATTCTGCACATTTATCCTTGTTGGATTACATTTTATTGATATCGGCCCAGATGCTGCCCATGGCTTCTGAGTTCCAACCAGGGTTTTAATTAACTAAAATGGTTGAGGAGAACAGAATGAACCTCACCAAATCTCCAGCATTTGGCATATGCAATTTATAGGAAATCAAATGCTGAAGGGAAGTTGGTGCAATACTAGGCTCAGGTGTTTGAAAACATCTCCAGAATCACGGAGGAACGAATTAAAACAAAAATACAAAGCCAAAAATAGCAGGACTGTCATGTCGTACCAGCTGCATTTCCTACAGGAGGGCCATTTTAATCCGGTTCTCTTTCCTGTGTGACAGGATCTTTGTTCTTTTTATAGCATCATTAACCTCCCCTAAATAGTTCCTAGCCATCTTTGGTAACTCCGGCATACAAATGAAACAGAGAGGGGGAAATCTACAGGAAGAGAGCCAGGAGAGACAGAAAACAAAGACAAAAGAGGGACCTGGGGAAAGAGAAGAACGCCAAACACTACAGATGCTGTATCCACCCCCAGCAATTCAATGCCATCATTATTAAGGCCCCACAAAAAAAGATAGATACCAGGAGGGGAGCCAAACGATGCTGGTATAAAAATCCATCCTCAGTGTTGACTCACACACAGAATAGCGAGGCGAGCAGGGAAATAAAACACACCAGCAAGACATTTGCTGTAAGGGGAGAAAGAATCAACAGGCCGCCTCAGGAATGATCAATGGAAGGCTAGAAGAACCTTCAAGGGCAGAGAATGGAGAAAGGAAAGTGCACAGATATAGGTCTCAAGCCACAAGCTCAGCATCCCCTTCAGTCACATTAAGCAGAAACCTTTTTTTAAAAAATAAGAAGTAGCAGTGTTAGCAGAGAAAGCAAAAAAACCCAAACAAGCCCAAGAAGCAAGTTGGTGGAACCTGCTATTGAAATTTATGGGTCACCAGAGACCATATTAAAAGAAACAGGGAGAGATGGAAGGAAGAAGAGCGGAAATAAGCCCAACTCTTACAGATACCCCTTAAATTAAGTCCTTGACAATAAGAGAAAGAGAAGTGGTGAGGAAACAGCAGGGGTGTATGCTGTGTGTGAATAGTATACTGTGAATGGTTGTAATTCCTGCCAGGGTATAAGAACTCCAGAGATGGAAACGCTTACACCTGAAACTGAAGACCCTATACTCTTTTTCTACATTACATTACTGTAAAGGCAGATCTCAAAATGTATTTGCTTAGCATGACTGATGATGATCAATTGGAGAGAAAATGTGACAAACTGTTATTTCATATGATTAGCATAGCTAGAATATTATATGTCCCTTTTTGGAAAAATGATGAACTACCAAAAATTGACTTATGTTTTTTTAAAAAATATATGATTATATGGAATTGGATAGATTGATTTGTTTAGTTAAAAAGAAATCAATGAAAGAATTTAACAAAAGTTGGGAACCACTGGTTAATTTTTTTAAAGAAAAAGAAATTAAGTTTTGTAGGAATAATTTTTGATTAAATAACTAATTAAGAATCAATTAATGAAAAAATAAAGATAGTATAAAGGGCTCTTTTGAGTCATATGGTGTAACTATGATGGTAGAAAAAACAGATGAATGTTAGGGTTATGTGTACAACTGTTATCACTTAGAGACATTTGGATTATAGATGTGTTAGAAAATATGAAATACTCAATGGACACATAATATTGGAAATGAAGTAAGGAAGTACAGTACACCCATGCCATACGCAGGCATACTTCATATGGCTTTCAGCTTACACTAAAGCCAAGTGGCAATACAATGAATGGTGCGCATGCCCATGGCGCATGCGCATCACCGCGCCAGCACACCCGAGCTCCATTATATTCAATGGGGCTTGAACATACGCGTTTTTTGCCTTACGTTGGGGGGGGGGGTCAGAAAAGATCCCTTGCATAAGGTAAGGGTCCACCGGAATAAACTATAAATTTATTTTTTAAATGCATGACACATAGATGAATAGATCGATAAAATATGACTAATGGAGCCCTGGTGGCGTAGTGGTTAAATGCCTGTACTGCAGCCATTTACTCAAGACCACAAGGTTGTGAGTTCAAGACCAGCAAAAGGGCCCAAGCTCGACTCAGGCTTGCATCCTTCCGAGGAGGGAGCTAAAATGAGTACCCAGACTGTTGGGGGCAAATTAGCTTACTTGCTAATTAGCTTACTTGCTGTTCACCGCTATGATCTTTGGAATAGCGGTATATAAATAAAACAAATTATTAATTATTATTATTATATGTCTTCAACAAATTATATTGCATTGTAAAATTTTAATATTGTTAAAATTAATAAAAATATGCAATAATAATAATAATAATAATTTTTAAAAAGACCCTATTTTTTTTCTGAGACTTTTTCTGAGACAGGTTTAGTGTGGCTTAGTGGTGTTCATGTGATCCATGTGGTTACTTTGTTAAAAGTCTCCATTCTTCAAGCAAATGGGGCATTCAGGACGGCCTGAAACAGGGTCAGTTTATGGGGGCATAGCTGGCTGGCAAGCAAAGCAGAGGTATAATGAGACTGCTCTGACATGATACACATTTTAAGAGCAATTGTGCAGGTAAAAATGCAAATGATTGGGGGGGAAATCCAGTTAAACACCAAAAAATAAGTAAAGGACCACAGCAAGAAGGGTCAAGAATGAACCCCGAGATCCATGTTTCCAGCAACAGGACTCAATGAGCACTTCAGGCTCCTCAGAGAATGAGGTCTTGGCCAATATGGTGGTGACCCCAGTAATGACTCCAAAAAGGAACTTGAATGATAGGGTTCCCTAGCTTGTGGTGTGTGTGCACAATTCAAACAATTGAGAAAGAAAGTAGCAAGAGAATGGCAACTATCTCTACAGGCTGTTACTACACCTTGTAGATTTTAAGCTCACAGGACCAACAGGAAAGTTGTCTGAATTAAAAAGTACTGCTGCTGTTGCAATGGAGCTTAGTTTAAAATAAGGGAAAAATAAATGAAGTGTTTAGAACCAGTGGGGAGCTGCAAATCAAATTAGCAGATATTGAAAAGAGAGTATGCTGTCTGAACATTAGAATTATAGGTTTGGAGGAACAGGCTAAAGTCTCAGACATAGCCGGTTATGTAAGAACCTGAAATAAAGGTAGATGTCCAAATACAAAGTTGACAAAGGAGTGTTCAGAATGATTGCTCCCATAAGATCAGCCAATGCACCTCCTAGGGATATGACAGTGTGCTTTGCTTGATACATAAAAAGAAGGAAGCATACAGAGCTCTAAAGTCAGGATCCTGCAGAGCAGTGGTTCCCAAACTTTGGTCCTCCAGGTGTTTTGGACTTCAACTCCCAGAAGTCAGCTTGGCCAATAGTCAGGAATTCTGGAATCTGATGTAACATACATCCAGAGAACCAAAATTTGAGAATCGCTGCTATAGAGGTATACAGATAATATAGCAGTTCATTGCATAAGCAGTGTTACTTTGTTGATGCTCACTCAGGGAATGAGCAAAGGGGGTAGCAATGTGTTACCCATAATGCTCTGTATAAATTTTGATATCAAGGATAGCCTTGCATGGCCCCTAGACATGAGGAAAAAGCACGATCAGAGCCTGACCACAGAGCCGGATGGCATGCAATGAGGTAACCCCTTCATTAACATCTGCATTGTTTGGGGAGTCGCCAAAAGACTATCAGATCTCAGAAGAGAATGAGACGTCCGCCCTCATCAGAGCCAACTCCCCCTTCCCTCAAGGTGTATTGTCCGACAGGCAGAAGACAATTAAGAGAACTTCCAGGAAAAAGACAGCCATCAGACACCTTTTGTTCCAATCACCAAACCTCTTTGCCCTCAGGCGAGATTTCGCCCTTAAAAGACCCCAGTTTTCTCTCCTCGGCGCGCCATTTCAAAGGTCTAACTTACTTCACATCAGTCAGACCCCTGATCTGGTAGCCGGCATTGTCAGCTCAAACCCAGGCAGCGGAGCAGACTTGCCCCAGTAACCCACACCCCATCCGCTTCCCGGAGGAAGCTTACATATTGGTGAGTATATCATTAGCAAAGCCTAAACATCTTTTCCATATTTCCAACCTATTTTCCTAAGCCTTGAATGTGTGTGTGCGTGCGTGCATTGAGTGTGTCTTTCCCCTTTTTCAATAAAATAGACATTTAGTTATTACAATTTGTCTCAGCTCCATTTATTGGAATCCCCTGGTCTACTCCATATACATAACGGGAGACGATTCTGCAAGGGCCGTCGTAGCAGGCCCCCCCCTCTTGCAATATTTGAGCTAATAACAATAATAATAAAATTCCCCTAAACGGACCCTTGGCTACAAATTTGAGGAGAAGGCTGCTGGCTCTAAGCTGCCTATTCCTCCAGTGCTGGGCTCTTAAGGAGGTCACAGTCACCACTGCCACCATTCCCTTCCTTTTCTTGTGTTGTCACCATGGCCACCATCTTGCCACTTCTATCACCTCTCCTGCTACTTCTAACCATCGGCATAACTATGATGGAAGAGGCATAGGATTTGGGCTTCAGTAATCCAGTAACTCAGAACTCAGATCACAGGGATAAAATGTTTTAGATTTTTCAAGACTTCTCGCCACATCACAACTGCAACATGTATTTAATGTTATTTGCAAGGAAAATCTTTGCGACAATCCAGATTAGTTTTATCCTAAACTAGAAAAAGAATGTAGCTCTATAAACTCATGTTGATTCCCCTGCATTTCTTGGTTAAAGTGGTGTTAATACAACTTAACATCTTGGTTAAGATGTCAAAATAATAATGCAAAACACAATGCAATAAAGCAATAATGACCAAAAGACTAAATAATATCTCAACAATTTATGTCAAAACAGACAAAATGGGATTTCTAGTAGGAAGGTATTTAGTTAATTCTATCTGCAGAGTACTGAATACAACTATTTACAGTCCACATTAAGGGTCAGAGCAAACACCACTTTAATTTATAAAGAGACACAAAGAAAGGATGCCTGTTATCTCTTCTTTTTTTTCACAATAGTTATAGAAACATTGGCAGAATCAGCCCATTATAATTTACAAGGTTATTTACAATAACTTACACAGAATGAGACAGTAGAATTCTGGATAGTATCACTGATAATATAAACTTTCACATGTAAGACAGAACTGCTTTAGGTTGTAAGTAGGCAATTCCAGTTTTGTATGCACTCCAATGAGAAAACGGAAACTTGTGCTAGGCCCAAAAAATAATCACAATGGTAAAAGAGGAACTGAAGCCACCTTCCTCCTTTTGCTTTTCAAGAAGGAGTAACACATCATGGCAGCATCCCTTTGGTGGGTTGGAATCATTTTTACCTTCCTGCAGTGCCTCACGATATGGTACTTTGAGATTTACTACAAGGGTGAGTAAAAGAAGTGGAGCCCCTGTGGAAGCCAATGCCTATGAATCCTATTCAGAAGGATGTTATGTAGAGTATTATTAAAATTAAAATGGCAGCTCCAAGACCTAGATGCTAATGATTTTGAACCCTGCTTCAAAGAATAGACCAGATATTCATACTTTTGGCCCCCAGGTAGAACCATAAAGAGGGCTTAACATTTTTTGGCTAAACACACAAAGACATACATACACCTCCCTCATATAAACACAGAATTCTACCACTGCCACTTGATCCCAGTCACACCATCTCTTCAGCATTTTAAAGGGGTTTAGGCAGATGTCCTAGCTCATTTCTGCCCAAATGGGGAGCAGTGGTGTCACCCTCCTTAGGGTGTCATCTGGTGTAGTTTGCACCACACCCCAAGTGATGCCCCTGCTCTTCTGACAAACTAAGAAGATGGGAGACCCATAGAGTATTGGTTGTCCCTAAACAGTACCCCACTTCAGATAGCCTGAATAGCCTTAGCAACAGGCCCCCCAGGCTGAAAATGCTACTCCTCAATGCCAGGTCAGTGAATGGAAAGACACCACTAATCCAGGACTTGATCCTGGATGAGCATGCCAACCTAGCTTGTATTATGGAGATCTGGGGATGAAGCTGGGGAGGGGGGCTAATCTCTCCCAGATTTTTCCAGCAGGGTTCTCAGTACAGCAGCAGGCGAGGCCTGGGAGGGGGGGGGCAAGGAGGAGGAGTTGCAATGTTATATCATGACTCTGTCTCCCTCATTAGGTGTCCTGTCCCACAATCTACAGGGTATAAGTGTATCTTTTTAAAGGTGGGTGGTCAGGACAGAATAGGGATTCTTGTTGGTGTACCATCCATCCCGCTGCTCAATAGTCTCCCTTCCTGAGCTGGCTAAGTTGGTCTTTGCAGTGGTGTTGGTGTCCCTTCGGCTTGTTGTCTTGGGAAACTTCAACATCCATGCAGAGACTGCTCTGTCAGGAGCAGCTCAGGACTTCATGTCTATCATGACAACCATGGGGCTCTACCAAGTAGTGTCTGGTGCCACCCATGCTGCTGGACACACACTAGACATAGTTTCCTGTGCAGGACAGGATGATGATGATGATCTGGGAGTGGAGGGACTCTCCGTAGTTCCGTTGTCATGGATCAATCACTACCCAGTGGGTTTTAGAGTCACTGAAACTCAGAGCCTCTGCAGAGGTGGAGGGTCAACTAAGATGGTCTGTCCCAGGAGACTTATGGATTGAAATGGATTCCTGATGGCTCTTGGGGAGTTTTCTCATTTGCAGGTGAGGTTGGTGAGGACTCGGGAGAGAGCCTTCTCTGTGGCTTTTTCCATACTATGGAATTCCCTGCCACAGGAGGTCAGGTAATCCCCCTGCCTGCTGTCTTTCCACCAGCAGCTGAAGACAGTTTTATTCAGGCATGTGTTTGGTGGGTAAATTTTCTTTGAATAATATGGTGTGCTGGTTTACTGTTTTAATGCATTTTTTAATGTTTTAACTATGTTGTTTTTAACCTTTGTTTTAAGCTTCATATTATTAAATTATTTTTTAACTTTGTAATTAAAAGCCTGGTCTTTTCAAAATGTTGTAACCTGTCTTGAATCCCATTGTGGAGAAAGGCGGGATATAAATCCTGGAAATAAATAAAATAAAAATAAATATCCAGAGCCCTCTGTTCAAACACTGGGGGCTTGTTTAAAATGTATCACACTGTGCCACCTGGCAATGAGTCATGCACCTTGAAAATAAGGTGCCCAGTCAGGTGATTGAGGCTGGGCGCCTCATTCCAACCTCAGAGTGAGTGATTCCCCACTGTCACACTGGGCAGCACAAAGGAACATTTAAGCAAACACCTTCCACCCCTGTATTGGAATGGAGGGCCCCAGGTAATGGGGAAGCTCTGGGACCAGGATACTCCAAGCTGCTCCCCAAGTATCCTGGCCCAAGCAGACACCACATAAAGCTGTCTAGCGGAGAATTCATGGTATCACATGATGGTAACATGACATCAAATGCTATAATTTTTGAAATGTGGGTACAGCATTCCTCTCTCACACAGACATACAGAGAGACAGAGAGACAGACAGACAGACAGACAGACAGACAGACAGACAGACAGAGAGGTGCATGGCATAGGCATGACATTCAGTAACCATATCTGTAGCATTAGAAATCTGAAAGACAAACAGAAATGAAAATTTTGTGGTGTGCACAATGGGGAAATGCTAGATCTAAGAGGCTAGCATGAGTGACATGGAACAGCTTCACGAGCAGAGATTGCTTTGAGATGCTCATTTATTACAGGGCAATTAATAATCATGCCCATACCTATGTTTCTGACATTCAGATGCCTTATGTTTCATGTCACTCATGTAGATTCACACATCTGCTGATCATCTGGCAGACCCTAAATATCAATTTAGAACAAAGAGAACCAAAGCCTCTGGCAATTAGGCACCACAGGAATTTTGGTTAGTGTTTGCTAACATCTATAGCACTTGGAAAATTACTTTAAAAAGCAATAATCTATCTTTGTGGTTCCAAATGCCTCAAGTAGTTAGTTGCTGTTACACTTAACTCCTTAAAACAACTCTTTACTTTCAATGGCAAGCCAATAGTTATTTTTTGTTAGGCGAATGCTACAAGTCACTGGCGTATGATCTCCTTTTGTTCATCTCGACATCGTCTCAACACAAAAAAAGAGAATATGAAGCAGCACTTGAAATAGTTGATAGTAGAGGAGGAATATCATCTGGTTCAAGTGCTGCTTCATGCCATGTGGCAATGGTGGCAATGTGACAGTGGTGGGAACACAAGGAAAGATAATGATGGCACCAGTGATAGTGATAGTAATTTACTGAGGCCTCATCCCTTTAGCTATAAAAATAACTAAAAATGTATCATTATACAACAAAAGAAATGATGCTATTCCTCAAGATCTAATGTAGTTATATCTTTGCTATTGGAGAAATGAATAAAATGCAATTTCTTCTAGTTTTTTAAAATTGTAACTACTTATTTCTAAACTCTGAAATTTTCACATTACAAAAAAGACATATGTGTTTTCCCCCCCAAAAGGCAGCAGACAATAAAGCTTTCTTTGGGCATTACTAAATGGAAGCCCTGTCTGCACAAGCCAAATAAAATGTCCTCTCCCTATCCTCTTAGCAGGGAATCCAGATCTTTCAGAGCCCAAATCCTTGGTTTAGTGTGAACAGTTTGGACAATGTCCAGCCAGTTCAGCACTGAACTCAGGGTATGTTCCCATTTATACCAGATTAAAATAGCTCACCTTTTGTTTTGAATCTTCCCAGATCTGGAGCCATCCATTGTGATGAGAGGCAGCTGTTCACCCACCCATCCCACTGTGCCATCCAGTGCAGTGGCAGTAGCACTGAGTCGTTCACTTTGAGGTCAGAGTGAGGTGCCCAGCCGTGCCATTGACATTGAGTGCCTTGTTCTGACTTGCAGTTTATGTATATCCCACCTTTTTCACAATCTGGAGTCAAGGTGGTTTACAAAGATTAAAAAGAAACAAAATCCAAAATCCACACAAGAGTGATATCTTTATTGATCAGCCAAAATGCATAAAAATACAACATGCAAGCTTTTGAAGCTCCACTGCCATCTTCAACAGGCAAAATATGTTTTAAAAATAATACAGGAGTGAGGAGGAGGGGGGTGATAGTGCTGGTTGCTCCACATTTGCCCTCTGTTCAAACAGTGGTTAGGAGTGAAGGATCCCCATTAATGTTTGAAAACCACAAATAAAAAACACTATTCTTTTTACCTGAGAGAACACCTCTCTAGAAATCTCCAGGTCCTTCAGTGCAACTTCATGGTCAACATCTGCCTGAATTTGATCACAGAATCTTGTTGGAAGACCTACAAATGTTCAGAAAAACACTAGAGAAGGGTTTTCTTTAGGAACCTCTAGGTTCTCCAACACAACACTACGGTTCAAATGAATGCTGGTTGGAATCTGACTGGACAGAAAAGGATTTGGGCAACTGGCAAAGAGTAGGTGAGGTGGGGCAGTTCTGTTCCAGTCACCTGTGCATCTGTTCTGATGTTAAAATTAGACAGCTCCCACCCCCAGCTGTACACAAAACCCCAGTAGAAACTTTTTATAATAATATGGCTGCTTTCTCACATCTAGTTTGATTTTGGAGGTGAAATTAGATGTTGAGCTTGTGCACATCCTTATCTTTAACATCATGTTTTCTACAGCCCAAATTACATCACAGGGGATGGGAGGGAGAGGGTATGGGCATGGAGAGGCTAAAAAATTACCAGCCTCTTAGCTGGTGGGAAGATGGAGTCTAGCCTCCCTCTCCTGCTGCAGTCAGTCCCTGAAGATGCTGTGTGCACCAGGTGGAAATTTCAATATAGTAAATAAGAGTTTCAAAGGAGTGATATTCATCAAGACTGGAGCAGGAGAGGAAAGGGTCAAACCCTTCTTCCCAGCTTGCCCAGGTCCTGATAGAGACACCAGCTCTCTGCCATGCACACAACTGATACAATTTGCATTTTTAAAACATAACCATTAAGTGCAACAATGCATTTAATGTCACATATACTTTCACCCATGGAGATGCCAACCTTGGGTTGTAGTCATTTAGGCACCCTATACTGGTACCTAAATCTTTGCCCAGCCCCTCTCATTTTGCTTCCAAATTGGACATTGCCTCTCCTCCCTCACCCCATTTCTCAAAATACATGTTGTCTCCCTTCAAGTGCTATTGCCCACCTCACTTCTTTTACCAAGAAATGGCAAGTGACATCTTGCACTCCCTGGAGGTCATGCACTTCAAACAAAATGTCTCCAAGCAGCAGGTTCTTATTTGTGAAATGTAAATAAGAAAACTTAATATTCTGCAAATCCCTGACAAAATCCTAGTTAAAACATTTATTTCAGTTGCTCGTGTTAACATTTAAGACTGGCAGCTTCTGTCCCCGCAACAAACATTATGCTTGTTTTTAGCAACCCCATCAGTTCTATCACAAAACTGATTGCTGCTTTAATTTCTAAAGTACTTGGCTCTAACAACAAAAAGCTCTATGCATTCAAGACACCCTTGTCTCACGTCTGGTGGCATCAAGCGAATTGTGTCTAGGAAGTTGAAGAACAGAAAACTGCTTCACCTCTAACTGAAGCAGCGCTCAAAGTCACCTACAGTTTTACATGAAAAAAGGAAAATTTATTCTTTTGTTCTGTACAGCTTGATGGGAGAGAAAAGCACCATTTTACACCTTTGCCTCTTTGCCTTTCAGTGGAAATTATCAGGAGCTATAAAATGTTTCATCTGGGGATTTTTTCCCAAAAAGAGAAGGGACTCCAGGTCCAATAAATTTCCTGGCATATAGTTCTTATTGTGTTGCCATTCTGACAGAGGCCAGTCTCTCTCTCTCTCTCTCTCTCTCTCTCTCATCTATCTCTCATCTATCTCTATCTCTATTTTCTCTCTCTCTCTCCCCCCCCCCCCATATTTTCTTTCTTGTGGTATGTGGGAAGCTCTACTAACATAACTGTTTATGTATAGGTAACAATACTCTAGGGAAAATATTACTAACGTAAAGATCTACACGGACTTAATTCTGATGTTACATAAACTGAAAGGCCCCAGACAAAAACAACTATGGGGAAAGCTTACAACTTGTGATGTTTCTTATGTAAGGAAAGGTTACAATTTGGGTTATAAAAAGGCTTATTAAAATCTGGCTTATAAAAAGGGCAAGTAAGAAAGTCCTTCTTCAGACCGTGTGTTGTTAAACTATGGATTTTGATATTGTCACCCATCGTGATGGACACCAATTTGGATGGCTACAGAAGGCCATGAGGTAAATGCATGGGGGATAAGGCTAGTCATCATGCCTGGGTAATAATTCCAGTATCAGAATTCTCTTCTGAACACCAGCTGCTAGGAAGCAGGAGGTGCTACACAAGAGCCTTATGGAAATCAGATTGCTGGACTGAACAGGGCTTTAGCATAACCAGCATGGTTCTTCTTATGTTCTTCCAACTGTGCCAGATGCAGGATCACTTTCTGAGGATGCATTTAAAAGCGGTGGCAGGCATTTGGTAAGGCCCAAGTGCCATTTACCAAATGCTCAGTTGTTGGTCTGTTGGGAGTGCTGCTGGTGCTTGCTCTCAAGAAGAGTTCAGAGGATATGGGATTTGGGGGATCCTCTACAAGATCAGACTCCAAGCTCTCAAATACAGGACATCTCATATAAAAGGGGATGTGTGGAATCCCTACACTTTGGTCACATTTCAGTCTCCTGGTAAAGGTCACTTCATATCTCAGGGAATATGGTTTCCCTTTCCTCTCTCTCCTGTATCCCTCACTTTTATTCTCTTGTTGCTATCATCAAGGGAGAAGACTATGCGGTAGTTGCTAGTTGAAAGCCCTTGTACATGTAATCTCTCTTTTTGGCACCTCTCTCTAAATCACCCAAGCTTCTCCCTTGGGATTACTTCCTAGTTGAAACTATAGGCTAAAAGTTAAAACCCTGAGAATTTTTTTTTGGAACCCAAACAACTACAAATCAAAAACTTCTCCATTCACCACATCTCTTTAACATAATATCCATAGCTATTTAGCAGAGCCATAGAAGCAAGAACGTTCATACATTTTGTTTCATACATCTGTCTGTAGCCATTTCCAAGCTGCTTCAGCATTATTACATACACGCACACACACAACTTCATTATCAGAATCAAACAATCAGAAATTAGGTAGTGAATGTGATGATGTCATTGTTCTATAGAGTCAATCAAGTTTAGGTTTGGGATGTGTAGTTCATTTGGTTCTTCAGATGTTTTGGATTTCAGCTCCCAGAAACCCAAGCAACCATAGCTAATGGGTAGGGATTCTTGGAAGCTTAGTCCAAGCATCTGGAGAGCCAAAGGTTGAGAATCACTGAATGTGACGATGCATCTTGGGGGTGAGGGGCAGGGAAGCCAACTACATTCTCCAGTGGATGTCAGGTCAAGGGAACATCCATCTTGTTTTCTTGCAGTCGCCTTCTCTATGGTAATTTCATGATCTGCTTATCCTGTTGCTAACACAAGGCAGTACAGCAAGGCAGCAACAACACACGTGTCTTGTATTTTGCTTTCTTCCTCCTGTTCAGAATGAGTATTGTTTTGAAAAATAAGTAAACACTTCCCTTCTTTCACAGCAGTCAGGAGGAAAGAAAGCAATGAAATAAAGATTTCTTTTTTTCATAGGGGGTAAAATGTTATGAAAATACCCCTCATTTGGGTTGAATCCTACTTAAAACTGCTTTGCAGTCACTTAATTGTACCATGTGTGTTTAATATGCATTTTACATTTTTGTGGTTGGAATATGTGTCCATAAAACCCATATTCTTTCCCAAAGAATGTATAGTCTTCTTTCCCAAAATGTATCGAAATGAATAATAAAGTTCAGGATTATGAGAACTTGGTTTAGGCACTGTAATTTGGAATAGATAGAATACATATTTTAGCATATGCCAAAATTGCAGCTTTCCATTTTCTTTCTTCCTGGCCACATGTTATCAAGATGTGATCAAGGTACATTCTAGTGAACTGTCTCCAAGCAAATTATGACTCGAGGTTTGAGGTTCCTGCTTATTGCTGACATGTTACTCCATCAATCATCTCCGTTCTTGGCCAAAATTGCAAGTGTTGTCCCCAGATACTTTACGGTTCACCATTTTTTATACATCCCCTGCAATCCTCTTCTAAAATTTCTGTGGCAAGAGTATACAAAAAAAAGTGTTTAATCAATATTGGTTTGAAACATGTAAGAAGTCAAACCAAGTTTTCCATCAAGCTGACGTTGAGCTCTGTAATTACTCCTGAAGGTTTTTACTTTGGAGGTTGTCTCTAGCTGTGCTAATTTTATGGATAGCCTTGGTTTATGAGTCTCCACTACCGACCTGCCTTGGCATAAATGAGCAGAAATTCCACGGTTCCTCAAGACACTTTGTTTTGCTTGTTCTCTTCTCTTCTGGCCCCTCTTCCCTGCTTTTTATAGGGTATTATTAAGCTTCAGGTTTTGTGACTGTGAACTGTCATCTGACTTCAAAATCACTAGAATGATGAGAGCAAAAATAGAATTATTCAAACTGTGATATAAAACATGTTTTGTGAACCATGACGTGATAATGTATATGAACGTGAGTCACTTTGGTCCAAACACTGCAGTACCTGATTGTAGTGTCATAGAAATGGTTCTCTTGGATCACCTGATTTCCAATCTGGGATATGTCTGGTTAAATTGTCTGCAGATTCTTCCTTTAAAAAGCCAAAATATTAGAAAGAGGAAACAGATCAGAAGCAGAACTGTAGCAATAATTAATATTAAAATAATAAGTAATAGGCCAAACAAGGTAAAGTAGAATAAAATGGAGATGAGAAGCAAATCTGAGAAGTGGTGAAAAATAAGAATTACTACAAATATATTCAGAAAAAGAATTATTATTATTATTATTATTATTATTATTATTATTTGTATACCGCCCTATGGGAAACCAATCCGGGCGGTTGACAACAGTAAAATATAAAATACAACAATTAAAAACACTTTATCCCTCCCCCCCTTAAGACAGTATTAAACAGTATAACATATTAAAAACACAATATCAAAGCATAAAAACAACAATTAAAAACTAAAACCCCTGATATCCCTCTGTTGATCCTCAACCATCACTAAGATGGGGCCACGGGAGGAATGAGGGAATCAGGGAACCTGGGCCGGGATGCTCCAAAGGTTGATGGAACCAAGAAAGTGTATTTCCACCAAACCCAAAGTGAACTAAGAAAGTTGCCTTCTAGAAGAAATCTCCTACTTCATATGTTTATAAATAAAGAATAGCCCCCTCCAGCTTTCAAAATGCCTTTGCTCCACTTGTAAGGAATGGACCCACCACCTCTTTTTCTTCAAGATGACCAGACCACATATGAGACAGTTAAACCAGTTTTCCCCACCCTCACTGTGACCTATCCACATGATGCAGGGCCAAATCCCCAATTCGAGTCTGGGCTGTTTTCAGATGGAAGACAAATTCCACACCGAAACCACTCTTTCCCTCCATTAAACAGCTATAAAATAACTCATCTTTTGCTCTTGGGGGGAGGGGGGCTGTTCCAAAACCAGAATACTTCTAGTGCATTCCAGAGTATTCTGGCCAGTGCAGATGAGCCCTGGCATGAGTCAAAGTGGGAAAGTCCAGGGTCTGGAGCACCAGTAAAAGCAGAAAAGTGGGAGAAAAACAAATCTAATTGATGTGTCATAATTCAGCAAGAAACTCTCCTGCCATTGTAGGACAGGATATGAAATTAATAGAACCCAGGGATAACAGACAAAGCTTTCAGGAAATTGCTTCATACTCTAGGTTGGTACAATTAGGCTTGGAAGGAGTGCTCAGATTACTTAGGGACCAGGTGAGTTTTCATGACCAGGTGAGTTTTCATTACTATGTACTGGAATCTCTGTAAAGAAATGGATGCCCCCATTGCAAAAAGTCTGACCATGGCCTGAAATAGACAGGCCAAAAGCTCTTGCCTGGGTCTGCATTGGGGACGTGGTGTTTGTACAGTGCATGCTGAACGTGGTTGAAAGCCATGCAGAGAGTGCGCCAACCTGGAAGAGCTGGCACAAAAAGGAGTGGCAAAAAGCTGCTCCTGCTGGTGGCCAGGTTCAGGACTGCGGTGGCAGCACCCCAATTTGGTAGCAGCTCCATGCAGTCACCACAGACCCAGCATGATTGGGAATGGAGCGGCCTCTGGCCATTCTTTTTCCCCAATCTACACGGCCCTCATGCTGAGCAGCAGCAGCAGAACAATCGGTGCCATTTTGTACCCAAATGATAAGATGGCACAGACTGATTAGAGAGAGAAGGCAAGCAAGCTGCTGGCTATGATGTCACTGCAGGAATTTGAGGCTCCCATATTAACTCCTGGCCCACATTCCTGAAGTGCTCTCTCTCTCTCTCTGTTTTTGGAATTTGTATGAATTGTTTTATGCAATCAAATAAACTGAGGATCATCCAGCCTAAGTAACACAATTGAGCAAATAGCCCAGTAAAGCCAAGCATTTCATATCAGTGTCACCTTTGGAAGTATTCATTTTATAACTAATATAATCTATATAGGATTTTTTCTTCTTTCATTAAAAGCAATTTAAACTGCCCTCCGAACCTGTCAGTTTTCACATTTGGCGAATCCATGCATTGCTGAAAGTTTTGGGTTTACTATCTTTTTAGGAGAATATATATTGTCAGGCATATGCTTGCATTGGGAAAGCCCTGTTTTAAACTGCTAAGCTAATGACCAGTGATACCATAGGCCTAAATCCAATTGTTAAACCCAACTAGGGGAGGCCCACTGAAATAAAAGAATTTACATAAGTATTGATTTACTAAGTGTTCATTGTTTCAATGGGTCTGCTTTAATTGGGGACAAACAATTGGACTTAGCCCATAATTGAAATGATTTAGGCCCTCCCTGACAACTCGAAAAGACAGTGGGTAGTGGGCAAGAAGATAATATAATAAAGGGATGTTCCTCTCACCAGTTTCCCTGAAATTTGTGAGTAGGGTTCAGAATGTGTGATGAGATTATTTCCATTAGGAAGCACTGGAACAGAAGATGCAGTGGTACGGAACAGAGCCACACAGTAAAAGAAAGTATGAAGGAAGGCTCTGGGCAGCAGAAGCCCGGTGAGTACCATGCAAACATTCTGTACATGCACAGTATTTATGCACAGTATATATTCATGCAATGAGTCTTGCAAATAAATCTTAATTCTGAGCAAAAACTCCAGCAACTGTCCTGACTAGTGAGCACAAGATCTTCAGAGTGCCCATAAACCTGGATTCAATGTTCCTTATAAAAACTTTAGAAGGCAGAGACCTATCCAATGATGCACATTCCTCTTCAGTCTCTGGGGATAGGAATCAAGAGCTTGGAATAAAAAGAAAGAAATTATCTGGCACTTTGGGTTACTGTATTGTGTATACAAATGTGGAGCTGGCATTTTAAAACAGACTGCAGAAAGCACAAATCCAGAAAACCTTCCTATAGAATGTTATTAAAGAATCTCTGGAAAGAACAGAAAGGAAAAAGCAGACATTATTCATTGGAACCTCTCAGAAGGGCAAATTTATAGCTCTTTGCACCTCAGCAATATACCCTGCTTCAGCATCTTTGCTTTCACACTCCCTCCCAAACATGAAAGGAAGCGTCTATGAAAATGGAATGGATGTCCCAGTTGGTACAAAGCCTTTGCAATGATTAAAGCAAAACCACAATTGGAACAAATGGAGACAACCCTGGATTTCATTTTAAGGTATAATTAAAAAAGGAGAGGCTGTTTGGAACTGGCTGTTTCCTATAAAACGTAGCAGGTACATGCAACAAATACTGCCCAGGTTTCTCTTAGTGCAACAACCTTGAAACTCTTTTAATGGAAATCTGCATGGCTTGAGCAAGTAAGGATGATTTAGGTCTCTCTCTTCATCTATTCATCTAGTCTTTGACCTATGTTTAAGAGTCTGATCAAAGAGAGTTTTATAGGAGATGAAATAATAAGGGCCCAGGACCTTCTGTGGTAAAGCTAGTGATGCAAACCCTACTTCAGGAAATCTTTTCATTCAACCATTCAGACTGAGATCCAGCCCTCCCATGAGAAAAAGTAAGCTAGAACACCTCAGGCAGCAAAGTTTATACAGCAAAGTGTCAATTATTTTATTCATTTTTTATCCATACTGGCGGAGAGATGGGGTTTGATTTCTTGCCTTAGGCAGATACTGAAATCTTGAGTTATAACAAGGCATTCATTATCCCCACCCAAAATAAACCATTATGTCTGTTTAACTATGCTTGCTTACAGTTGTCTTTCCTTATCTTTGCTCACTCTTCACATTCCTCTGCTCATTCTTGATTCACCATTGAAATTTAGAATGCAATAAACTGGAGCTTATATTACTCTTGCAAAGAGCTGCTTGAAATGGGCTATTTGCTAAAAATGATGAGATGTATATGCAATGAATACTTCCAGGTAACCTTGAAAAACATCTAATGGAAATGAACATTTGGATTTATATCAACAGTTGTTTATTGTAACTGTTATTAATAGAATTAAGGAGGCTAAATCTCTTTGGACTGTACGTGTTTGTGCTTAACTTTTTGGATGGATTTTCACTGCATTGAATTTCAGCCACATATGTGACCTATACCATGTGTATTTACTTTATGTGAAATATCATTCTGTACACCATTTGCTGCTGGTGGTGATTGCAGCAAAGAAAACTTTCTTCTCCTTCACCATTACATATGTCTATTCAATGTTGTCCAGAAGAACTTTTCCAAGTGATGAGAGGAGGCCTCACATAATCTGTTCTCTATGATGATATCATAGAAGCCTCAGTGGCCTGTTGTAACCAATTTTCAAGACAATTTCTGGATAAAATTATTTGTATGTTCTCCAGCCGGGATACTACAGTTATACTGAAATCAGTTCTGATTAGTCTTAGGGTTTTCTTTTGCAAGTTTTATTAGGATAGTTTTCATGTTGCACAACCCTAGGGGGTGAAAGAGTCTCGGGGAGGTAAGAAGTAGAAGATATTCTGAATGAGCTGGTTGTTGTTTTAATGGTGGTGTGCTATTTTGACAGCTCTGGGGCATTGATAGTCATACTCTGATCCTCCAGATGTTTCGGTTCAGTTCCCAGAATTCCTGAGCATTGGTTACACTGGTTAGGAATTCTTGGGTGCTGAAGTTCATAACCTCTGGAGGCCCAGAAATGGAGAATAATAATAATAAGGATTTATTTATAGCCCACCCAATCATGAAGATTCAGGGAGTGTTATAACAGTAAAGAAAATACATAGCAAAGAATAACAATCAAAATAGTATAATAATCACAATAGCAATACATAGCAAAAAATACATAGCAATTCACAACAGCAATAAAAATAACTTTTTAACCAGTGTTTAATGGACTTTTTAACCACTGTTTTACTGCCAAATTTTTAAGGTATGTTTATAATGTACTTGTCATCATCTAGTGATAACTCTGGTTATTAGTGATAACTTTGGTCATTTTTTCGCCTTCTCCTATATAAATAAATAAATAATTTTGAATCTCATCCCTGACAAAGAAGCCAGTGGAGCTTCGAAAGCTTGCAACATGTATGTTGTGCATTTTGTTTGTTCCAATAAAGGTATCACTGTTTTATGGATTTGGAATATTATTGTAGAATCATAGAATCATAGATTCATAGAATTGAAAGAGACTACATGGACAACACAGCTGCCCTAGATATGTTTTCTGGTTATTAGTTGTTTCCAAAGGGTGATAAATAAAAAATAATATAGTAAAGCAAAGACCTGCCTCCTGAGCTTTTGACATTTGTCCATCCTGGCTTTATTAAGTCAGCCCAAAGAAGGCAAGGTTAATGCGGTTAAAAAAATATCTCATTTAGGGAAGATGTGATTCCAGCAACTCGCAACGAAGTTATTGTGAAATCCTCCCTTTAAAAAATTGCCTGACCCAATCAATTTCGAGAACAATTGTAAGCAATCAATTTTAAGAATACTGAAAGATTATATGTTCTCTGAAGAAGGTATTCTTTTATTATGGAATGTCTTATGATTCATTAATACTGTAGTCTTCTTCTGTTCTAAGAGGACCATCATTGAATCAGAATGTATTTTGTAATCACACATATAAACAGGGAATATGAAAGGTATTGGAATAGGATATTTAGAATGTGTTTTGTACCTATTGCTCGATGCACCAATAAATATTGTGCATCTTTAGAGAAGAAATGAATACATAATATATTTTATTCCTACTGCAAAATATAGAAAGTAGTACTGATGTCAAATAAACAATTTATATGAAACTTAGACAAAAAAGACAAAAGGGTAATTTTGAAAGATAAGTGAAAAATTAACTCCACTTAATGGTTTCTGGAATGAGTATGATAATTACTGGTTAATAGTAAACCTGTGTTTTTATTAACAGACATTTGACTCTTGTTATTTTCATCTATCTCTCTATTGTAAAGCAAGGATCCACAGAGAGGCGGGGTATAAATAAATATTATTATTATTTCACTAATAAATTAATATTTTTTAAAAATCAGAAGCTATAGACTCCCATGAGTTTTTATTCCCCCCCCCCCAGTCATCTTTTATCTTTTGACTATTTCTCTCCAGAGGTGCCACGTAAATATTGCCACTGACCAAAATCAAGGTTTAGGAATGTGCTTAAATACAACATATTTGATTGTAAAATCAAAACCATTGCTTTTAGTGAACTTAAATGGGTCTCTCCATTCCATTCTATGAAACAGGATTCCAAAGACTGGTGTATACTTTGATGTGTACAGTTGGTTCTGTATTTATTTAATTGTTCAGGGAAAGAAGAAAGGCTCCATTAAATGCCATTCCTCTTCATAGATTTTAAATCTACGCACTGTAAAATATCACCCTCTGCTGGATATCAGGAAGAATACTGTACATATAATGTTCAAGATTTCCCCATAATGCCCTAATAATACTTTGTGTCCAACCTAAGCAAAGGAACTAAGATTACATATTAATCTGTCTGTTGGTCTGCAATCCTATTCTTTGATTTCTGATGGTCCACCTTCTCACCTACCATAGGTTAAGGAAACAATGGACTGTTACAGACTGCCAAAATACAGCTGCTTCGGGTCTCTTTGGAGGTATGCTGTTTAAATGATGCATGCATCCTAAGAATCCGGAAGCTGCACCAAAGCTGCACTCCAGTGCTTAGGAATGGAGTGTGGCTTTGGCGCGACCTCCGGACTCTTAGGACCCATGCATCATTTAAATAGCATACCTCCAAAGAGACCCCAAGCAGCTTTATTTTGGCAGTCTGTAACAGGCCAATGAAAGCTGCTGCACTGAATGGAATCACTGAATCCTAGAATAGAGAGGAGAAAAAGGTTCTTAATATTCTAGGTTTGTGGAAGGCCCATCAAGAAGACAGCATGGCTGGTCCTTATACTAAGACTGCCAGAGCTGAAGAAGACCTTTTACACTTCCACCTGCAGTTAGGGATCTTTCTTGATTTAAACCAATAAAAATAAATAAATTTAATGCTTCACTGTTAAATAAGTAAATCCCTTACTCGTAAAATGTGATGTCAGGAAGAAGCATTTTCAGTTTACCTAACATGTTGCTTTTTTATGTACCAACAGGGATATATTTGCATTTCTTCTGAGATACATTGAATACGGAAAGCTATGATATGGAATTTGAACTGGCATGGCAACAACATGAGCAAGACCAAAAACACTGCATAAGCATCTTAAAAGCTAAAAACAATCTTAAAATGTGTTTGCATATGTTGATTCAAACACCTTGCAGTTAGCACAGGACTATTTCATCCAAGTGTGCACACCAATAGATTACTCAGCATTTGATGGTTCTCATTTGAATGTGAAGACTGTTTTCATGGAAAGGACTGCCTTGGAATGGATCTGATGAAATTTCTGTTTGCATTGATTAATCTGTGATGGATGGTTCAACCATGCTAGGCATAACTTGATACTATGGTTAGTAACCAGGGAACAAAATAAATTGGGTGCTCCAAAGCACAGACTTTCTGATTGCCTCAAAAGTTGCACGTTTCCCCAAAGGCTTTGTTCTCAGTTCCAGATAGAAAAGTTGGAAAGTGTTAGTACTAGAGTAGGTTTGCTGTAGGTCTTTCCCACCCTGGCCAAATAGGCTTCAAATGGGGACACTTTTTAAATTTACTTATTGGCAAGCTAGAAAACATCCACAAAATTCTCATGCATTTTTCATTATTTCATTCTTATCTTCACTTTCTCTCAGTATGGGTATCTAAGGTGGTTCTAAACCCAATTTAAATTAAATAGATACAACCAAAAAAGAGACTATCATATTAAAAGAACAACTGAATTAAAAGCAAATGTAACACACATATATAGGCACAAAAAGAAAAATCCAGTACACACAGAGGCCCATGAAAATCTCCTTGCTTGTAAGCCAGTTATTTACCAAAATTCCCATTAAATAAAGGAGAATGTATTCCTTTATACTGCCAGGAGCAGGGAAACAGAAGAGGACCAGCCCCTTGTGCCTTTTTCATGAAGGATGTGTGATAGATGTTCTAAATCGGGATGGGCAACAGTGGCCTTCCAGATGTTGTTAGTAGTGATTGACATAAGCCACCTTGCATGTGCTCTTGTTGTTGTCTGTTGAACAATCTTTTCGTACCACCTCCCCTTCAGATTTTGGTTCGTAAAATGATACAGAAAATAATGCATATTTTTCTACAAGGCATGCTCTACTAATGTTTATGTGCATTAGCATACACAAAAAGTGCTACTTCTCCCTATGTTTTTGTTTTCCTCGCTTATATCATCACCTTTTATTTTCAAAGGTAATGCAATATTTTTTGCAAGTTTATACACAAATATCTGTGTAATTTTTGAGGGCAGTGGATTCTTTCCATGCAGTCAAAGATTCTACTAGGACAAAGCGCCCCAGCTTTGTGAAGGTCTCACTCCTTCAGAACAGGGACAATCAGTGGCTTGTGTGGCAATTTTAACCAACATCCCTCATTTGGGTGCTGAAGCCCTAGCCAGCATAGCCACTTGGGAAGGATCCTAAGATTTGTAGTTCAGCAATATCTGGAAGGCCATTGTTTCCAAACCCTTTTTGTAAATCTTGCTAGGCTGCTAACAAAAAGTGTAACTTAAAAATGTAAATACTCCTTAAGATGTCTTATTCTTAGGCATCTAGTACATCTGAAGTAGTAGATACCACTACAGTGTGTTACCCAAATTGCTAGGTTACCAAGATAGCACTTACAAACTGATATATTTAACAAGGAATTTTAATAGCTCAATAGCAGCAAGAGAACTCTGGGTAACTTCAAAGAGTTGGGATCTCGCCTTTGGCTAACAGTTCCAAAAAACAAGAACTCTAGAGGCTATGTACCACTCAGTTTTATTAACAGCAAAGGGGGAACTAATGAAATTAAAGGCAGTAGCTTGTAGCAAAGTTTAGGGAAGGCAATACCTTACCAGTCCACAAGCACATCTCCAATCAGGGGATGATGGAAGTGACAGTGACTCAACAAAGCTGTCTGAAACTTGGGGGGGGCAGCCTTGTTGAAGAGTCAATATGAAATCTGACAGTACTCCAGTCAGATTTCAGAGTGAGATAATTTGTGAGTGCCAAGGCAGGCTTTTTATAGAGTCCTGAGGCAGTTGGGTGGATGGTTTTAACTTCAGAGTTACAAAAAGAATATTTCTCAGTTGATGGCAGTGACACTGATTTATCCAAGCAGTAAAAAGAGCAGGACAACCCCAGGGAGTTTGGGATAGGATCAGGGGTATGGAAAAGTACAGTGGGGGCTAGCAGAAAGATTGACTTAATGCTTTAGGCTGACAAACCTTGTCTGTGACTTTCAACAGAAAATGCACACCACAGGGGGTGGCGGAAGCAGCAATATTCACAGTCATAAAGTTACATCTTTCCACATGTCCTCAGGTCTGTGGCCAGTCAGAAGCTCACTTAAAGGTCATCTGACCTTTCCAGGTTCATAATTATAGCCTCTCTGTAACTGATATTGTAATAAAATATAACAAAATATTCGTACCCCAAAATAATGCACGTATGCGGGGGTGCTAACAAGGGGTTTTCAAAATATGTTTTTTACAAAACTTGAATTAAACGGAACAGAGTATCATAGAACACAAGCAGAATTTGATTCAGTGTGGTTGATTAAAAACGTTATCGACAAAGCTGTTAAAAATCCTAACCAGCAAACAGGTTTACAATACAGAGCATTTTCATGGGAGTTGTATGTGTTCAAAGCACTTTCACAGTCATCCTTAACAACAATTCTGTAGGGGAAGCCAACATTAGTATCTGCAGATAGCTGAGTGTTGAAGTTGAGAAAATGGCCTCCCAGTCATCTTCAGAGTAGAGTTCATGGTTGAGGTAATATCTGAACATTCCTGAACCTCTTTGCTGAATAACTCGAGGCAGCGGAGATGTATGTGCAAAAACGCACACATAACGGCAATCAACACATGGGCATTAAAATCAGTCAAACATTTTCCAGCTTCTTCTAAAGGTAAATGAAAATGTTTCCAGAGCTGTTCAATATGCCCCCGGGGATAGCGGAACAACCATTCAGACCTTCCTTAAGAGAAACAAAATGGTTACCCCCCCCCTCACCAAGAATCCTTCAAGACATCTGTTGAACACTCAAATATGTTTCTTTCCCCTTTACTAAGGTAATGGTTGACCTGCTCGCCTGTTCCAGCCTGGCCTTTTCGACTGCAAAGCTAGCATCATGACATCATCATAATTCATCTCTGTAGACTTTTCAGCTCTGAGGTTAAAGGGATAACTAATGTTGCTTCTAGGAGATCAGCTTAGGACTCCAGTAAAGGAGATAGGGGCTGAACCAGCAATATTCTCTACATACTGTGGGGTGGGGATGAACTGGGAATATCATGAGCATGCTACTTGTTAGAACAATCTGCTGGCTAACATGGCAAAATGGAAAGCCACCGCTCATCAAGTTGCACAGTTCTACTAGAAGCAGCTGGGAGTGCAGCACTCACGCATAATGAGAGACTGAGACACACATCCAGAATGTGCCAGCAGAACATCTGTACAGACATTTTTATCTTGTGGCACAAAAGCAGAAGGGGGAAAGAAAGGCCTGAACAGAGTCACAAGATCAAGGGAAGTAATTTAGAGCAAGAAAAAACTGATAGGACATGGGAAGGAGGAGATGGGGTCTCTTTCCACGCAATCGTTTTTTAGAACTGAGATTCCCAAATTTGGTTCTAGTCTTTGAGACTTCAGCTTTGAGAATGCTTGGATCTTGATCATGTTGACTGTGAATTCTAGAAGCCACTGCTTTCGACTCTCTACGTATCCCATTCTATTGCAGAGAGCAATGGAAATGACTCCTCCCTCACTTTTGCCACATCAGTAGTATTTATAAAAATGTACTGTGTGTACATGTGAATGGTGAATAAGTGCACATCATGTGGGGAGGGAGGGATTCATCTTCACATATTATACCTAATTCCTTTTTTATAATGTTTTTATTAACACATAATTTTAAAAGCATAAAACTAGATAGAAGGGAACAGGCATTGCTAGGAAAAAAGAATACATTACAGTCATATCTAAACTCTTCTGGCAGGCCTTCTCAACCTAGTCTCCTCTCCCCATATACGAATACGATTGTGATTTACGTCTCTCTGTCCGCCAGTTTTTCCCTAATTCTTTAAGCTATTGTATTTTATTGTTTTTTAAATTGTGATTATTTAATATTGTAGTTTTAAAACTGGGATGGGGGGCTGGACATTTTATTGTATTTCGAATTGTATTTTTTACTGTTGTAACCTGCCCGGATTCCTTGTAATTGGGCAGGCTATAAATAAATCATTTATTTATTTATTTATTTATTTATTTATCATTATTATTATTCAAACTAATCTCATTCTAATAAAGCTGCACAACTAGCAAAATACCTTCAAAAGGAAGGGGGCATACTAGGGGAATATATGACTTCCAACTCTCTGGTTAATGGTTATATTTGAAAAGAATTCTATTTCATCTAATCCAGTCTAATATGATAAAATAATTTAAAAACTGGCTAAATATTTATCTTCTGACTTCCACAATATTTTATGATTCAATTTAAACTTCAAAACCTGATACTACCATGATTCCCCCTTTACCACTCATGTAAACCATAAACAGTTTCCAATCTTCTTTAAAAGTCTCCTGTGTCCTGTCCTTTAAAAGATTTGTCAATATAATTTGCCTAATTCCAAATGCTTCCTCCTGTCCCATACAAGTCACACAAGCTGAGTGGGATGGGGGAGTAACTGAACCAGACTGCAAATAACATCTGTCCAGTCATTTCATTCCTAAAGGAGTGCTCAGGATGATGCTAAACATGGCATATTAGGAGTATTGTTGGGTTTTAAAAAACATTTAATAGGAGGCAAACAAGAGCAATTAAGCAGATGGGAAGGGGAGGTTTAACCTTTAGCTCCCCAGCTATGATCCCTATGAAAATTGTTCCCCTTGCAATCAGCTTTAAGTGGAGGCTTAGTTCACAACTGATGTTATATCCAAAATAAAGCTGGAGCCTATATGAAAATCACCCCCCAAATCTCTTGTTCTACTGTATAACCCCAAACCCTTATCATCGCATTTTTCATTGTATCTGCTTTGAAATCCTTTTGGCAGAATCCAATGCACTATAAAAAAAACCAGCAGCAAGAACTGGTGGAATATTTATCCGGCATTCAAGCATCAAGCTCAAGAGGTTGTTTAAGGGAGTCTCCTCCTGAGTTCACAACAGAGGTGAGACTTGAACTTATGTCACCATGGAGCTAGAAAGTAGCAGCTTTCTTGGTGCCTCATTGCATGATATCCTAGTGTTTCAGTTCTCTTCCCATGGGAGACAGTTGTAAAAGCAGATCTTTGGCTAGAAAAGTCTGTTTGACAAAAGACATGCTGTTATGACTGTTTCCCATGGGAAGAAAACTGAAGAGCTACAACGTCATGTGGTAAGACACAGAGAAAGCCGCTACTCTCTGACTATATTTCAGCTTTCTTCTGTCATGCAATAAGGTCCTAGGTAACTATACCAACAGTGTATTTCTAAGGCTGAATGTCTGCATTTCCAAGGTCTATTCAAATTGCCCCACTGAATATGATCATTTTATATTTATTAATCATTACATTTTCCTCCTATCCATTCAGATAATGTTTCTTTGTTACTGCACACATGCTTTTAAATTATTTCCCTGTACAGTGGGCCCTTGGAATCTGCTAGGGTTTTGTGTCTGGACCCCTTACGGATACCAAAATCTGTGGATGCTCAAGTTCCATTGAATACAATGGTATAATGAAATGGTGTCTCTTATATAAGATGGTAAAATCAAGGTTTGCTTATTGTGCGTCTGTGTGTATTTTCAAGCCATGGATGCTTGCATCTTGGATAAAAAAAAAAATCAGTGAGTAAGGAGGGCCAACTGTATGAATCTTTCACAGTCTTAAAATGCTTTCTGGATGGTTTTTATGTGGTGCCATAACCATCAAAGGCTGGTCATGTGAGGACGGGGGAAAGACTTCTCAGAGTCTGCTCCTGGTCTATGAAATTCTCTTCTATGGGGGGCTAAGCTGGTCCCCACTCTGCTCTCCTTTCAGGCATTTAATGATTAATTTAATGTTCAGGGAGTCAGTTTTAGGGGGCGGCTGTGTTTTTTTAAAAACTTTCTTATTAAGTTTTTTAACGATCTTACACTTTTTCAAATTTAATGGCATTTTATTATAACAGCTTTCTTTTAATATAACAACTTAATTGTGTTTTAACTGCTTCACTACCACGTTTTAAGCTTTTTCATGTTTCAAAATTTGTAATCTTCTTTGAGTCTCACTCTGGGAGAAAGGCAGGCTATAAATTAAACAAACAAACAAACATAAAGTTGAATGGATGATCAGAAAGCTGGAGCCTATATGTTTTTACTGTACCTAAAAGTCTCCCCAAGCTGGAAAGATAAAGAGCCACCTTCTACTACTCAGTGGTCAGGAGACTTTAATGCTTTCGCTATGTGTGGATATGTATTTTATAGATGCCAGTTTAAAAAATGTATTTTTGAAAAGATAATCAGTACATATTAATATATGCACCTAACTATGTTCATATCATGTGTACTTCCTCTTGTCTTTATTCCTCTCCTTCTTTCTTTTTCATCTGTAATCTTTTTTAAAAAGTCACTTTCTATCCATCCTTCAGGAAGCGTCCGTACCATTTTCCCCATCCTCATTAATACTCATAACACCCCACTGTGATAGGCGAGACAAAGAGACATCAATTATCCCAAGGCAGTGACAGCTTGTGAACCAAGCAGGTGAAGGTGCCTCACCTCAAAATGAAGAGGGAATATATCCCCCCCTTCACTCCACAAGTGGCTTGTAGCCCAATTGATCCACTGAACTTTACAAGTAAGAGGGATGCTGAATGCAGGTTTCCCCAGTCAAACTTGCATACTCTAAACTAGCACACCACCCCGGGTGCTCTATGTTGTGGTCTCATCTTGTGCCCAATTTATTTTACTTAATTTTGTACCTTCTTTTCATGGTAAGTTGGAAGCTGCAATATGAGTAATAAATAAAATTGCAGGGTTTAAAAAAAACAACCTTGGTGGAAAGACACAAAAGCAGTCCCTTCCAAAGGGAAGCAGTAACCAGAAGACATGAAATAGACACCCTGCAGGAAAAAAAGAAAGGAAAGAAGTGGGAGGCAGGTCAGCATCAGTATGCACAAATGTAAGCTCAAAGCCCCAAGAGTGTAAATGCTACTTTGTCCATTTTAAAGCAAACACTTGTGCAGAGTGAAGTACAGAGTGTTGTGGACTCAGAAAGATGTCAAGAGCGTGACTTGGCATGCTAACCTACTGCTTTGATATCTATCTTCAAACACCTGCTGGTCCTAAATTTTGCAAAGGAGGCCCACTCCCTGCTGGGGAGTGTATCTTGTTTCCAAAACTCATGGCTGCAAGATACAAAATAAGATGACTGCACCTTCCAGGAAGGAGAAGCAACTGGTCAAGAAGATGATTTACAGTGAATGTAAACCTACTCAGAAGGATTACCAGCACATTTAAATGCTTACAAGCACGCTTGAGTGGCATATGATGCTAATGGATGTTAAAAGGAGCCCTGCATGATGAATGAAGGTAATTAATGACTGGAGGATTACACAACACATTCAAAATGAGTGCCACACAAGTCTCAGAAAGTTCAAAAACAGGAGCTGTTTAAAGGTCCTGGAGCTTTTCAAGACTTTTCATATAAAAGGAAAGTTTCTTACCCTGAGATTTTCCTCCCCATCCCATTTATGGAAGAGAATTAATAATAATTACAGGCAGAATAAGTTGGCATTTTTGGATCCCAAAACTTTAAATTCACTTGGGCATATGCAGTCAGGTTTTTGAAAGTCATGGATTGCCTTTGTCCTCCTGGCCTGCAAACGAGTCATGCATTTCATACCACAAAAGGATCCCCATAAAAGTTGTCCTTTGGGTTATGACACCATTTTATATGAGTAATTATTATTAATAACTAACTAAATTGGCTCAGCAACAGAAGGGCAGACTGTTTGTCCTGCTGATTTTTTGAAGCCGGGCTGAGGTGTAGGTGCATATTAGGGCAGTTTATAAGGCCATCTCTTTTTGTTTTTCATATTTTTCATCTCACTTTATTCAACAGGTATAAAACATCAAATATACCAAATCATAAAATACATCTAAAATCATTCCACATATTTAATATCCAATGTGGATTGAAAGGCTGGCTTAAACAAAACAGCCCCCATGTGGCTATTCAAAAGGAACATTTGAAAGCCAAACAGTTTAAACACCAGTTCTCTGTGACAGCCCAAGAGTGTCTGAGGCATGCTTCCTGTTTTTTCTAATCATGTTCATTTTGAACTAAGCTTCACTTTCCTTTATTGTGCTATCCCACCTTTCATCCAAGGTTAGGGTTGCCATAAATCAGGACCTCCAAACCAGGACAAATGTAGGACAAAATTATGAAATGTGGAGCCTCCATTTTAAAAAAAGTGTCCTACATTTCATAATTAAATCGCTGGCGGCCCCGCGCCCTCCTTCCCGGCCTCTGCAGAGGCCTCGGTCTCCTCGGAGGCCAGAAAAGAGGGCGCAGGGCCACTGGCAATCGCCAGGGCCTCCCCTCCTTCTCGGTCTCCTCGGAGGCCGGGAAAGAGGGCACGGGGCCGCTGGCAATCGCCAGGGCCTCCCTTCCTTCTTGGCCTCTGCAGAGGCCGAGAAAGAGTGCGCGGGGCCGCAGGGAGGTGGGGAGGGTGGCGTGGCCGCGCGCAAGAGGCACCACCTCCCCCTTCACTTCCTCCGCCCCAGGCCTCACTGCCCTCCTCTTCCTCCGCGCGGCCATGTGAGGTGGAGGAGGAGGAGGGCAGCGAGGCCCCATGGGTTGCAGTGCAACCCTGCTGCAACCAGGGTTGTCCCAGTTTTTGGCGGCACCCGTGACGGGAGCGGGCAGGTGCCACCAAAACCGGGAAAATCCTGGTTGCCATACAGCCAGATAGCCTCAGTTATCCTTGCAACAACCATTTTAGGAGCTGTCTTGGCCAAGCCCTCCTCCCACCTCTGAGTACCATGGCTGAGGAGATGAGTAACATATGGGAGAGGGTGCTTTCAAGCTGTTTCCAACTTATGGTGGTGCTAAGGAATTTTCTTGGCAAGATTTGTTCATAGAGAGTTTGCCTTTGCCTTCCTCTGATGTTCAGAGAATGTGATGTGCCCAAAGTCACCCAGTGGGTTTCCAGTGCTGAGTGGAGTCCTAGTCCAGTAGTACAGTGAACCCTTGTTATCTGCTGAGGTTTGGTTTCAGGACCAAAATCTGTTAATGCTCAAGTTCCATTAAATACAATGGCATGGCAAAATGGCAAAATCAAGGTTTGCTATTTGGAATTTATGCTTTTTCTGATTATTTTCAAGCCGTGGATGCTCGAATCCGTGGATAAAAAAAATCCGTGGACAAGGAGAGCCAACTGTAGGAGACTGAAAATGCTGCATTGGAATCCAATGATACTCGTGGATTATCCTTCCCGTTCCCTCATCTGGTTCTTCATCTGCTGCCTACTGCCTTCTCTGTTCTTTTCCATTCTTGAATAACTGAAGCAACATTCTTTGCTCCACCTTCCTCGTTGGAGAATGTGAGAGTGTGTAGTATATCTCACAAGCACAGTAATTAGTATTGACAACCAGAAGATGTGAAATAACCAGTCCCATACCACCACTCTGCATACATAGGATCTGTCAGAGAAACAAAGCAGCCTTACCCTTCTTTGCTACAGATTATGAATTAGGTTTACTTAGAAATATTCAGCATTTCATAACATCTCATGGCAAGAGGCTCTGTAACACATGTTCTTCAAACTTGGAGGAGAGAGAAAGAAAGAGAACTTGAGGATAAAATGTAGGATGAACAAAGACAGAATGTATCCTAACTGGTGCGGAAACACGGAGGGCATGGCTAAGACCAACAAATAGGAAATGGCATCTATTGAGACATGGATAAATACATGGATGTATTTACATGGCTAAACTTCTCAAGAGAGATGTATACTAGAAACTAGTAGAGGTATAATAAGGTTGTTAACGTTAATGTTCTTTACACAGTGCGCAAAGGGATCATGCAACACTTTTAAGAATAAGAGAAAGAAGTTTGTAGTATAAGCTTTCGTAGACTGGGTCTACTTCATATCAACTTATGGAAGTTTATTCCACAAACTTCTTTCTCTCAGTCACAAATGTGTTATAAAGTCTCTTTGCATAGTGATACAGATTAAGACTTTGAATATGTCTAGATCTTCGAATGATGCCTTGTGACAAGCAATATATAAGCTGCCTATTTCCCAAAGGGGAAATGGGGTGCCTGGGCTTCTGGGTTTGAATATTATTACTAGATATATTTTCTAGAGGCTTCATGAATGGAGGGTGGGGGTTAGTGCATTGTACACATCCAGTTGGCATCAGAGTGGCTCTCTCTGGCTTGCAAGAGTGGAAATTCCTAACAGTGAAGCTATTTCAGCCACCACATCTGTTCTGCACTGCTATCTTGTTAGGAAGCATAAAAAGTAACTAGGAGCTGACAGAGCAGCAGAGCTGCTTTTCTTTTAATGAAATATAAGCACTGTCTATCATAAGCAATTCTCTGCACATACATACCGTACCATACGAGCATGCAGAGGATGGAGTCCCAGTAGCCCTATTCCTATAAATCATTGAAGTGGAAACACTCAAGAACAAACCAATAGCAGAAATCAATGGTTCCCAGCGGCAATGTCACCAATTATTATTATTTTTAAATAGAATTAGAATGCATTTGCTATTCTGACTTGGTAATTATGGTTATATCAGGTAACGTCATGAAAATCATGTTATACTCATGTACAGCAAATAAATTAATCATTCTGACTTCTGAAATTGAGCATATGTGAATGGCAGGTAGATTAGTTCCAGAAATGTGTCCCAAGCTATGCTTTTAAGTAGTCGCCAGGAAGCTGCCAGTTGCAAAAACTGATCTCCACAGTAGCCCAGATGGCCTCAGTCTGCATTTGGTATTCCATGAAATACCTATCTGCAGCAGTAAGGTCAGAACCAAGCTTGTTTCAATATAGGTGCCTAGAGGCCAATGATGAAAGCAACATGGTATTAAAACAATAATGTCTTTATAGTGTGCGTGTGCAATATTTTTTATTCCACAGTTCTCTGGCTAAACAGATTTTGCAAGTTTTTGAAGTACAAATAAAAAACAAACCTTACAACACCTGTTAAACAGAGGTGATAAATGAATGAGTACCTTTACACAGCAAAAGCAACAACATCTCTCCCACATCTCTGATAGTAAAAATATCATTCTGTCATATTCAGAGCATGATTTTCCAGTATCGGTTTCTCAGACAACATTTGACTAAACAATAGAGTCAAGATCTCCTTTCAGCATTACTCCTCTTGCTTCTCAGAAACAACAGAGATCTAGAGGTCTCTCCATACCAATCAATCTCACAATGGGGCATTTTTCTTGAGAAGTTATCATACTTTCTGGGCATTCAAAGAACAGGGTTTTGTTTTTTGTTGATGATGATGTTTTGTACTGGGGAAATTTGTACATTTCCAGTTCATCTGCAATAATTTTCCTCCTTCTAATTTTCCTCTTTGCACTTTTCTCCAATATTTTCCCAAATCTTTGGAAATTTCAAACATTTAGATCAAATATTTAATAGACAAGTTGGCTATATTTGTACAATAATGCTGTCAGGACATATGCATATGCTACATGAGCATTGCTGGAATCTTGTCCAGTCAGGGACAGAAGGATTGAAGAAATGATTGAACAGAAATCTCCCTCAGGTTAGCCTAAAGGAAAATTATAAAACTATTAAACATGAATACCTTCAAGCAATGACTCCCATCTTGCAGCTGTCACACGGAGCATTATGAAAACACAATAATAAGGAAGGTCACCTTTGAAACAAGTATGATCAGTTCAACACTCTTCTTCACAGCCATAATTTGGTTCTTCCCAACCTGGGGTATGTCTACACTGTCCACTTAATCCTGGTCCAGGCCAAAGCATTATGCCCCAGATGGATCACAATGGCAACCACACGCACCAGGGTGAGTTTGTTGCAACACTGCATTATTGTGCACACAAGCCAGTCAGAGCAACACTGCATCGGCCCTACTGTCCTGTCCATCATCTTGGCTAAGTGTTACCCAAATTTCTGGGGTCTGGGGAGGACACCCACAAATTAATATGTCAAATGAGAGTTATAGAATGGCCGGGGTAACAGTGGAGATACTACTGCACCATCCAAAAGATCCCTTACAGGCATGTGTACTCAGAACATGTATGAGTTCATATATGTGCTCTGTGATCGCACCTAGTAACAATATGTGTTTTATGTCAGAGTATGATATCTGAGCTGGCATGTGATAGCATTTAACAAGTAATGGCATTCAAGGCAATCCCATGCATATTTTTTTTTTTAGACCCAGCCAGGGGCTCCAGGTCGACTCAGCCTGGCATCCTTCCATAGATCACAAAAATGAGTACCCAGTTTGCTGGGGGCAATTAGCTTACACTTAATACATCGGTAAGAAGTATAGAAATGTACTTGCTATTGCAATCAATGAAGCTTACTTCCAAATCAGTGGATATATACATCCACAACCTAACAAAATAAATATATATATTACAAAATAAATACTGACAGCAAATCTATAGAAATTAGTTCAAGTCACATAATACTATACTGTATACTAGGTGACACTTATTCTCTTCTAGAATATCAAGAATATTTGTGAACTCCACGGTTTGTATTGGTGCCAGCTTTGTCTCCTTTAAAAAAATCCTTGCAGTCTCCTCAGAGTATTTCTGTCCCTCAGAACCAACCTTTTCACTGTAATTCATCCAGGTCAGGAAGCTGTGAGCTCTAAGACTTCTACCAGGAGCTGAACTGCACAAGGTTACAATAATGTACAAGTTGTGTGTGCAGCTCTTGTATCCAAAAGCTTCCTTTAATCTAAAGGGTTTGCCTGCCTCAGCTATGTTATAGTGCTGCAGGAGAGGATCAGATCTGTAGTTTGGAGCAAATGGCTCTTGGCCAGACATTTGCAATTCATCTTAAGTGGTAGTGACTACATACACCCACCTCCAATATTACCATTTAATGAAATATGGTTCCATGCCAAAAGTACTAATTTGTTGGCTGGTGCCAAGGAACATTATGACTGTACTTTTAGAAATAACATTATGTTATATAAGACATGGTATACATTCCTTTCAGCTGCTTAAGCCAGACCACAGATACCTTCTTTGGCAGGCTAGGAAGCTGGAGCTATATTTATAGGAGTACCAAGTATGAATAGGCATAGGAAGCTCTAGAATAGCAGATCTTTAACAGAAGCTACAGGGAGCAGATGGAAGCAATACGACAACATGTTGGCCCAACTCATTCATTAAATAAAGGTGACCTTTTGCATTGTGATACCTCAGCAACCATCTGAAGAGCTATCTCAGCCCCTCTATTTCATTATTTCTCCAAATCCAAGGTAGTTGTCAAAAAAAGGTAGAAAGTGAAGGTGGAAAAGTGGCAGAGAGGAGAAATGAGACACAAGGCTTTAGATTATATTGGACCTTTATTTTCACCAAGGCTTGTGAATGCATTTTCTATCTATCAATGAGCCACGTAAAAGAGAAATGTCCAATAGCCTATATAAGATAGGAGGGTGTGTGTGTGTGTGTGTGTGTGTGTGTTGATTTTTGGGTCCTTGACTACAGATGGCTAGATGTCAATCCATAAAAATTCAATGCGGGTTATTTAATTATTTATTGTACTTTACTTTTACTGTATAATATTTTTTTTTCCCACTACTATTGGCGTGTTGTGTAGAAACTGTGGATTTCACTTAAATATAGCTGGAGGACCCTTCAAGATATAACTGGAATGTCCTGGTCTTTGTTTTAAGTTTCAGTCTTATTGACCCAGACCTTTTGGGTGGCCCACACAAATGTACAGAACAAGTAAACCACACAAGATGGAATCCAAAATCAACCATGAAAGAGTCCAAGAGGAATGGAGTACAAGTGGTGATGTTTCCCAAGAAAGCATTCTAAAAGAGCAGCTATTCAAGCAGATATCCAAGTCTCAGGCAGAATGGAGAAGTAAGCAAGAGAAATGCTGCATAAAAAAACAGAGGCAGCCCCAAGATGGCAGAAAGTTAAAAGAAAGCTATTGCCTTTCCACTTGTTATGATAATTAATATATTCAAATCATATTGTCTTTTAAAAATAAATCAGTGCTTTGAGTAACTAATTTCTTCAAACAGAACAGAAATTTATGTACCAGCAAAATAGTGCACTGACCATACTATATTTTCCAGTACATTTTTTTCTACTTTGAACATCATTTTGAAACTTTCTCAGGCTTTCAAGAAAGCTATCGAACCTATGAAATTTATGCAGCAGTTAAGATGCTGGAACTCAGTGTGGGGCAGGAGATGAGAGGAGATTTTGGTGGGTGAGGCTGGTTGGATCCATCAAACTTGGTGTATGTCACCATGTTTTTCTGACAGCACTGATGAGCTGGCATGAGATATGGTTTATTGTTTACTGTGTTTTTAATATATTGATGTTTTTATATTGTAAGTTTTTTTTACATGTTGTTAAACCGCTTTGATCAATGGAAAAGTGGTATATAAATTATTATTATTATTATTATTATTATTATTATTATTGCAATGTATGTTCAGCCATGAGACCACTAGTGAGGGATTGGAATGGGCTACCCCTCCCTCTTCCTCCCTCAAGCCTGAGTTTTGCATTTGTTTTTACTATTTTGTATCCTTCCCCCCATCCTCCCCTACCCAATCAGCACTTTATTTTCAATGGAGCACACAGATTCTCTCTTAGTATTAGTATCCGTTTTGTTCATATGAAAAATATAAATTATTATTATTTTATTATATCTTTATATTATTGTTATCATCATCATCATCATCATCATCATCATCCCACTTTCCCCCAAAAATTGAGACTCAGTGCTGCTTGCAATTTAAAAGCAAAGTTCAATTAAACACATGGAAAAGTGATAATTAAAATAGAATTAAACTTACAATATTAAAACTGATCACTTAGTTTTTAAAAAATCAGAATAACATGCATCACATTACAGTGCATCATGACTAGCATTTACAGCGCTATAGAAATAAACTATAATAATAATAATAATAATAATAATAATAATAATCCATTTTTTGAAAAAAAGTAGAGGGAGGCACACAGGAAATTTAGATCGATTGTATTAGATAATTCAGACACAATGGCTTTTGACCAACAATCTGTTCTTTAAAAATAACCACTATTCTGTTCCTTGCTAAAATAATTTTTAAAATTGCCCTTTAAAAAACAAATGGAAAGGGAAACTTTTAATGATTAGATTCTTCAGCTCTAAACCAAGTCATGGTAGAAGCTTTAATCAAGTCCTTATAGAAACTTGCAACACAATAAAAGACACATTTGCCTAAATCCACTAAGAGTAGACCCGTTCCATCAGTAAGTGTTGACTTATATAGTTCCTGTTGATTCAGTGGGGCTAAGAATTGGCTTAAAGCCATTGAATCCAGCTGCCAAAGCACCATTTCAAACCGCTGATCTCCCTAGTCTCTCAGCTGCTTGTGTTCCTTGACACATTTAGACATATGGCGGATACTCATTATTTCAGTCATTTCAATAGAAACGTGATTGATATATGGCACCCAAAGGTACAACTAAAAATGTCTGAAATCAAGACAGTAATATTGGAAGGTCAGAAGCAGGCAGAGAAAGCATTGTGCATGAAACAAGCGCATATATACACACACATGCACATATTTACCCTAATGGATTTGCCATTCATTCAGTACAGCCTAAATAGCTTGGCTTTCAGTCAATATGCCAAGCAGAAGAATACCCTGGAAGGAAATGCTATACAATGTTCAGGCTCACTAGTTCACAACCTTTCTTCCCAACTTAACATTGAAGACTTCCTCTCCCTTATAATTTCTTGCTCTCTAACTGCTGACATGGTGCTATATTATTATTATTATTAACCTTTATTTATAAAGCGCTGTAAATTTACACAGCACTGTACATACAATCTTTTTAATTGGACAGTTCCCTGCCCTAAGGCTTACAATCTAAAAAGACACGACACAAAAGGAGAAGGGGAAGGGGATGAGGACCAACAGTTCTTCTCTACCTCCGAGGCCTGGATCAGGGGAGATGGACTGGAACATTCTACCTCATGCTGGTGTGACAAATGCAGGTATACAGATGCAGACAGATTTCATTCTATATAGATGATATGGATAAAAATTAATATATTTTAGTGGTATGTACACAAACGTACAGATGACACTGAAATGTTGTAAATATCTCTGTGGCAGGAGGGTGTCTCTTGCAGTAATGGAAAAGTGTACATGGGATGATGGGAGAAAAGGCTTGTGCAGACATATTTGGAAACAGGTTCAACAACCATTACCAGTTTTAGGTTAGGTGGGGTATAGAAAGAGAAATCTTGGTGAGGTATAGACAAGGGTTTGAAAATAAGGAGATTCAGGATTATGTCAGTAGGAATCAATAGTCTCAAATACTAGTTCATATGGATAAAAGTCACACAGTATAGTTAGAAAGCCGCTGTATAACAGGAGTTAGCAAATGCATCTAAAACATAGTCTTTCCCCATGTAAAAAAAAAGTATGAGAAGTAGGGGCAATCTCACAATAAATATTTTCTGTCTTGAAAGCCAGGTTCCAGAATAAGTATTTCTAGAAACACAAGCACTAAGACTGCACTTTTAGGTGTCGGTAAATTCATTATTGCATTAACTAGGCCTAAATTATTAAAGCTTAATGATGTGGGTTCTCTGAATGTGTTGGGTTTCATTTTCCCACACAGAATCAATGTTGAACATTACAGTATAAATTAAGTAATACTTTACCCTGGCATGCTGCTGCTTTGAATTGAGTTAGCCCAGAAAGATGTATACTTGCGACTACAGTCTTTCTCTGGCCTCCTAGCAAAGATGGTATAGTTTACTGTAACAAATGAGCAGCAGACCTGTAATGACTTAAATGATGTATCCACTTTTGTCAGGGGAAACGTACGCATGAGGATGCTGTGCTGCTTACAGCAATGAGGAGCAAACAGCTATCTCATACTATAAACATAATTTCCATGGAAGCCTGAGGGACCATCTCCCTTTACCAAGTTTAGAAACATGACACATATCAGAGAACATTTTAGGGTAGTTAAATTAATAGAACATAGATTCAGGCTAAAATCTGAAAAGGATCATTTTAACAGGATTTGGGCTTTAATCCTCTTTACATTTTAAAGAGAAGTCAGAGTGTACAAAAGGCAAACTAAAAGGCTGTGGAATATGTTCTCCTTAGTCACAGGAGCACATAATGGGAAGCAGCCCTTGCATATGTCAAAGCCAGCATCGCCACAGACATTTGTATTTTACTTCATGAACTAGCAAGATGCCCACCAAGCAGAGGGAATATGACTGTTAAAATGGGGCTGCAGCTGAGTGGACAATAAGCTTCTTTTATCCCACCTCCATGATAGGTACTCGCTTTAGGGTCACCATAAGTTGGAAATGACTTGAAGGCACACAACAACAACAGCAACCCCACCCCTACCTCCATATAAGGTTTATGTTGTTTGTTTCCTTAGATTTTAAATCTGTCTTGGTCCAGCTATCTATTCTGACTGCCAGAAACCCTCCAAGGCTTCAGGCTAAAATATTTTCCAGCCATTATAACTGAGGTACCTACCGGAGAAAGGAATACATAATACTCAACATATGAGCAGTGGCAGGGAGAGATGCCGAGATGCTATGTGCAGAACACTTGCTTAACCAGTAGACGGTGGATTTGTGCTTTAGGAAACAAGTTCACACATGTACGCACACACAAAAGTCTTCATGAGCTTTGTCCTACTTTACTTGAACCATATACAAGTATTTTTATCTCATGTTACTTTCTGATGTGATTTTAAATGCCTTTGACCATCCATCTTCAGTCCTCTCAGTGTTTTACCTGGTATTTGAAGACCGGGTGGTTGAGGGGAGGCTTAATGGAGGTAGACAGGAACTGCTGGACTTCTTACCCATTCCCTCCACCACTCCCTTCTCCTTCTGTGTCATGTCTTTTTAGATGGTAAGCCCAAGGGCAGGGAGCCATCTAACTAAAAAGATTGCATGTACAGCGCTGTGTAAATTTACAGCGCTTCATAAATAAAGGTTAATAATAATAATAATAATTTCTGAAACATAGGTTTCCCTATATTTTTGTGTCTTTGTGGGGCTATCTCAGCTTCAGAAAACCCTGTGATAGGTTTGCTTTAGGGTCACCATAAGTCAGAAATGACTTGAAGGCGCACAATGATTATTGCCCAAAGGCTTGTATATTTTAGATGTTTCTTTGTATTAGAAAAGGTTGGCTAATAGTTTTTTGTGGTTACAGAGGTTGCCATGGTTTGTGTTTGTGTAGTTTGAAGAGGGATGCCTGGGTTTTGCATGCAGGTAGTACTTTGAGAATCACCACCATTTTCCTTCTATTCTGTGCTATGTAATTTGGCTTTGGGAATTCAGGCCTAACCTGTAACTTTTATTCCATTTTTTGTGCATTGATATGCGTTTTCTAAGGTGAACTAGACCCCTGACAGCAGCCATTTTCTTGTGATACCCATGATAGCCTTTTAGATCTTGAGACATACCCACAATATGAAAACAATTAATCATATCTTATGTTTCATTGTGTTCTTGTACACACTTTACTAGCTGGCTCAGAGTCCTGACAGGTATAAAAATTAGGTATTGTTCCACACACATTTGATGAAACCAGTAGATTGTGAGCAGAAGGACTTTATCTGTCTGAATGTATTTATGTGTCCAGGTATCCCCTATAAGCATGGGATTTGCTTTAGTGTCTCGGTGATTTCATGGACTTTATTAGACAGGTATGTAATTCAAGCTCAGACATGGTAACTCTTAACTGGATAATTTATGTTCTTGTTTTTAAAATGTGCACACATGAGAAGATTAAATGATTTAGGATCCAAAGAAAGGGCTGTCTTTGACATTGAGATGGGAGAACTAACTTGTCTACATGAGATTCAGAGCAAGCCAGACATTCATAATTTGCACTTCACAGCAAGATAAACAAATATGAGCAACCCTGTGCTTAGTCTTAAGATATAATCTTATAGACATTTTCCTGTGAGCAAGCTGTTAGTTACATAAAAGTGCCTTTCGATGAAACTAGTATACGCAGGGCAGCAAGATAAGACAGGGATGGAGACCTTGACTAGTTTTCTTCCTCCACCTTAAACTTATGAAGAGGCCAAAGGCATGCTCTTAGTTTGCAGCTTCAGTTCTTTAACTGAAAAAAATAGCAATAGCCTGTACAATAAAAGTGGTAAAAGCCAATAAAGTTCTGTGCAATATAAGTATCCCAAGAGCTACCTTACTTCCCAATACTTCCCCAAATAGACATTGCTGCATCCATTATAGCAAACCCCCACTGGCCCTCATTCATATGCACATATTACAACACAGTCCTCACATATATAGGAGGTATTTGTGATGTTAAAAGAGCATGGTGTAGTTGCTACACTGATAGGTTTAGACAAGGCAGACCCAAGTTTACATCACTAGTAGGAAATTCAGTGGCTATCACTCAGCATAAGCTACCTCACAGAGTTTGTGTGTGTGTTAGGACCTTATTGCATGGGGATCTATGTGCTTCCATCCCGAAAATATAATAATAATAATATAATAACAAGGATTTATTTATAGCCCACCCAATCACAAGGAATCAGGGCAGGTTACAACAATAAAGAAAGTACAAAGCAAATAAACAACAACAATAAAATAACGAAATGGTTAAAGTGTTGGCATCCCAGAAAAGCAAGCAAATTCAGTAATGATTATCATACACAGAGCACAACAGTGGATTAAAAGCACATTACTTACGCAAGAAAGTGGATAGAAAGTGAATTTGGGTTTCAGATAGATGCGGACAAATCCCGTTGATAGCTTGGAAATAACTTTTTTGTGCATGCTCAAAACTGTCATTTCCACAAGTGCATACACACATGCTCCAGAGAGGGAGGGGAAACTGGGGAGGAAAATACTCTTTGCCCCAGAAGGTGTTTCAAAGGAAGGAAGGCTAAGGTTTCCATTTGCAAACTCCCATAAAACAACACAAAGCACATACTCACACACATGCTAGAGAGAAAGAGGATATGGCTGGTTCATAAACTTGCCTGATATCAGCGAGGATTGTACTCTGCTATGAAAATGCTTTGGTAAGATGCTGAATATAGATTTCATAACCAAGATGTAAAATACATAAAACATCACAGGATTTGATTTGCCTAGTTGCAGAGTTTGGGTTTCACAAATCACAGAATACACACAGCCAGTCCTCCTGATAATATCCTTTCTAAGCCTCACAGGGCCACTGAGAGATGGTACAGGGGCTAGAGCAGTGGTTCCCAACCTGTGGGTCGGGACCCTTTTGGGGGTCAAATGACCCTTTCATGGGGGTCACCTAAGACCATTGGAAAACACCTATTTAATTACAGTTATGAAGTAGCAACGAATATAATTTCATGGGTTTGGGTCACCACAACATGAGGAACTGTATTAAAGGGTCATGGCATTCAGAAGGTTGGTAACCACTGGGCTAGAGCAAGGTGCACGATGTCCCTCCAAAAAAGATTAACAACTGACATTATAGTCCCTCCCCCTGTCGATGAATTAGTAGCATTTAATTTGACATGTATTTTTTGTCTTTTCACTGTCCAGGTCTCTGCAGGCCTGGGACCTTCAGAGGTCTTGGCTCTAGGGGTTTTCTACACTCTACCACCACCATCCACCACTCTTCCACCCTGATGCTAGGAAACACAGTCAATGCTTGTGTGTGGCAACAGAGTTGCCCCTATGGCACTCAATGTATAAGGAGGGGTGAGCTAGTGAGGGGAAGGTTTTCTGGTTCAAGCAAGACATACTGAGAAACATTTAAGGACAAAATAGCTCTTCAGCCTTGCAGCTTCCTGTATGCCATTTCACCCCTTGCTATGCAAAAGGAATTGTGCTAAATAAACACAGAATGCAGCCTGTATTTACAGGCAAACACATTCATTCCAACCAAGGTTGCATGCCTGTTTAATAAGCTTGTGCTGTTAGCTAATGTTAGTATAACTCACCCCCAGAGCTGCTAAGGAATCTCAATTGCCGAGTACCTCTATAGTGAACTCAAAATAACTATACTGCTGTAGTAGGGAAGGCAGGGAAGAAACCTGAAACTGGATTTCCATTTAAATAGTGTACTTGTGGCTGGAATTATTGGTATTTACCTATTTCCTTTTGGGTTTCATTCCTGACTCATGAGGTCTTTAATCTATAGAACCCTTGTGCAACATTATTCTAATACAGCAATTCAGGAACATACTTTAGTTGAAAGTTCAGAGTGTGCCATTTCCCCATAGGAATTTGCTTTCTATTCACACAGTTTTAAGTACATAGAATACTATTCCCAGTGAGGTAATAATAAGCCCTTTCTTTGACCTGTTTAGCAGAGTCTTTTGCTGGCTGCGACAGAGAACATAACCTTTTCATTCCAGAATTCTCTGAGTATAGAAATGCATCATGGTGGTTATTTGGTCTTCTTTTGTGTAATCTATTCTGATGAGCCCAGAGGAATGCATCTCATGGTTGATCCAAAAAAGAATCTGGAAGGTTCACTCCACCATTCATTGCTGAAAACAGGAACAGACTCTGGGAGCACATTTAAAAATAAATCATTTATTGCAGCATGAATCTTTATGGATAGCAGCCCACTTCCTGGACTTCAACAAGAGAATCCATTTAGTTTGAGTCTGGTGTTTCTTATCACACAATGGTCATAACCCAGTTGGCAATGTACATAGGTATACAGTAAGTTGCACTATGCAGGCAGAGGGTTTTTTTGGACAATGTGGAATGGATATATCCAAGTGATGTGGCAGGAGCAGAATGCTACATATGATACCATTGCAGATGTGCACAAATGCACCTAGATGAGAGTGTCAGTGCATGCTGCACATTATATATTGCTTCAGTACATTTTGCATTGTGTAATAAAGTTACAGTTATGTGAATTAACCATTTCTCATACATTACACTACAGTGGCCTTCAGCATGGCATAGTGCAGTTCCCCAGATAAAGATAGATACATAGATAGATGATGATAGATAGATAGATAGATAGATAGATAGATAGATAGACAGACAGCTTAGTGCAGTTCCTCTGATAGATATTTATGCTGCATCAAAATGCTTTAAAATCTTGGCCATGTGTGCTTTGGTTTCTGTATGCCAGGATGCCTGTGTTATCAGCAACAGAATTTCAACATATATAGAATACACATGGTTGAGACTGGGACTGTACACAGTGAAGTTGGAAGGAAATTACATGCAGAATGCACTGACAGGGACAATTACATAATTGAACATCATTGCTGCAGACAGGACAAATATCCTGGCACTAAACGTGCCAGTTAATATGTTTACTATGATAAGAACCCATTAACCTGATCCAAAACTTGGGTGGCAGACTGGAACCTCTTGTTGAACTGGAGTGGGACTGGCAAAGCTGAGGGGCTTGGTTGTTAACAACTTCCACTTTTTCCTAGGGAGTAGCCATGTCAGTTAATAGCAGCAAGAACAGCAAATGTGTTTGTGACACCTTAAATATTAACGAATTCATCATGGCATTAGCTTTAGAAACAATCAATTTGTTAAAGTGGGTTGTACATATGAAAGCCAAAGCCAGTCTTCAAGATGCCACAGAACTCTGAGCTGTATGATAGGAAGGGGGAGCAGGAGAATGGACTGCAATTGGCAGTACATACTAATAGGAGGGGCAGAACATGCTTGTCCCTTGGGAGAGCCATCACCGAAGGACAAAGCCAGTCATTCTCCATACATCTGCTTGGAATTGAGTGTTCACCAATAGGAAATTCAGGGCCCAAACAGACAGGCTAAATTAAATCTGCTTCAGGTTGGAAGTGTGCTGTTTAAATATGCATGCATCCTGAGAGGCCAGAAGTGGTGCCAAAGCCATGCTCCAGTCCTAAGGACTACTTCTGGCCTCTTAAGATGTGTGTGTCATTTAAACAGCATACCTCCAAAGTGACCCAAAGCAGCTTTATTTTGGCCTGTCTGTTTTGCCCCTCAGTGTAGCAATATAGGTCTATCTGCAAACCTCTCTCTCCAGCAATGGAACCTGAAGAAGTCTCTATCACCCCCTTGTGGGCAGAAAATCTACTGCAGTTTTTCTTCTTTAAGGGATCTATCCAGGAATCTAAGCCTATGTTTGTTGATAGGATTCAAGACCAGGGCAGATTCATTGCCCTGCTGACATGGAAGCCACCAGCCACTACTACTCTCAAGGGTTCCATTTATTTTGTTGACAAGCCAGGCAGGCAGAATCAGCCCCAGCCTGACCCTGCCCATAAGTCTTCTTGAAAGGAATCAAGCATAAGGGCCATGGAAAGAGTGCTAGGCTCACAAGAACATCAGATAAATTAAGGTGGGATATACGCACCTACAGGCCACATGTGGCCCTTTGGGGAGCTTCAGTGTGGCCCCACTGACATTCAGAAGCCCCCAGCACTCCCAAAATGTTTTCAGCTAAAGAAACCACATTCTGTGGCTCAAAATGCCTTTGCATTCATAGGGAATCCACTACCCTTGAGACGATTCATGGATGCTAGAGGAAGTGACAATTGCATGACGATCGAGGAAGCATGCCTGGCTTCTACACATGTGCACTTCCTCCACCTTTGAGGGACAATTGAGCGACGTTTTCCCAGCGATTCAGCCAAGTATGAAAATCTTCATGATTAAACTTGTTAACACAAAGTTGCATCATCCTCAGTTTTTGAATCAACATATTAACTACTTTATGACAACTTTGTCTAGAGTTAGGGCATCTGGAGAATCCTTTCCAGAATATGCAAAACTTGGACTCTTTTTGACTAATCTTACAAAATATTTCTCTCCAATAATTAATGCAAGTTTAAAAAGGATTGTTTTGTGTTTGTGTGTGTGTGTGTGTGTGTGTTTGTGTTTTGTGCCACCAGAGCATGGAGTGAGAAACTGAACCAGCTTCTTATCAGAGGGATTCACTCCAAGCACTGTTGACAAATGTGTGTACAAGAGATTCAGAAATAATAAATGGACGTACATCACAAGTTAAGTTGATGATCTGATTCTGTGCAGTGAGGACAAAGCAGATAGTGAAGAGATAATCCAGAATCTCATGAAAGAGATTGAGACCAAGAATTTGGGAGGCATGTCACACTATCTTGGAGTACACATACAAAGAAGCAGTGATGGAAGTTTCTTCCTTAATCAGAAGCAGAAGATAATGGATCTTCTAGACTGTCTTGGCCTGAAAGATGCAAATGCTATGCAAATTCCAATGGAAGTAGGATTCTTAAAGAACACTAAAGAATCTGAACCTTTGAAAAATGGAGACAAGTATAGGACTGCAGTTGGAAAACTCCTATACATAGCCAATTTCACCAGACCTGATATTGCAAGAATGCAGAATGGTCAACTCTCATACTGAAAGAAATTTCATTGCAGTGAAGAGAGTTGCCAGATATTTAAAAGGAACTGCTATTCACAGACTGATGCTGCCGGCCCGTAACCAACCACAACTGATCGCCTATACAGATACAGACTGGGCTGCAGACCTGGCAGACAGAAAATCAACCAGCTGAAACTTGATCTTCTATGGTGGGGGAGCTGTAATTCAGACAAGTATAAAGCAATCCACAATTGCAGTAGTGAGTATGTTTCAGCAAAGGGAGCATGTCATGAAATAAAATGGCTGCACAACTTACCTCTGGACTTTGGGATAACAGAGCCCAAACCAGCCATTTTGATGCAAGATAATCAAAGCTGCATCAAAATTTCTGAAAGTGAAAAGCCACTCAAGAAGAATATTGACATTGTCTTCCACGAGGTGCAAGAGATGTGTCAAAATGGACTTGTCCAGTTAGAGTACTGCAACACTGAAGTGATGATTGCAGACATCCTTACCAAGCCGCTACCAAGAGATTGGTTCCCGAGACTATGCAAAGGGCTCTTGGACAACACAGCCCTCACATATATAGCAGGGGATTAGTGGAAGGTTTTTGCATCCTCTTTCCCCCTCCTTAGATAGATAGGGATTTCCTGCATGCAAACTCCTCCCTTCCCCCCTCATTCAAACTAACCATGGGACTTAGGTCACTCCCCCTTTGGAATTAACAGACATTCTTTCAAGATTTCCTCCTGAACTGTTGGCCCTCCATCTTTCTTTTCTCTCAACTTTCTTTGGAAAGATGGTGAGATAAATATTTCTCTTTTACCTGAACTATTCACTAGCTAGATTAGGATATAGCCTTTATGTATATATAGATTAAAGCCATTAGTAAACTTTTGTTTTAAACTACAAGCTACATGTGTGTTGTTTTTGAGTCAGTCTCAGTTCTTCAGGATGCTCAGGCGCGACACATACTGCCTGAAATTGCGGTCTGATGGCGCCGCCGGTTGCTGAATCCGGGAACCGCAGCGGTCAAACCGCGTGGTTCCCGGACACAGCAAAAAGAAGCCCGAAAATGGCGCTTCTTTTTGTGCCCCGGAAGTGGCGCCCCAAGTCACTAGTCGCGCACTCGCAGCATCACTTCTGCCGCACAACATGCAGACACTATGTGTCCGCTATGTCAAGATGGCAGTGCCCGTGTAGAATGGGCACCGCCATTTTGTATGTGCTCCTAGTGCTCCAACCCTCCACAAGGGTTAGGGGCATCCGGAAGGGAGTCCCTTCCTAAGCCTAGTACACGCAGAGCGCGTACTTTCAGCCCATCTGTAACGGGCCATAGTTAAACAAGAGCACATTTCTGCTACTCTGCTGATTTAAAGATAGACCCAAACAGGCTTGGCTTTGACATTTTTTTTTATAGTTAAATATTTTTGTTTCCTTACCAAAGACTGAAGTCTTGGGAAACTTACATCACCCCCACATTTATCGACCCACTTACCCCGTCAGCCCTGAAAAGGTTTGGTCGGTCAGCTGACTGGACGGGAGGGTGAGGCAGTAGGAGGGGAGGGCAGGTGGGGAATTCAGCTTCTTGCCACCACTGCCACATGGCAACACTTTGTTGCCTCATCATGTGTCATCAACCATAGTGACGCCACTGCAATGCAGATCTCCAAAAAAGCCCAAATGGCATAATGTGACCCTCCACATTTTGGAACAGCCTCTCCTGAATTAGGGACACCTCTGCCCCAGTCAATGGAAACACCTTGGTTGGAGTGGCTTTAGCTCTCTGTCAGTTTTCTCTCTGAATACAAATGTTCCCTTTTGCCTCACATAAGTGAGTGCCTACCGTGCCATATTATCCATGAAGTGCATGCCTTTCTGTGAATTTGAACTGTGTGCTAGAAAATAAATAGCTGTGCTTGTTCTCTGTTCCAGTTTGTTTCATGAGCTTATAAAAGGAGGCGTTAATCTGTGTAGATAAATTTCAAAAGATAAATGAGCTACTGCACTCCAGTGTAATTTATATGCAATATTAGATGTTATTTATGTTCTTAGGAGGCTCAGCAAGCCAAAGCATTACTGTTTTGTCTAATTTCAAAGTGAATAAGCAAGACAGAGCATTGTGATAAATCTGTGCAAACACTTATCTCTCTTTGATCAACCTGTACATATCCTGTGCCACAGAAGAAGCAAGTATATCCTCTAGAATAGCTTCCCCAGTCTGGTGCCCTCCAGGTGTTTTCAACTTGAACACCCATGGTCCTGCATCACTGGCTATGTTACTAGGGCCTATTGTATTGGGGAAGGCTGCCATAGGTCCAAAAGACACTGCAGAAATAATACAGTCTGACACTATTTTAACTGCCCTGGCTCAGTGCTGGGGAGCTCTGGGAACTGTAGTTTATGTTGGCATCAGAGCTCTCTGACAGAGAAGGCTAAATGTCTTGCAAAACTATAGATCCCAGTATTCCCTAGCATTGAGCCAGGGCAGTTAAAGTGGTCTCAAACTGGATTATTTCTGTAGTGTGTTTTGGACCTTAGAAGTTTATCCTACCCCACACAGTCTCTTCCACACACAAGTCACTGTCAGAGACAGGTTGAGAGTTTTGAGCCTGCTGCAATAGTATCCTCAAATGTATTTTCCCAAGAGAAGTGATTCATCCACACTTCCCAGCAAAAGAAAAGGGGCTAGGGGAGCACCATCTAGCTCCAGCTTGGTACTATCCAAGGGCTACTTGACTATTTCATGAACAGACTGGATGTCCTGGCAGTGGTATACACCCCAAATTAAGCATGCTAACTTTAGCCAGTTGACTTAAGCCATAACAAGTTACCTCACAGTCTCCTAAATGGTGATAAACTCTACTCTTAGCTGTGCTCTGTCAATGGAGCCTTATTGGTTGTGGCAAAAGTCAAGAAACCTTTCACTAAGGCAATGCAAACGGCTCGTGAAAGGCAAGCCAGACACTTAAAAGCATTACTATGTGCACACAACGATCTGGGCTCCTTTCACACTGCACATTTATAGTGTGATGATTCTATTTCAAATGCCTTATTTCCATCCTACAGAATCCTGGGATTTGCAGTTTAGGGAGGTACATTTAGAAATCTCAGTCAGAAGACTCATCTAGTGTGTCAGACCAAACCACAAACCCCAGGATGTCATCAGATGGCTGTTAAAGTGGTATTATAGCCCTTGTGTTGATCAAGTTCAATGTTTTATCCTAATCCCATATCTAGGGACACTGTACTCTATGCAGGAGACCTCGTCTTGTCTGTCTCCTGTTGTGGTGACTGATTGGTCGGTGGAACACTGAATCTGCTCTGGGTTTCAGTCAGTACTTTAATTTATTTATTATCATTGTACAGTACTTAGTTGTTGGGTTTATACCCCACCTTTCTCCCAAAATAGGACTCAATCTATGAGCTGTCTTTGGTGCTGAACCTGTTTTGGCAACAGGGCCATACATTTTAAATGGATTCTCCTAAATTCAGACTAAATCTGGAGCAGATTCATCACCCTAGACATGGAAGCTATCAGCCCCCACTGACCTCCTGAACAAAAACACATCCTTGGCTCTTGAGTATCTTTTTACACACACACACACGCACACTTCAGCAATCTACCAACACTCTTTGCCATATAAACAGATGAAACACCCTTTCCACCTATGTGTTTGGCATCGTGTTAGGATTCAGGCAGTAGGGAAATTATACTATGTAACTTAGATGAAGAATGAGTGCAGAGCAAAAAAGAGCAAATTACAAAGCAAACACTTTAGTTGTTGCAATGAATAATGTATGAGCAAGCCACAGGCAGAAATGTGCTCAGATACATCAAATAGTTGCACATATCAAGCACATTTCTGAAAATCAAAGTCATGAAGAATAGGGCCTAATTTTTTTTCCGTAGCCGATAAATTATTAACAAAGTATTTAGTGCAATTCTAGCAAAGCAGAGCTAATTAATGCATGAAAACTGCTTTACATTTCCATGCAATAAGGTTTTGGAATTCACACTCACTTACGCTTGGGGTAGACTAAATAGCAAGCAAAAAGAAAATCCCTTGAAATCTGGTTTCTGCTTATGAAGTTTCATGCTGAATATTTGAAATGTAATGGGAAAAAGAGAAATACAAGCCTTGTGAACCACTTCCCGTGATCCAAGGGATTGGAAATTGTGGTGTTTCTGTTGTAACTTAGAAGCTAACTCTAAGAAGTAAGGCCTAGTGAGTTCCATGGAACTTGCTTTCAGGTAAATGACTACAAGATCTGAGACTGACAGTATAAGGGGGGAAATTGGTTTGCATTTTACTTCTGCATGAGCTCACTTGGTAATAAGAAAAAGAAATCTTGCTAAGATTTATTCCTGATGAGGAGGATGGAAATCCTGGGGAACACTTAAGCTGCTTCCTAGCGGTGCCCTTCAGGAGCTCTGGACTACAAGTCCCATCATCCTTCACTATTGTTTGTACTGAGTAGTACTGGTGTGTATCGTGATGCAAAGCTTTTGGAAGACATCACCATAGGGAAGCCTTCCCTAGAGTCCACTATCTTCTTGCCTATTTACCTTTCTATACTTCCTGCCTCTGTATTTGATTGGTGTGTATGCCTACATTATTTTATTTGAGAAATCCCAGCTAAGAATAGACATAAAAATATGGCAGAACACATCCAAAGAAACTGAGCAGTATGTTACAAATAATTCTTCCTCATGGTAAATGTACTTCCAAAGCTGTTTTTTAAAGATGAGTAAATATTTAGCTTAATCTTGTGTTTGCATATATTTGCATTATTTTTTTAACGTTTATGTCCAGTGCACTAATGTATGTTTGAACGCTTACAATGTATTAAATTATTAGTGGGTTCAATATAAAAAATACCATTTAACTTACTATGTATAATTTAATCTCCCTGATAAAGACTGCATGCTAAATAGCTGAAAGGTCTGTTTATAGAAATATACCACAAACCAGAGAAGATGGGAAAAAATGACTCTGGACCTGCAACAAATTCATCTGAAGGTGCACTTAGGCATCTATAATTTATTTCACTAGATTTTAATAGATACTTAGTAATGCAGCATCTATATTTTATTACAATTATAGCAATGAAGCTCTTCACATTGATTGGTTTAACTAAGATGATGTCATGGAATGTTTATAAGGACTTTCATTCATGGAACAAACCTGCCAACAACAGAGTTCCCAATATATCTTCTGTAAAGGAAGGAGAACGTCATTTGGCAGAGAGAATGTCCCTTGCCACATTTGATCATGTTAAATCAACATACAAGAGACAGCAGGCTCTGTCCTGTTAAATTGATTGTTGAGGATATTTATAGACAAATATTTCTATGTATCTTGGTACCAATTTTTCAGATCTTGTGGGATTTTCTGGAGCCAACCTGAACCAGTGTCAGAACAGAACAACTAACACTTGGAGCAGTGAGTTGCCAAACCAGAAGCTTTCTAGAACATAGACAGTTTCTATAGCTGAACTGAAACATATAACTTGAGAGACAGCAACACATGTGCTTTCTTACTAGATGTGTTCTCTCAAGAACTACCAGTATTAACCATTTTTTGCCTGAGCACAAAACGGAGCATTTTGTGCAAGGGGAAAATACAATGGGCTCATTCTCACTATGTTTTAAAGCAAATTGCTGATCGGTTTATATGACCATCATTCCCATTTGAAACCGGTTCTGGGCCTACTGTGGTCAATTTCAATCATGATGAAGCAAGACAAATGCAAAAAAAATACAGTAAAATAAATAAACCCGCTCTTTCCTGACACTAGTTCTTTGGTGGTTCTTTTGGAAGGAATTGATTCTGTTCAACAAGTGAGAACGAAGGATATGAATCGCATCATTCTGGAGGGGAGGGACTAATGGCAGAGGGTTGTTTAACACCCCTCCTCAGTTTTTGGTAGATCCACCATTTACCCCCTTCTCTCAGCACTGCCTTTGTGCTTGTGGTGTGACCTATGGGTCATTCTTTACAAAAAATAAAATTCATAGAAAATTCGATTCATTTATTTTGCAAAACCACTGAATCAAATCTTCTATGAATTTATTTTGTTAAAAAATCTATAAATGCCATGGAGCCCTTTGAGGGTTTTAGCACTGTACTCCTCTTTGAGGGAAGCGCCTCCTGAGTCATGCCCAGCCAAGAGGCCCAGTGCCTGCTTGCCAGTGCCCTTTTCCCACCCAGAGCCTGGGATGCTGCTTATGTCACTTATGACAAACAGATGATTGACAAGCATTTTGAAGCGGCGCAAACTAGTGGGAATGACAATTGTGACAAAAAAGAAGCGATTACAAGGACATAATGAAAAGATCCACTTTCATGGTGGGAACAACAGACCTTTTGGAATAGATTTACTTACATGGAGTGAAGGCAAATCCCAGAATGGTTTAAATGTAAGTGGGAATGAGCCCACTTACAGGAAATTAATGTTGCTATCTGAAAAAAAAATTATTTACTTGTGTAAAGAAAAGCATTAACTCTCTCCCACGTACCTTGTACCTTGTAGCATAGTGAGTGTTGGATTATGACTTTGGAGACCAGTATTCAGTTCCCAGTTCTGCCATACAATCTACTGGGTGACCTTGAGCAAGTCATAAGCTCTCAGCCTCAAGGGATGGCAATGGCAAACCTCCTCTGGACAAATCTTGCCAAAAAAAAAGCCTTTGGTAGATCACCATAAGTTGGAAATGACCCGAAGGCGCACACAACAAACCTTATTAAGTAAAATTTAGTTGAAAAAAAACCCCTGCTCTGTAATTTATTTGTATTAAAATATGCTTAGCAGCTATGAATTTTCTCATACAGCCAATGATAGTGGCAGAAGCCAAAATATGTTTTATCAGACTAGGACTATTCAAAACCTGTAAGTAGTCTGCCAAGAGGAAAGAAGAGTTAAGCCACTTATCTATTTTGTCTGTTGATTGGGAAATTATATAAGAGAAAATAACTTTGGCGTGATAATTACATGGTTTGGCTACTTAAAAGGCCAGAAAACTATAAGTGGAATCAGTCTATTCATAAAGGCCTACATGTAATTTCTCTTCTCATCTTGAGTGGACTCATTGGCTCAATGGTTGAATGGTTTGTCAGTACTTCAATAAATGGACTGATTCAATGGGTCTATAGCTGGGACTAGGAATAGAATTTAGGGCAACATGTTTGCTGACATGTTAAGATAATGGCTTTATTAGGAATTAGGACCAACAAGAAAAGTACCAAAAAATTTAATGTGAAGAACTCTTCTTCAGGGACTAGATGTCATGCGGATATTGAGAGACATGGTAAAAAATCCTTAGTTTAGGCCATGGTCCTTTTTTTTTTTTAAATAGAGAGATATATAATTTAATTTCAGAAATTACAATAGAGTCTGTTCTTTCACTAATCTATCAATCTATTAATCAGGAGGAGGTTGATGAAGATGGCATCAATATCAAGAGCAACCTATCCTGAAATTTCACATTCAAAACCTGAGAGGGTGAGTCTTTATTATGTCAGAGAGGCAAGGCATGCAGCTGTAGTGTGAATGGGCCCCATTTTGTGAATTTATATCCTCCCCCAAGGGTTAACAGATATGGTAAAAAAGAGGACAAGGCTCCTATACCTTTAATAATGATCCAGATTCCGTGCTGGAGAAGAGTGCTAAGAATACTGTGGAAAGCCAAAAAGACAAAACAAATGGGTCCTTGAACAGATCAAGCCTGAACACTCCCTGAAAGCCAAACTAATTAAACTAAGGCTGTCGTACTTTGGTCACATCATGAGAAGGCACGAATCACTGGAAAAGGCAATAATGCTAAGAAAAGTAGAAGCAAGCAAAAAGAGAGGAAGGCTGCAAGCCAGATGGAAAAACTCAATATGGGAGGTCACACACCTGAATATACTAGATGTAAACAGAGCAGTGGAGGACAGAGGGACTTAGAGATGCCTCATCCATAGGATCACCATGAGTAAAAGTCGACTCAATGGAGATAGCAAAAATGAGAGAATTTCAGCAGGTGTTATTTGTCACACTTACCGAAATGCCCGCTTCTACACATTCACTAAAAGAACAGGATCCCTGTCCCATTTCTCATCTGGCAACCCTACATTCCCCGATAATGCCTGGAGCCTGGCACAAGACCTGTCACTGTGAAATTTTCTCCCTTGTACATATAGAATCATAGAATCATAGAGTTGGAAGAGATCGAAAGGGCCATCCAGTCCAACCCCCTGCCATGCAGGAACTCTCAATCAAAGCATCCTGGACAGATGACCATCCAGCCTCTGTTTAAAGACCTCTAAGGAAGGAGACTCCACTACATCCCAAGGGAGTTTGTTTCACTGTTGAACAGCCCTTACTGTCAAGAAGTCCCTCCTAATGTTGAGCTGGAATCTCTTTTCCTGCAGTTTGCATCTATTGTACTGCATTCTAGTATCTGGAGCAGCAGAAAACAAGCTTGCTCCCTCCTCAATATGACATCCCTTCAAATATTTAAACAGGGCTATCATATCACCCAGCTCCCTAAGTCATTCCTCATAGGTCATGGTTTCCAGACCCTTCACCAATTCAGTCGCCCTCCTTTGGACACACTCCAGTTTCTGAACATCCTTTTTAAATTGTGGTGCCCAGAACTGGACACAATATTCCAGGTGGGGCCTGATTAGAGCAGAATAGAGTGGAACCATTACTTCCCTTGATCTAGACACAATACTTCTATTGATCCAGCCTAAAATCACATTGGCCTTGTTAGCTATCGCATCACACTGTTGACTCATGTTCAATTTGTGGTCTACCTGAACTCTCAGATCCCTTTCACATGTAGTCTCATTCAGCCAGGTGTCACCCATCCTATATCTGTTCATTTTAATTTTTCCGCCCTATATGTTCATACAGCATCTGAGGAATCCTCAAAAGTCCGAAGGGGGCTGTTGTTCTGTGGAACAAAAGCTCTGTGTGTGCGCGCGTGCGTGCGCGCGTGCGTGCACATGCACACATGTGCATGCACATACACATGTGTGCTTCCTAAAGAAACCTGGGGATTGGAAAGCTGATCAAGATGATAGAGGCCTCCAGAAATAGAGATGCCTGAGGATTTGTGGAAAGAAGGCATGGGAGAAGACTATGTGATAAGAGAAAGGAAGGCTAATCAGGGAATATGGAAAAAATTAGAACTGAAGAACATCTTTCATATTTTCTCTGACTGTAAGACTTGTCAGTGAATATTTTATATTTAATTTCATGAAGACTTTGCAGAGGTAGTGAACAAGTGACAGAATCCGACAGCTTGCACGGAACTACATTCACTGTTCAAAAGTATCTAATACATAGAAGTCAACATTTAATAATATCTGATAGAAAACTTGAAAAAGAATTTAGTACATTTTGTTTTCATTCATTCAATCAAAGGAGTCAGTCTTTAAAACGCTGGTGTCAAATTTTGGTCTAAGATTCCTATTTTGAAAATTGGGATAAAGCTTGGAATTGCAAACTCTGAAAATTCACTATTTCAGCTTAGAAGTGTAGACCAGTCAACCATTCTTAAGGAAAACCTTAAAGCCCATACAGACAGGCCAAAATAAAACTGCTTTGGGTCACTTTGGAGGTATGCTGTTTAAATGATGCATGCGTCCTAAGAGGCCAGAAGCTGTGCCAAAGCCACACTCCAGTCCTAAGGACTTGCTGCAGTGCCCCCACAGCCATTTCTTGGCTGGTGGATAGTGGGGGTGGTGGGGGGGGGGGAGAATCAGAGAAGAAACCATCTGGGTCTAGCCCCTCCATCATCACCACCACCATCACTAAATGGCCATAGGGAGGCCAAAGCCACTAGATGATAAGTTGGGGAAGAGGTGTTTGTTACAGAGGCTGGAGGAAAACACCAACCTCTGCAACAACCAAAAAAAAGACATGTACAGACATAAGGTGAACCTACATCTGCATATTCCACTAACATGCTAGCCCTGTACTATCATGTCATTGGATTAGAGCAACAGCCACACAAAAAAGGAAGGAAGCAAGGAAGAAGCTATGGGCAAAAGAAGCACTAAAGTAGATCTTTGAAGGTTATACATTGCACATTTCCAAATCCCTATTTCATTCCTACCCTTCTCAGTTTCAAACAGTACTTCTGCCTATGTGAGGAAAGCATCTTAACAGGAGAAGTTGGATGGACAGATTTTCAGATGGGCAGTACAACAATATATCTGGAATTTACTGGCTGTTCATACTGCTGTACTGTACTAGTGATCCACTAGAATCCCATTTTATTTATTAGACCAGTAAAATAACAGGTTGTTTGCTACCTTACTTGTTTACCACAAATCATTAATTAAAAGATACAGTCCAAGAGATGCCAAATAGTCAAATTTTACAAGATATAGACATGCAATTTATTTGATGAATGCTTATCAGACTTGATTTATTAGATGAGGAAAACATTGTTCAGCATCAGCAGATGTGCTAACTGCTTCTGTAAGACAGTTTCATTGGCATGCCAAGTTAGATACTCTCTCCTAATTATATAATAGGGTAATAGAGGAATAGTAAAAGATGAGGAGGACTGGGACTCCTATAAGATGCTGGTGAGCTGTAGAAAGGGGAATTTGGTAGGAAATCATCTGTTCAGATATCAGTAACAGAAGCAAGGAAATTGGAGGTGAGGGGAATTCTACAAATGATATGCAGTAGTAATACTGGTCTGCATGAAACTTGTACTGGTCTTATGGCCGTCTGCATGCAGAGATAGTTGGTGTTAACATTTATGCAGAACTTTTGGGGTTTTATATCATACATGTCTTTCACTCTATTAGAATCTTTTTACTCTTGTGACAGGATCTTGTTCTCATCTGTACTCAGCATAGCAACATGTGAAATCAAAGGCTTTCATGTCCAGCATCCATAGTTTTTTGTAGGTTTTTCAGGCTATGTGGCTATGTTCAAGAAGAGTTGCTGTCTGACGTCTTGCCTGCATCTGTGGCTGGCATCTTCAGAGAATGCTGATGCTGGCAAAACATCAGAAATAAACTCTTCTTGAACATGGCCACATATCCCCCCAAAAAACTAAGCATAGCAACACTTTGTAATGCTGAAATTTGTAAGGCATTCTTTCTAGATCTAGTAAGTTTATTTAACATATGAGATTCACGTTCACATGCCAGAATAATTATCCAAGAATTTAAAATGTCATTTAGAAAGATCTATAGGAGGAAAAAGATTTACACATATGATAGGAAACCTAGCATAATAGACAATTTGAAGTCTGTTCCACATTCCTTTTCCAGGACATGGCCTACATTTCCACCTTCTGTCCAGGAGAAATTCCAGAATGTCCACCATTTTGTGCTTCACTAAGAAGCCCAAGAAATCCTCCTTTTCCAGTTTAGGTCCTCCATTTCAGCTTTCTCTCCAGGTACAATTCCAAAATGTCTCTCATTTTGAGCTTCACTAAGAAGTCCATTGAGTACAGGGTGACCAGAGGTCTTCCTTCTTTTCTGGTTTATGTCCTCCTTTTCCGGCTCCTGTCCAGGAGGAATACCAAAATGTCCTCCATTTTGAACATCACTAAGAAGCCCATAGAATACAAGGTGACCAGAGGCCCTCCTTTATTTTAATCTAGGAATCAGGTTAAACCATCTAGCAACTGTCTACTAATTTCATCAGGACCAGTACGCTCTAACAGATTAATGCACATACGCTGAAATTCTTCTAGATTAGTGATTTGTATTAATCTATTTTAAATTTGTATTTGTTTGTTTTGTACCTGTAGAGTTTGATCAATGACAACAATAGTAATATAATATAATATAATAAACATGTTTATAATCTTTCTTGACATTGTCCTTCCAGTATCACATAGGCCTGATACAGACTGCCAAAATAAAGCTGCTTCGGGTCTCTTTGGTGATATGCTATTTAAATGATGCATGGGTCCTAAGAGTCCAGAGGTCGCGCCAAAGCCACACTCCATTTCTAAGCACTGGAGTGCAGCTTTGGTGCAGCTTCCGGATTCTTAGGACCCATGCATCATTTAAATAGCATATCTCTAAAGAGACCCGAAGCAACTTTATTTTGGCAGTCTGTAACAGGCCATAGTATTGTGGATGTTTTCCAGAAAGTATGTTCTCCTACATTTAGACACTGGGGCAGTTTATTTAAAGAGTGCTTTCATTACTGATGGGAACATTTAATCCATATTTCAAATATGAGTTGCACCAAGCCACTAAGGCTGCAATCCAAAAATCAGTTTGTTGAGAAAAACCCTCAATGAATTTAGTGAGACTTACATTTAAGCAAACGTACATAAATGAATATCTATAGACATTTGAATACGAATGCCTTGTAAACATTTTTTATAAAAGAAATGCTTATATTCCATTAACTGGCAAATATTAGCTATTAAATAGTATGCTTCATATTCAACAATGTAGGAAGAACACAGCCACCAGTGAGTCCAGGGTGGAAATGGGTGATGTGGTTCCACAGAGCCAGAGGTTGTCCATCCCTGTACCAAAAAAACACAACAGGATAAAACTACAAGCCTTTCACCTTCACTGCCAAGAGTTTGGCTATATCTCCAAACTACAAATCTCTGGAATTCCGTAGGACAGAGCCATGGCAGTTAAAAGTGGCCTAATACTGTGTCCTGGTGGGGCATTTTTATATTATTATTATTATAGATCACCTCTGGGGCATGCGGGGGGGGGGGATGACAGTGCTCAGCCATCAGTCACCAGGAGGAGTGTTTATTGCTGTTACTGGCAGCAATCAGAATAATAAAAAAAGATGAAGCATTCTGTCCTGTTACACTGTTTTGGTCTGAAATTATATACTTTCAAACCTAACTCAACATTGTTAAGAACGTCCATATTGCCGATGGAGGCTGAGACTACAAGTTATAAACTACTCTTTCAGACTCAGGTCCCATATATCTTAAGTGCAGGCTATCTGACAGGTCATATTTTCCCAAATGAGCCAAGACCCTTCTCCTAGGTCTGCTCATGTTACAGCAGATGGGAAGCACAAGATGGGGACTCTTTAGTCTTCTCAGTTTCTGCTCCTAGGCTCTGGGCTTTCACTTCTTGGGAAGCTAGAACCACTCCCTCCTTGTTGTCCTTTCATCACTTTGCAAACATCTTTTTAATCCAACAGACTTTTGAGAACTGAATGCTTTTAAAGAAAGGGTTTTTAATACATGCTGTAGTGCTTTAAAATATACTATTTTACAGTCTTTTTATTATTTTAATTATATGGTTTAAATTATTTTTTGCTATGATTGCCTTTTTTACTTACAATGCAATGTTAACCTTTTGTATGATATAACTCTGATGTATTTTCCCCTCTTAGCTCTGGAACAGACAGGCCAAATGAAGCAGCTTCTGGCTGCTTTGGAGGCATGGTGTTCAAATGATGCACGCTTCCAAAGTGGCTGGAAGCTGTGCTGAGGCTGCGCTCCAGTCCTTTGGGCCAGAGCTAAAAGGAGCTGGGATAATCCGGCTCCCGGAAGGATCAGTTGGCCCCAGCATGCACAGCCCACCTTGGGAGGGGGATGTGCATTCTGCAGGGTTCAGGCCTGCTTCTGGCTGGAGCAGACTTGGACCACTCTTTCCTGCCCATCTGCTTTGTTTAATAAGATAAAGTTCAGTTGTTGATGTTGATTATGATGCTGGTGTTGGTGGTTTACTTAAGCCTATTATAAATTCAGGGATGAGGTAAAATTTGAATTCTCCAGCTCACAGCAAATGGAAGCCAATTGGATGCCAAAGACTGAACCAGCATAGAGGTAACTAGCTAATAAATAAAGAAAAAATTAAAATCTTACCATTGTTCTTTCCATTTATTGAAATAATCTGAGGTGGGGATATAGGATAATGTGTTCCAAGATGTTGATTCAGCTTGGGCACTAGCCTCTGGAGCTCTGGAAAAGTGTTGTAGAGCTCTGATGACAGGATAATTAAAAATGCTTTGTCTGAATTGGATTTGATGGGACTGCTTGCACTGACATGAGGAATTCCACTCTGCTTGATTAGTTCCATCAGATCTTTATCCACAGAGAAGAAGAGAGAAGAATTGATGGCAGGGATCTTTATGAATTCTGCAGTATCTTGTGCTAACTTTTGAACCCACAAGGAATATGGTGAAGTTAGAGCTTGTTGGTAAGAAACTGAAGGAAAGGTCAGCTGTCACCCATTTGAGAGAGTGAGGCCGATGCTTCCCAGAGTTCCCTCTGAGATGCATCGGCAACATTCTCCCAAATGGGAAACCTCCCCTTCTCTTCCCCTCCCCTTCTATTCCTTGCCAGGCGGAGAGCCCTCTCTTCCCAGGCGCACAGCATTACAACATTAATTATAAGCTGGAAGTACAGCCAAGATATAGGAGGGTACAAGGTAGTACTGCAAGGTAGTAGGAAAAGCAACAGAGTATAATAAGTACACAGAAATGCAAAGTGCGACCAAGGCTAAATACAGCCTTCAGAACCCATATAGCACAGAGCCCAATTTTTTTTAAACATTCAGCACAATTTGGGGGCAAATTGTCAATCCCAAACCATGCAGAAAGCCCCTCAAATGCATAAAAACACGGTCTTTCCTCTGCCAAGGTGCCTCACCAAACTACACATGCCAGAGATTCATGCCTGGCTGGTAAAGTGGTATCAAACTGCATCATTTTGACAGTGCAGATTAACCCTGAGTCCAACTTAAGAAGAGGTGGATGAGTACCAGAGTCACTGCCTTCCCTGCAAAATATTCCCAAGTGGAAAAAGCTCAGGGTGGTGGTGCGTCTTAGGGGCACTCAGCTGGAAAGGGATTTTTGTGTATGCTCAGAGGCACTCTTGGTCATTTTGCTGAACTATAGGGAGGACCAATGGGGCCAAAGCAGGAACCTCTCCAGCTCCTGCTCTGCCCTGCCCTTCTGCCCACTTTGACCCCTGTTTGCAGCAACTGAAGGGGAAAAGTGGTCCCATGATTCCCTCTATTAATTCACTGGTATGTGTCTGTGTATGTGTCAGTGTGGGAAGAAATGTTTTGGATGAATTAGGGAAAAACAAACATGCCAGCCACTTTGTTTTCATTCTGCCTTGGCAGGAAATCATGTAATATTTTCGGTTTGGAAGATGTTGAGAAGTCAAAGGTGATGGAATGAAAAGTCTGAAATGAATAGCATGATGGCCTTGCTTTGATGGTCCTGTCTTTGAAAGTCCAGAATCCCAAGGTATCTACAAGACTGGGCTGGTACAGAGTTTTTATCCTGGCTGTTGATCACAAAGACTTCTTTTACACAGCCTCATTCCCTACATGTCAGAAGAGAGTCTGAAGCCTGATCTTGCTTTCCTCAATAACTTGGAGTTCTGTGGTTTGACCTTTCTTGAGCACCACAGAGAACAAAGTGGGCAGCTTTGGCATTCCAGGTGATTTGGGCCGACACTTTTATCAGCTCTGGATAGCATAACTACTTATGAGTGATTATGGGAACTACAGGCTAAAGACATAGAATTCTGGTGTTCGGTTCCTTTTCCAAAAAGGAATTATTCTTTCAGTTGTTCTGGATGATTCATCTCGATCTAGGATTCTCATATGTGGATTCAAGACTGGTATTCTGTACATGCACTCCATCCATTTATTCACTGATAATTAGATAAAATGAACTGGATTTTTTAAGGGACAGAAATTTGCATGTAGTAACAGTAATGTATTACAGGAGGGTGGCACTTTGTTACATCCATTTGTTAGTCAAGACGGCAGTGCTGCAATTTAATAGGCAAGAAATAAGTACAGTACCGGAAGGAGGGGTGGAATTAAATTCCGCATGATCAGCAAGGTTTCGAACAATCGCTAGCCAACTGAAGTGGGTGCCATATCTATAAGTCATTTTGTTTTATAGGCCATTAGGATCTCCTGAGAGAGGCTGCATGGAGACTGCTGCTTTTTGTTGAAATTAAAATGTCAGAGAAAAAGAAATAGAACAAAACAGGGAATCTGCAATTAATTACAAGGCCATAAAAATTCAATAATCAGGAGGCAGTGGTGCTGTAGGCACAGCGGTATCTGATTCAGGCTAACAGGAATGGAATACATTAATCTTTTCAAATTAGTTTTTTAATCTGACAGGGATATATAGTGACGTGTTCTTTTACTGTTCAAGCAGGGCTGCTGTCTAATATATAATGCTGAGTGTCTTGAATTAGGACATCTATAGCCATTTGGTGACTACAACATTTTCGCGGCATTTATTCAACCCTATCTGTACACCTGTCCTACAGCAATCAGGCACAACATGTTGAAAGTTCACATCCCTGATACTGCCATGAAAGTGGGAGAGGGGGGGTGAGGAGAAGAATTTAAATGCCAAGAACAAAGGCAAAAAACATCAGCGCCCTGAACAAGCTTACATGAAAAATCCTTAGAAAAGACAGCCTATTCTTTAAGAGAAGGTGGAGCTTTCAGGGTAGGATGAGGTGAGGGGTGTCTTATTTTACATGATGTGAAGCCAGCCTGTTCTTTAAATCCTTCCTAGTACTAATCTCTAACGTATTTGTGCCAATGTCACCTGTCGGTAACATTATGGAATCTGGATGGGGAGAAGACAAGAGAGAGCTGAGTACAAAAAGAAATGGCTACAGTTATTAGAGTCAAGGAAACACAGAGAAAGAGTTAGTTCAGAGATCTGGGAAGGGCTTTTGGTAGAGTGGGGGCTCCTCTCAGGGGATCTAATGTGAAGCAATCGCTATGCTGTTTGGAGTGGCCAGGCTCTCTGACTCTACCTCAATAGTATTTGTCAATACATATTACAAAATACCTCAAGTCTCTGAGGAGTCTTACCTTTAAATAATACCCAACAAGGTAACCTTTGAACCTCTCACTGTCTGGGGAAATGGAAGATATGCAATAAATATCAAAGAGGGATTATTAGGCCTATAATTTTTCATTCTTTCCATATGGCGACATTGTTCAGAGGGATATATTTTACTGGTGGAAGCATAATAATGGATCTTTCAAACTTTTTTTAAAAAAGGAGTGCCACAACATTTGATTGTCTTGATGTTTATCCTATACTCAGGACAAGAGTCTACTGTTATGAAAGAATACAAAGAAACAGAATGGTTTCCAATTAGCAAGGAGGTCAGGCAAGGCAAGGCATGTTATCTTAATCCTATATGCTGAACATAGCATACACAAAGCTGGATTAGCCTCTCAGGAAGAAGCTGTGAAAATTGGAGGAAGGAGAACCAACAATTTAAACTATGGAGATGACACTATGCTACTACAAGAAAATAGCTAAGACTTAGAATGATTACTGAAGAAAGTCAAGGAAGAAAATGTAAAGGCAGGTTTACATTAAGAAAACAAAAATCATAAGCACAGATTATTTATGTAACTTTAAAATAGATGATGAAGACACGGAAATAATTTAAAATTTTCCATACTTTGGCTCCTTCATTAAAAATAATGGAGACTGTACTCAAGTCATCATAAGAAGACTTGGACTTGGAGCAGCAGCTATGAAGAAACTATACAAGATCCTGAAATATAAATATATATCATTGAATATTAAAGTTAGGATTCTCCATGTCAATGTATTTCCCATTTCTATGTATGCTTGTGAAAGCTAGACAGCGAAGAAAGCTGATAGGAAGAAAATTAACTCATTTGAAATGTGTTGCTGAAGAAGGTTTCTACAGATAACATGGACTGGTAACAAGACAAATAAATGGATCCTAGAGCAAAGCAAGCCTCAGCTCTCCCTATAAGTCAAGATAACTATGCTGAGTGTTGTATTTTGGCCATATCATGCATGAGATGTGATTCACTAGAAAAGACAATAATGCTTGGTCAGATAGAAGGCATTAAGAAAAGAAGAAGATTGCATTCTGGACGGATAGATTCAGTCAAGATGGCTTGGAGGTTTCTCATTCATAGGGTTACCATATGTTGAAGTCAACTTGACAGCAGTTAACAGCAATAAGCAGAATAAGCAGAATAATTAAACTGGCAAAATAGAAATTTAATCACAATCAGCCCCATGCCCCACCACAGGATTTTGCAGAGAAAGAAACAAGCTTAGGAGGTTATCGCTCACCTTTTTAAACCAGCTCCAGCCTCCTTTAATGGAACTGGGATGCGGGATGAACGTGGGGATTATTGCTCACTAAATCGCTACTGAACCACCAGCCGCCATCAGCCCAGGTCCAAGCCAGGTTCCAGCATGTTTCAGAAGTTGGAAATCAATTAAATGATCTAATGGAAGAGAAATAGGAAAGAGAGAATGGCTTTCAGTTAATGTGATGCAAGAAGAGAAATGGTAGGTGAGATGACTCTCTCAGCATGCTTTCTTTCTGAACCCAGTTGTACTCCATCTAACCTGCTATGTAGGTTTTTGGCTGGTAGGCTGGAAAACAAGTAGCTGGGGAGGACAGTACATAGGAATGGCTCCATTTGTTCCTAACCCATCGCCATAACTGGGTCCTTTGTATGTATGGATTGAGATGTTGTAAGAGCTAAGGACATATAATGGCTAGAGAACCTGGGACACCCAGTTTCAGACACACACACACACACACACATATTCCAGGACAAAGCTCAAGAGGCAACCTTGGGCTTCCCTTGACCTTTTAACCTGGCCTACCTCACAGTGTTGTTTTGAGGATAAAATGCAGGGATGGAATCATTTACTCTGAGCTCATTTGAGGAAGGGCAGGATAAACAGAATGAATGGTATGCCTGCCATCTTATCTCAAACACTGCAGTATCTTTTTGAATAACTACTAGGAGCATGGAAATATTATTTTTTAGTACTACATCTCCCAGGCAGCATGGCTAGTGGTTGTTTTGTCCCCTCTGCTCCAAAAACTAATAATCTTATTAGAACTAGTTTTATCCAGAGTTATATTCAGATCTTTTACTCCAAGTTTCATGTAATGGTGATGAGATGCTAGATAAAAGGCCTGGATTTGCAGCTTCCATTGTGATTGCACAAGAAGGACAAGGTGTATGAGAAATACTGGCTGTCAGACACCTAGCAGGACACAGTCTTTGGCTGATAGGCTGCAGTTGACTTACTGGATCATATGTTATAGAGGACAGCGTGGTTTACGATCTGGAGGTTATGTGAAACATCAGTACAAACCAATCCAAGCACTGAAAGCCAAAATAGAGAAGTCAAACAGCTCCCACACAGAGGGGAACTGGTGACAGCTGTAACAGAATTGTTGCAGACAAAGCAAGCTTTTGACTGAGCACAGCCTTTTAGGCACCGATATTCTGATATACATCGCCTTTTAGGCACAGATATCCTCTGGTGCTTGAATCAAAGCCACAGAAAACACTTTTGAGAAGATTAAGGCCCAGAGCTCTCACTCTCTCTGCCCAGGACATTATCATCCCTATGCAGGCTGAGAAGAAAACATTACCTTTGGCCCTTCCCTACTTGCAAAGTTCTCCATATGAGCACATTGGGGAGGCTGGTGTCCCTTTCAGTAACTTTATGATCTGCTTATCACCAAGGCTTCAGGAGCACAGATGAAGAAAAATACTATGGAATGCACCATCTCCAACATTTCACAGCTGAATGTAGGGCCAGGCTTATGAAGTTATAACTCCTAGTTCTCAGTCCAGAAATCACTGTCAGAGTGCAGTCTCCCTGCCACTCCATTCTATGCTGACAATGAAGGCTCCTCTCACATTGATGATGAACACCAGTTGATATGTGCAAGCTTCTGCAACTGCCTGTCTTGCATTTCTGAAGCTGGATGGATTAGTAAACATGCCATAACTTTTTTTTAAAAAAAAAAGTCTAATAGAATATGAAACATCAGAGAATCTGGTTGTATCTCTGCTGGTTCTTCGGTGAATCTGGTTGTAACTACACATAGATTTCAGCACTATTTTACTCTCAGGTTTGGGAGATAGTTGGAACCTTCACACTATATAACTATAGCTCCATGATACCATTTGAAGTGTCATGGCAACATCCTAAGGTACCTCACTGTGACTAGTAGTTGAGGGAGGGACATATAGAATCATCTGCCAGAGAGCTCCTCTGGTGAGCAAACTACAAACCCCAGGATACCGTAGGAGGTAGCCATGGCAGTTAAAGTGGAATCAAGGCACTATAATTGTGCAGTGAGATCCTATTCCTCAATAAATTAGCACTGGCTACTCAGTTCTCTGCATGCTTATTCAGAAGAAGGACCCACTGAGTCCAGTAGGATTTATTCTCTTTTACGGACATATGGAATTGCTGCCTGAGCCACCAATTTAGCCTCCAACATTTAATTTTTAGGTAATCCACAGCAAGTCCCTAAGGTTCCTTGGGAAGGCTGCTTAATGTGTTGAGAACAAAGAACCTGGGGAGAAAATGAAACACTTTGCAAAGGTTCTCTAACTATGGCCTACCTACATCCAGCAGAATATGTTTGATATGTAACTGGTCTGTTTATCTGATAAACCTGGTAAACATTTCACTTTTTCCAGTCTGACCCTATGTCAAAATGTCATTAAATTTACAAAGACAGAAATAATCATGATTGAATACAACATTTTCCATTTGAGCTAAGCCATCCAGCAAAGTCTTTGCCCTCCTTGTTTGTCAACCCTTTAATTAACTGTTTCACGGGGTTTCCAAAATGTATGGAATGAAAGCGCTTCTATGTTTAATACTTTGTGACAAGCCTTACTACATGTTTGATAGAGCACTGGGGAGAGGGCAGGAAAGAGAGAGAGAGAGAGAGAGAGAGAGAGAGAGATGGATGAAGATGCCTATGCTATGACTAGGGGAGAGAAAGAGTGCTTTTGTTGTAAAGACCTTAAAGCAATCTGTCTAGAAATATTGCATGAAGTAAGCTATTGATTCCCACCTCCACATCCACAATTCATCTATTGGATTCAAAGTTATGCTTGCAACAGGAAAGAGATATACATACATCAGCTCATATTTATGGCACAGTTCTATCCCAAGAACCAAAGCATTTCTATGTATTCATTTATTGCACATAGGATACTGATTATTAAGCAGCAGTTTGTGACTATTGCAGCTTGAAGAGCAGTCATACATGGCAGATGTTGGCATCCGTCTAAATGGGCCAGTGATTCTGCTTTGATTTCTAGCCTGAATTTTAAAGGAGCTATCCACAGTGCTGAACCCTAGAGGTCTGGAACCTTGGATAGCTTCGGTAAAGTTCAGACTAAAAGCTGAAATGGATTGACCACCCCATTGACATGGAAACCACCAACTTCCACTGGCTGATAATGTAGCACTCATGCTCATTTCTTTTGTCCCCTTGTCTCTGGCTAAACAGTGTTTTTGAAGTGTAGTGGAGTCTCCTTCCTTGGAGGTCTTCAAGCAGAGGCTGGATGGCCATCTATCGAGATGCTTTGGTTGTGATTTCCTGCATGGCAGGGGGTTGGACTGGATGGCCCTAGTGGTCTCTTCCAACTCTGTGATTCTATGATTCTAAGTACTGCAAAGATTTACAAACCTTAATTGGAGACTATAATGAGATGCACGGTAGTTTACACATCACACGTAATGATAGCTCTTTCATTGTGTCTTTGGTGTCCAATTTAAAAAAGGAAATCTAAGATACACGGGGGAATGCTGACAGATACCTAAATGTGACTGTCAAGATTCACTTGCTTATCTCTGAGAAATAGGAAAATATATTTTTATTTTCAAGCATTCACAAAATTCACCTGGGATTGTCAGTATTCGTATAGGAAAGTTGACAGTCACCACATTTTGGGCATTCACTGAAATGT
>NC_056524.1:150805844-150820710 GCF_019175285.1 Sceloporus undulatus | reverse complement strand
GATAGATAGATAGATAGATAGATAGATAGATAGATAGATAGATAGATAGATAGAGGATTGAGTGAAAACCCAAATTCAGGAAGAACCTCTAACTTATAGTGAATAAATAAATCTCCCTGAAGGTTTGTAATGATCTCTTCTCCCACTGAAATATGGCTCTTTCTTCAATTTACAGCGGAGGATATGAAGGGCTGAAAATGGCTAATCAGTGAAGAGAATAATCAATTCTAGTAAATTATAGGGAACAGCTGTAAGAGATTTATATAGAGAGTGTTTCAGAGTAACACACATATACCATCCTTCTGATATCGAGAATCTATGTGTCATCCGTGTACAAATAAAGATAAATATATCCCCAGGTAGTTGACATTTTGTTGCCGTTGAGGAGGAAAAAACTCATCCAGTAATTTAAGCACTGGCTTCTCTGAAGTGATTTATGGACCTGGGTAGTCTGATTGGAGGTACACAGCTTGAGAAGTCTTAATAGACCCCCATTTTGAGAGTTCATGCATCCTTTTTATTTAAAAAGAAAAGGCAAGAATGTGTTTTATGATTTTGTTCTAAACATTCATTAAATTATTTTTCTGCCGTAGGCACTCTGAACGGAGTTTACATTGCATTAATCCAACAGTTGAAACAGTTACAAAAAGACATTGGCAAACATCCAATTACACTTAATTATAATTATACAGGTAGACAGATGCCATCAATGTATGTGGCAAGCTAGAGCAAGCAAGCAAGAAATAAAAAGTCCCTGCTTCAAGGAGTGTGCAGTCTAATACTTCAACAATGGTGGGGGGACATGTTCAAGAGAATGCCAGGAAGGGACATTTATTTGACATCCATGTAGAAAGAGGAGGATTTCCAAGACTGCAAACAATGCTGGCGTTGTCACTGTAAACTAAAGGAAGGACTGTATTTCAGTGGGAAGGGAGATCATGACAAACCTCTAGGAAGGATAATCCCGACTCTGGCTCCTAGTAAATCATTGCAGTATTTCTCGATGCTCACAGACCACCTATTAAATAATCTGTTCTAAAAAACTTCCTAGTGCCAATATCAGGCTGACCAGCCTACAGTTCCCTTGCTCTGTCTTTCTGCACATAAGGACAACACCTGTCTCCAATTGTCTGGCACCTCACCTGTTGTCCAGGATTTTTGGAAGATCTCAGAGACAATATCCACAACCCCCTTTGGCATCCTGTGATGTATTTTAGCTGGTCCTTTTGAAATGAATTCAACTGAATTAATTCTGACCAAATTAATTCTCTGATCTTCCCTTCCTATGCTGCCAGATAGTATAATATGTCCTACTTCCCGCACATCCTTGTGGGAGAAGACTAAACCAAGCCAAACTAGGAACTGAAGAATTCTGATAGCACTCCATCACTCTCTGAATAGCAGACCACCCCTTCCATGTTTGTCTTGCTCTGCTCTACCATACAGCTACAGAAACCCTTGCTATTGTCTTAGTATCCTGCCCAATGTCCAGCTCATTCTGGATTTCAGCCTCATTGACCAATTTAGGCTACAACGGTATACTCTTTTGTGATGACAGATAGGCACTCTTTCTTCCTTTTTGTCACAGGCCACCAAAAAACTCAGTATTAATCCCACTGGGTTCTTCAGATGTCTCCCATTTTGTAATTCTCATTGGAATAGTTTATGATTGTGCCTTCCATATAATGTCTCAATACATTTTAAAATTTAAGTTATCAACATACAATCTAAAAAAAAACAGAAAGAAAAGTAGTGAAGTAGAAAATAACATGTCCTCCAACCAGTAGCATCACTGAGGGGGTGGGTGGGGGATGCGGACTGCACTGGGTGACACCCCAGAGGATGGTGATACCTAGTAGCCCGCACCCTGCTCCTCCTTGCCATGGGCCAGTTTTCCTCAGAGGAGAACCGGGCTGCGGCAATGATCCAGACACACAGGCCCCCACAACTCCTTGCTCGAATGAGGGGGCATGACTTGAGTACATGGAGGCTGAGACCAGGTTCTGACTGGGCACTGTGGTGCTCAGAAGCACTTTCTTTTTTATGCTAATGGGTGTGGAACAAAGGCTTGTGGATATTTACATTGAAATGAGAGCCACCGCCCTTCATTTTGTGCGTGTATATGTGTGTGTGTGTCTGTGTGTGTCTGTCCACATGGTTTGCTTCTTCTCTTCCTCACCCTACCCCCTGCACTCAGCTGATGTCGCCACCAGCATCCCCGTCACAATTGGAGCACTCCTTTCCACCATTTCCCTATGCACTCTGAACCGTGGGGAAGGGAGCGGTGGCCGAGGGGCAACGGGAGCAGTGCTTGATCACTGGTGAGTGGTGGGAGACAGTGAGGCAGCCACAGTGGCTCCTGTTGTTGCTGTGTTGGGCTGGGCAGGCAGGCAGGAGTTGCTGCATGCCTCGTGGAGCTTGGCTGTGATGAGAGAGGTGGATTTGGCATTAGTGGAATTGAGGGAGGGGTGTATGGCTATTGAGTTGATGTGCCCATGATTAATAGCAGTGGGGGCACTGGTGCCTCCTCCTCCTCCTCCTCCTCCTCCTCCTCCTCCTCCTCCTCCTCCTCCCCCCATGTGAGAGAGCTTGCATGCAGGGGGGCAAGTGGTGGCCGAATGAGGGAAATTTGGAAATGCCACCACTGTAACTGCCACCTGAGGTTGCTGAGCTCTGAGGGGAGCTGCAGCAAGGAGGGGCAAGGGGGCATGCACATGTGCAAGAAAGTTGAGCCTGGCCTCTCTGCACGTCCTTGCAGAAGCTCCACCCATTCCCCTTTGGAAGATCCACCTCTTCCAATTTGGAAGCCCTCACATACACACTGGGTGACACTAGATGCAGGCATGCCACTGCCTCCAACTGTCCTAATTTGGCAAGGACCATCCATTTTTTCAGCTTATTTTAAAATGCCTCAGTTTCTCTCTGCTTCTCACACATTCCTCCTTTGTTCTCAACTTACCTCCATCAATGTAAACTGCATTCAAAGTGCAAACATAATTTAGGGCATTACTGCACCACAACGCTATGGCAACATGGTGACACAGAAACACCACTAGTGATCATGCCCTACTGCATGTCAGTGGTGTCTTGGCATCATCCCATCATAGCACCATCACAAATTATGCATTCTTGCACACTGGAAATAATCTATTAATGACTACCACCAAATGCCACCAAACAGTAGCTTTTGTGCTGCAGAACTCTGATCCCGAGTGTGGGCAGGTTTGAGGGTGTGGACAGCTAATTCCTCTCTCATAATTCCCCAAGAGGTTTGTGCAGGAAATCCACAGACTTCTCCTGCTGCTTGATCTGAGAAGATTACTCTCAGCTGCAGCACCTTACCAGGTTGGCACCACAGTGTGAAGATGCTATGATGCCATGATGGCAAGGAAATTGCTAAAATGCCAAAGTATACCCCATTTCATGAGTTCAGATCAAAAACAGGCAGTTTCATGTATACAAGATGGGGGGGAAAGGGTGGGGACTGCGTGGCCACCTTCTTTCCCTGTTCAACCTCTCACAAGAAAAGCCAGGCATTAATATGACATCTTTCCACTGTGACACTACAGTGGCAAAACAAACAAACAAACAAACAAAAGGGACCAGTCATGAAGCTGGGGGCAAGATAGGGGAGGGGGCTATGATGGAGGTACTGCTGAAGAGAAATCTGTGTGTGGAGTGTGCTAATAGCAAGATTGCTGCAGTAAAGCAGCACGGTTTATTGCAGTTCAGTATCCCTACAGCAAATGGTTGGAGCAGATTAATGTGGTATAAAGGAGAAAAAGGTAAGGCCCTTACACTCAATTCAGCTGAATGGGAGTTGAGACAAGAGGGCAGAATCTTGCCCTTTCTAGTGGGCTGTTGCAACTTCTTCTAGCTTGTCTGTTCTTCCTTATTAATAACTTGATCAGACAGCCATCTTGTTCCACTTGGCTATTCCTTCCAGCCTAGATGTGAAGCAGCTTCCTAGTACCAGAACTACCACCCCATCCATTCAGTGGTGGGAGGTGGGTCACATGAATAGCACCTGGCCACCATTCTGCAGAAGTCAGAAATACAGATATCCAGCATTTGCTAGCTAAGGGGCTCAAAAGATTGGCAGAAAGGGACAGCGAGATGCCACCCCTTTTGCCCCAGAAGCAGGCTGCAGCAACCACATGTTGCAGCCTGCACATGGCACAAAAAGAAGCCCCAAAAGGGGGGGGGGGGTGCACAAAAGGTGTGCCATAACTGCTGCGGTGTGGTGTTATGACACCTCTTGTGCACCGCACCATTTGGGCACTGTGCACGGCGGACATCATCATTGCGCACCCCGTGTAAATGGAGGTATGCCAAGATGATGCCCGCAGCACGTGGTAGAGTTTGGGGGCCATACCACAGCCTAGTTCATGGACAGGCCAGCACAAAGTGCTTGTCTGTACCTCCTCATATTCACTAGATATCTGGACTGTGGCTCCTGCTCTTTTATACCTAAATTTCAAGTTGTCTCTGCTTAAAATAGTAACGTCATTCATTCTCATTCATAACTTTTCACCTTTTGTTGGCTGGCCACTACCTTTAGACCACCCTCTGACGATAATCTGTGAATGTTGGAGGGTGTAAAATACAAAGAGGTAACATGCACTCCCATATATTAGCTTTTATTTTATTTGCCATTGTGGTTTACTGTCCTTTAAGAGGACAGCAGGAGATATTTGTTAAGGATACATGAACTGGGACCTAGCAGTTCTGCAAGCTGGGGTCTATTATTAGAGGTTAGTAGTTCTGGTCTCAAGGTATATGTTGTCGTTTACTATGTCAGAGGTATATTGATTTCATTCTCAAAAGAAGTGATGAGTTCTCTACTTCAGTTTTCTAACAACGTTTGCAGTTCGGGATGTTGTTTTTGTTTGTTGTGTGCCTTCAAGTTGTTATGGTGACCCCCATCATGAGGTTTTATAAGTCTGAGAGCATGTAACTCACCCAAGGTCACCAAATGGGTTTTTATGCTCAAGCAGGGAATCGAATATTGGTCTCCAAGATCATAGTCCGACACTTAAACCACTATACCACACTGGCTTTCACTTACTCCATGTGAAATTTACGTGATGGGGTTTGTATGCAGAAAACAGCATTATGCTGTAGCTGAGGAATTATTCTGTGGAAAAATTGTGGAGGGGGGTTGTGCAAAAATCAACATTTTCTATACAGAAAAATAAGAATTCTGCAAACAAATATTAATTTTGGTGTAGAAACTGCTGTTTCCTATGCAGAAAATCCAATTTTTGTAAGCAAAAAGTGCCAGTTTTGCACAAAATATATCATGTACTGTGAAAAATTTTGTCAGCCTGGGATTTTCATTGTCAGGGTTTTCTGACATTTATGAAAATAGATACACACAGAGAGAGAATTAACCATTTCTGGAATATATTTGAAGATTCTTTCCATCCCTAGATGCAAAAGTCTTGGATATGCTGAGATTTTGTAGCAAACATTATAGCTACTCTCTTGGTTGCTCAAATACCACATTTTATTCTGCAATATATTGTTGTTGTTTCACTCTTCAGGCCACTAGACGCCTGGGGCCCAGTGTTTTTCCCATTCTTTAAAAGGTCTATCTCTGAGATAGCCATATTAAAGCTGGCAACCAAATTCATACCCTCCAATTTGGCAGTGACTATCCTGATGAATCATCATTTGTCCCACCTTTCCAGTTGTCTCAGTTTCTCTCTCCTCTTTCCACCTTCATTCTTTGAATCCTATTGTGGGAGAAAGACAGGATATAAATCCTTGAAATAAATAAAATAAAATAATAAATTGTCCCCAGCTTACTTCAGTTGCTGCAAACCAAATTGACAGCGTAAGAGTCATTTGCGTCCAGTTAATTCAGCTGGGGGAGAGACAAGGAACAGGGCAGAATATTGCACTTCCCAGTAGGCTCAGGCAAAAGCAAGCTGCTTCTGGGTTCTGTCTTCCTTATTAATAATGCAAAATGACAGAGGGCAGACATTACTGCTGAGTGCCATGCTCAAATATCAGGCCTTTAGTTTTCTGATCAACTGTTTGACAGTTGCTGAGACTGATAATAGTAGCACCATAATTTTCCTGTATTGAAGATTGGCCCCAAGTGGAGAGGTTCCCAGATCAAACAATAGATTCCCTGACACAAGCATGAAGCTTGTCAGAAAGCCTTAAAATCATGCTGTCTTGCATCTGGAAATGGGACACAAGACAATGCAGAGAGCCTATATAGGAAGATATATGGAAGGAACACTTTCTCACTGTCAGCAAATTATTTTTCCTGGTCTTTTTTTTTCCCCTCACAATAGCTGGACTATTCTGACATAACTTCCACAAGAAGCTCAATTTATAACATCCAGAATCTTTTCCAGGAAACATGAAACAAGGCCTCACTTAATTCCAAATAAAAGGTCTTTTGGTGATGGTGCTGTTAAGAGAAGTAAGTTATAAATGTAGCTACACTTTGACAGTAAACTTATATTCATTTCAGAAAATCAGAAGTTATGAGCTCAGTTACAAGATGAGCTGCAGGGCTATAAAAATCTAAAAGTGATTGCTCCTGCTGACACAGTTTTTGAGCTTTTGAAAATGTGTATATTTGAGAATTTCAGAGAGAGAAAAGGATTTCACCGTGTCAGAGGGAAATTGCTTTGCATCTTTCTTTCTTTTTTTTCTGGGAGAATTTCCTTGTGAGAAATTCCTTTTCTTTCAACATGCAAGAAAGAATGTAATGGGGAAAATATTCATGTCTATTTAAATGGACCAGAACAGATGGACTTATCTACTGTTTGCTTGCTTCTCTGTTTTAAAGCCATCTTTCCTGCAAGAACTAGGACTCAGAGCAGCTTACAGAATTAAAACAAGCATGATAAAGTTAAAAAATAAAACAAAAATGTTAATTAAACTAATTTAAATCATCCATTGAATGGATAGATGAATGGTATTACAGCAATGGTTTTCAAACATTTGTGACCCTCCCCCCTTTCCATCTACACCCAGCTGTCACGCACCACCACTCCAAGGTAGTATACGAATAAAAATATTTTAGTTTTGTAGTGTGTGTATTTTTGTTTGTCTAAGAGATAGCACCCTATAAATAGCGCCCCTCTCTCACACACAGGCATCCTATGTTGCATGTGCACCCCATCTTAACACTGGGCTCTCATGCACTCTGCCTCGTCTCTTCACTTTCCTCCCACTGTACACACCTGAGAAACTGTCTCATGGTTACATAGGCCTGCTGCTCCAAGGATGAAATGTATGGACATGCTGAGCAGAAAAAGCATTTTAAAAAAGGAAGGCATTTTTTGCTATGCCTGAGATTGGAGGATGGCACAACAGGGGAATGCACATGAGGCTGAAGACCTTTTTCAGCAGCTTTATCTTCCCCTTTCCTTCTTCCCTGTGCTGGGCAAGCTAGCATCTGCATGCCTCAAGCTGGGAGAAGTTTGCTGGGTTACTTTTCTCCAACAATTATTCTCTTCCCCTTCCCTACCAGCTCCTTGGAAAACCATCCAGAACAATTGCTCCAGATTGGGGCACCAGGGGAAAGAATTGAGGGAGCAGAACTTCAATGAAAAGCAACATGGCAAACCCTTTGCAGCTTGAGAAGCACAGAGGCAGCTGTAGGGCCTTTCCAGTAGCCTTGTCTTCCTCCTTCCTTCTGCCCTGAGCCAGGCAGGCTGACTTCTGTCTACTTATAGCTGCCTTATGGCCACCTTGGAGCATGTGCCAACTGCACCAAGGACAAAACCTTTGGAGAAGCTGAGCAGGAAATGCAAAAGAAAAAAGAAAAGAAGAAAAGAAAGCTGATTTTTATATATATTTGAAGTTGAAGGAAGGCATAATGGGGAAGACACTAAGGAGATTAGTACATTGTATTTAAAGCGATAAAGTCACGTTTAAATTTGAAAGCAGGTGTTATCACACTCAGCCGTGGACAGTCGAGTGCAACCTGTCTGCAGCCTGGTCCCCAGCCACATGTATCCAGCAGCTTTCCAAAAACGGCAAGCTCCTGTTTTTGAAAAGCTGCTGGATAAGTGTAGGTGGGGTCTGGGCTACAGATGGTTTGCATTCACCCAGCCATGGCTGAGTGTGATAACACCCACTTTTAAATTTAAACATGATTTTATCCCGTTGGGGATAAGTCATTTTAAATAGAATGTGCTAATCTCCTTAGTGTCGCTTCTGCAGAGACCAGTCAATCTTCAACAGTGACAGAGACACAGCATGGATTTCCTCCCTGAGAAAGGAGTTCCACAGCCTAGGAGCAGCCACTGAGAAGGACGTACTCCCTCAAGTCCCCAGCAAACAAGGTGCCCATGAAATTGATAGGATCAAAAGCAAGGCCTCTCCCAAAGGTTCCAGAGCCTAGGAGCAGTCACTGAGAAGGGCGTACTCCCTCAAGTCCCCAGCAAACAAAGTGTCTATGAAATTGATAGGATCAAGAACAAGGCCTCTCCCAAAGGTCTCAGAGAACAGGCAGCATTGTACTGAGGAACATTTTTAGATGGCCTGGGACTAAGCCATGTAGGGCTTTGTAACGCATAACCAGCACTCTGAATGGTGGCCAAAAACAGACAAGTTGCCAGGGGAGCTGTTATAATAAGAGAGCACACTGCTACAACCAACCTCTGTCAACAGTCTTGATTCAGCTCATTGGGTTTCTGCACACATTTCAAAGACAGTGCCACACAGAGTTGTTGTTGTTGTTGTTTACCAATAAGCCAGCATCACTTATATTCACCCTATGAATGTGGGTTCTCTAAAAAATATTTTACAGTAATTACAATGAGAAGGAATGAAGACATGGTATTTGGCAGATGACCTATAGTAGAAACTGGACAGGAGTGTGTCCCTCCTGGTTCTGTTAGTTCCCTCAGCAGCGTTTCAGCATCATCAGCCATAGTTTCCTACTCATCTGCTTTTCAGGGAAAGGACTTGGAAATAGTGTTTTATAGTGTTTCTTTTCCTTCCTGAAAGGGGGGAAGGGGGGGCTCAGAGGTGGTGCTAAGAGATTCCTTTGACTTACTGGCTACTGGCCTATGGGGTTGCTCACAGTTCCATTTTGTCCTCCATGTTATTTTATATATAACTGAAACTGATAGTAGAGGTTGTCAGAACCTCTGGAGTCTGCTGTCACCAGTGTGCTGATGATGCGCAACTCTGCTACTCTTTCCCGTTTCAATCTGAGAAAAGTATTTCAGTTCTAGAACAGTGAGTAAAATGAACTGTGGACTGGTTGGAGGCAAACAAACTGAAGGCTGCTCCTAGGTGGCCCCCTGGTCTGTCAAAAGCCAGATAAGGGAATATGAATTAATCCTCTCTTGATTGTGACTATACTCCCATTAGAGACACACGTTGGGCTCTGAGCCTCAAGCCAAAGTTTCTGCAGTTGTCAGGAGTGCATTTATCCAGATAGACAAATAAAAGATGAACTTACTCAAGCTTGAGATGCTGGAGTCTTTCATACAGAGATATAAGTGGCCTAGACTCATAAACAATGTTCCTTTTTGGACTACAACTCCTAGAATCGCTTTGTGAGTATGTCTAATGACTGCACTGGCTGGGGGACTCTGGGAGTTGCAGTTCAAAAAGGAACCAAGCTTGGTGATAGCTTAATTTACCCCCTTTGTAACTTCTTTAATGCCATATTTTGGTCTTTGCAATACTAAACATGGATGGTTGGAGACGATGAGTTTGGAAGTGAAATAGAACCCACACAAAATAGACAGCGCTTCCTTCACTGTTCACCCAAAAAAAACCATGATGCTTCCTACAGTCATTCACAGACTGAAATAAAAAATAAAAAAAACTTATATGGTTTAATAAGAATCTATACTCAGTGTTTCTTAAACCTATGTAATGTTGAAAGCAGGTAAAGGGGAATTCAAAAATTTAATTACATACATATACATAATTATTTAATAACATACATTTACATAACCAGTTAGTCTTAAAGATGCTGCCACATTTCCTTTTTTTCTCCCCCTTCCCTTCCCCTTTTTCATGTACAATTGTAACTCAATTGGGGGGGATTATGGAACAACCCATCTAAAATGTGGGTGGAAGAGGTGGTTAAAATGGAAAAACAGCAGCAGGGCTGGAGACAAGCTTATGGGAAATTTGAGGAGCAAAGGAGAAACAATCCAGTCTCAAACCGCACCATAGCAATCTACATTGATCCCTGGTTGTAGATACTTTTGATTACAACCTACTGTATATCTATGCACATCTGTATTTGTATTATAAAAATTATTGCCTGGTTTTCATGATAAAATAATTTTTAAAACTTTCAATTTCCCACTTGTTCTCAGGTTAATAAATAATTCTGTGATGATGGGTAACAATTTGTTTCAGTCAAGAAAGTTATCAACGTTGCTTTCTTATACCTGGGAGATCAGAATTTCTCTTTCATTAAATAGCACTTGGTTTAAGTAAAATAACATTGGTGCCGACCTAACAGCATAGGGCAAGATAATCAAAATAAACTTTGGTCAGTCTGCCAGGCATCAATATTTTTATTCGTGAAGCTGACCTAACGAAATGCTGATCGCAATGAAAATCAGCGTTAGGGCATGACGTCCTTGAATCCTTCCCAACCACAGTATTTGTGTTGGACAGCTCCAACAAAGACAGCAGTCATGTTAGATAGATGGGATTCAACATTGGGTCCCAAAAAAACAACATTCCCTTTGCTTGCATGGAATGTGTGGCTATGAGAGCCAACCAAGCCAGCAGGGAAAGGCAGTTAAAAGAAAGTTATTTTGCCATAACCCCAGGAAACATCCTGATCGTAAGACACAGCATAAATTCTGGATATTGCTCTGTAATGGTTGAGTGTGTTATTTTTCAAACTTTTGGCCATTGGGAGCATTTACCATGTTGTCTTCTCTGCTACAGAAAGTGTGTATTTCTAATTTATTCTCTCTTTTTTAAAAAAATTAACTTTTGTGTGTGTGGTGTGCGCCTGTTCAAGTCATTTGCAGCTTATGTCAACCCTAAGGCGAAGCTATCGTGGAGTTTTCTTGGCAGAGGGGGCTTGCCATTTCCATCTTCTGAGGTTGAGAGAGTGAGACTTGCCCAAGGTCACCCTGTGGATTTCATAGCCATGTTGTTTTTGCCCCACTCTCCAATTCCTACAAATCTACACATTCTTAGAAATCTCGTTCATTCAATAGGTTTTCCTATTGTTATTCCAGTCACTGTATTGCTTTACAAAACCTTAAAAGCACAGGAGCTGGTAACAAAGCAAACGTGATCCTCCATTTTATCATTTTGTTCTGAGATTGGAGATGGTGGTATCTTATGAAATCTCAGTAAATGGTTCAAACTTTCTTTCTTGGGTGTTTCAGAAGGCGACAGATATTTCTGGCCCCTAATTTATCACCAAAGCAAGGTTGACATTAATTGCACTCTGTTATTACAAGCATGGGCCATCCATGTATATCATAAGAGTGTGTGTTATCTCTTATTTTACAGATATTCCATGCAGGCTAAACAACATTAGGAAAGTGGAGGTGAAACCCCAGTCATTTAGAAAGAATTAAAAAAAAGTTTATGAGACATGTGAAAAGAATTTATAAAAGAAAACAATGCTCCCCCTCATAGGATTATACCAATGGCAATCAGAAAATCACACCAATATGGAGGAGCTTCGTTTAAAAAAATATAACCCAAATCAGTGGTTCTTAACCTTTTCTTTGCTAGGGAACCCCTTTTTGTTGCTGTAGGCCCTCAAATCTTAATACAATATTTAAATAATAATAATAATAATAATAATAATAATAATAATAATAACTGAACACTGTGTAAGCAGAATCCTGAGACCATATCCGTAACTCAAAGATTTATCTAAAAGTTCAGACCAAGATTCCCAAGTTCCCTTTTAGTTGTGACTAGATACTGTCAAACTGTAGTTTTCTATAGATAGAGAAATTTTTACATGTACAGGCTCCAAGTAAATGACCATTAGCAAGCTAGAGTTCAGCCATATTGATGGTGAGGGTGAGGATAGTAAGAGCTTTATCACACTAGCGAGATCCCATGGGAAAATGGGAGTTAAATGCGATTTAAATTAAATTTGAATTTAACCAAAACTTGCACATTTGGGGAGTTTATCACACCAAATTGCTTCCAAAATGAAATAATGTAAAGTTAAACCACAGTAAAGCAGAGAAAACCAGCAGCTTTTTACTTTTGGGATGTTCCGGAAGTAAAAAGCTGCCAGTTTTCTCTGCTTTAACTGCGGTTTAACTTCACATTATTTCACGTTAACTGCGACGCCGTGTGATAAACTTCGGCCATTTCCAGGTTTTCGTTGCGTTAAATCATGCTTAACTCCCGTTTTCCCGTAGGATCTCGCTAGTGTGATAAACTCCATAGAGTGAGAAATTGACCTTGACCATCCTGGAATGTTACTAATACCATTACAGCTACTGGGAAACTGCTAGGAACTATGGCTCCCTCCATTCATTATATCATTTGTATTCGATCCAAGGGGAGAGGCGGGAAATATAAATAAAGATTTTATATTTTATTTTATATGCAACATGGACTTACCAGTGCTGATGAAATGAACACCCTATTGTTGATTGTTAAAACTGATTCAGAATGAATACTTTTCACCTAATGAAGTCATGAGAACCTCTCTGCTGTACACATGTGTTTACAGCTTTCTGTATCGTCACAATGCAAGCTTATAAATTTCTGGTTTGTGCCAGTAAAGTTGTTCTTTTTTGCTCCTGGTACAGACTGCTGGGCAAGATTTAAAAGCCTAATAATAATCATAATCAAAATCATAATAATGTCTGAACACTGAACCATTAACAATTACACCATACGTTAAACCTTCCCTCAAAAGCAATGGTAGGGAAGGCTTTACTCCTGCTTCTTCCCACTAATCTGCAGCTGGAGCAGATTGAATGCCAATGCGCAAGCCCAGCCAGCCAGCTAACCAGCCTTTGCCTTGGCCCCTGTCATGTGGCCACTCCAATGAGGGATGGGGTGGGATGAGCCACCTTTAAGCCTTCATGGACCTCCTGTGAGGATATCACAGCCCCCTTTGGGTCTGCAGACCACATGCAAAGAACCACTGGCCTAGATCAAATGATCCCAGTAGACATGTCAACTGATTTCAGTCTTAGTTTTTTGTGGGTTTTTCGGGCTATGTGGCCATGTTCTAGAAGAGTTTATTTCTGACGTTTCACCAGCATCTGTGGCTGGCATCCTCAGAGAATGCTGTCCTGGAAGAGAGTTGGGTATATACAGTATATACTGTGTGACCCTGGGTAAGGAGGAATGATTCCCATGTTAATCTGTGTATTGTTCTGTTGTTGATGGCAAGGCCTAAGGGTGGGAGGATATGGAAAGAGGATTAGCATCTGCTTAATGAGTGGTCATTATCTGCTGGGAAAGCCCCTGCCCCTGGGTGGTTTCTCATTTGCATTTGCTGATTCCTGATTTTGCTGTTTTGCAGGACTGGTAGCCAAACTTTGTTCGCTTTAATGGTTTCTTCTTTTCTGTTGAAGTTATCCAAGTATTTGTGGATTTCAATGGCTTCAGGGGCTTCCCCAGCAGATAATTAACATGGAAATCACTCCTCCCTACACAGGGTCACACAGTATATATAAACCCAACTCTCTTCCAGGACAGCATTCTCTGAAGATGCCAGCCACAGATGCTGGCGAAATGTCAGGAATAAACTCTTCTAGAACATGACCACATAGCCCGAAAAATCCACAAAAAAAGCCTTCAATTTCACATTGATTTCAGTCTCTTCCTCACTCTTCACACCACCAAGATAGATGACAACTACAGTGCAGTCCATTGCAGACCTATGCAGAAATAAATCCCATTCAATTAAAATACTAATTTAAAATGCTGAATGTTTTAATTAAAATGTGTATAAACCATTTTCTGTTCTAGTCTCCTCCAAGACTCTGTATATAATATTAAACTACAGTAACAAACCAAATGAAGAACAAAGCTATATTTCAAAGATTTCAGAGTGCAGTCAACCACATCTTTAAACAAACAAACAAACAAAAAACAAAGAAGACCAAACAGAATGAAAACATTTTCATTGCCCATCTAAATTCCAAACAAGGAGCAGACCAGTCTAATATTGCTAAAAGGAATTCCACAAGTGGAATGCTGCCACAAAAAGGCCTTGCCCCTTGTTCCTACCATCAACCTCTTATGGTGATAAGGTAATATGGCCTCCTATTCAGATCATTAAACTATAGGCTGGGGCAAATGGGAGGAGGTAGTCTTCCAGTGAGATTTAATCCATATGTCTTTCAATGAGATTTAAAACTGCAGCTCTAGTTATCTAGTCAGAATAATAAAATCCTACCTAAGGCCATTATTCTGAACTGAATAGGCATGTATTTCATGTAATAGGAATACTGGATATAGATAATCTGAGCTGGTTATGAGTGGCTCTGTATTGCTCTTTCATAGTTTCTATATTGGTGAACTGGATCAAGGGAGACTTACATTGAAGGAAGAAATGATTCATGGAATTTCCTGACTTTCTAATGTAGAAAAAAAATATGCAAGAGTAGATTTAACTATATACAATTCTACGCATCTACACGTGAGATGGGAAGCATAGAATTGGATCAGGAACCTAAAAGACGTATTTGTTACACTTGGAATGATCTTGAAAACAGGACATGAGAAATCCAGACAATTGATGGGAAGTGCTATGTAAGGTTCTAAGCAATCATAGCAATATTTAAGTTTACCTCCATTGTTCTTTTACTATATACAGTGGACGCTTGTTATACGCTGGGGTTTGGTCTCAAGTTCCCCCGTGTACAACAAAATCCGTGTATGCTCAAGTCCCATTAAGTATAATGAC
>NC_056524.1:150783825-150805819 GCF_019175285.1 Sceloporus undulatus | reverse complement strand
AAGCCCCAGCCAGCAAGCTAACCAGCCTTTGCCTTGGCCCCTGTCATGTGGCCACTCCAATGAGGGATGGGGTGGGATGAGCACACTTTAAGCCTTCATGGACCTCCTGTGAGGATATCACAGCCCCCTTGGGTCTGCAGACCACATGCAAAGAACCACTGGCCTAGATCAAATGATCCCAGTAGACCTGTCAAACTGATTTCAGTATTAGTTTTTTGTGGGTTTTTCGGGCTATGTGGCATGTTCTAGAAGAGTTTATTTCGACGTTTCACCAGCATCTGTGGCTGGCATCCTCAGAGAATGCTGTCCTGGAAGAGAGTTGGGTATCAAGTATATACTGTGTGACCTGGGTAAGGAGGAATGATTCCCATGTTAATCTGTGTAGTCGTGATTGATTCTGTTGTTGATGGCAAGGCCTAAGGGTGGGAGGATATGGAAAGAGGATTAGCATCTGCTTAATGAGTGGTCATTATCTGCTGGGAAAGCCCCTGCCCCTGGGTGGTTCTCATTTGCATTTGCTGATTCCTGATTTTGCTGTTTTGCAGACTGGTGCCAAACTTTGTTCGCTTTAATGGTTTCTTCTTTTCTGTTGAAGTTATCCAAGTATTTGTGGATTTCAATGGCTTTCAGGGGCTTCCCCAGCAGATAATTAACATGGAAATCACTCCTCCCTACACAGGGTCACACAGTATATATAAACCCAACTCTCTTCCAGGACAGCATTCTCTGAAGATGCCAGCCACAGAGTGGCAAAATGTCAGGAATAAACTTTAGAACATGACCACATAGCCCGAAAAATCCACAAAAAAAGCCTTCCATTTCACATTGATTTCAGTCTCTTCCTCACTCTTCACACCACCCAAGATAGATGACAACTACAGTGCAGTCCATTGCAGACCTATGCAGAAATAATCCCATTCAATTAAAATACTAATTTAAATGCTGAATGTTTTAATTAAAATGTGTATAAACCATTTTCTGTTCTAGTCTCCTCCAAACTCTTTTATAATATTAAATAACACGTAACAAACCAAATGAAGAACAAAGCTATATTTCAAAGATTTCAGAGTGCCGTCAACCATCTTTAAACAAACAAACAAACAAAAAACAAGGAAGACCAAACAGAATGAAAACATTTTTCACTGCCCATCTAAAATCCAACAAGGAGCAGACCAGTCTAACATTGCTAAAAGGAATTCCACAAGTGGAATGCTGCCACAAAAAGGCCTTGCCCCATGTTCCTACCATCAACCTTTTGGTGATAAGGTAATATGGCCTCCTATTCAGATCATTTAAACTATAGGCTGGGGCAAATGGGAGGAGGTAGTCTTCCAGTGAGATTTAATCCATATGTCTTTCAATGAGATTTAAAACTGCCGCTCTAGTCATCTAGTCAGGATAAATAAAATCTATCTAAAGGCCATTCTTCTGAACTGAATAGGCATGTGTTTCATGTAATAGGAATACTGGTATAGATAACCTGAGCTGGTTATGAGTGGCTCTGTATTGCTCTTTCATAGTTTCTATATTGGTGAACTGGATCAAGGGCGAGTACATTGAAGGAAGAAATGATTCATGGAATTTCCTGACTTTCTAATGTAGAAAAAATATGTATAGAGTGTTTAACCTATACACTTCTATGCATCTACACATGAGATGGAAGCATAGAATTGTCAGGAACCTAAAGACGTATTGTTTACTTGGATGATCTTGAAACAGACATGAGAAATCCAGACAATTGATGGGAAGTGCTATGTAAGGTTCTAAGCAATCATAGCAATATTTAAGTTTACCTCCATTGTTCTTTTACTATATACAGTGGACGCTTGTTATACACTGGGGTTTGGTTCCAAGTTCCCCCGTGTACAACAAAATCCGTGCATGCTCAAGTCCCATTAAATATAATGACATAGCAAAATGGTGTCCCTTATAAAAATGGAAAATCAAGGCTTGATATTTGAAATGTATACTTTTTTTTTTTAACATTTTCAAACCGTGGATGCTTGGATCCGTGTATAAAAAATCCGTGTATAAGAAGGGCTGACTGTATACTCATGTATAAGTCTAGAAATTTTCATCAAAAAATTGACCCCAAAAAACTGAGTTGATCTATCCGCAGGTTGATGTAAGTACTATCCTTTAACTCTTACCAAGAAAGGAACCATCCACTTCTCTAAGGAGATTATCACACTGGCTTTTTTCTCCCAATCTGGGCACAGGCTGAGGCCATGTAAAAATGGATGTTATCACATAGCTCCATGCCCAGATTGGAGGCATCCCATACCTGATCAGACTTCTCCTGTACTTTGCAAAGAACAGAAAAAGTCCTGTTCTTTGCAAAGTACGGGAGAAGTGCAGATCAGGTACGGGATGCTTCAAATCTGGGCATGAAGCTGTTCAATAACATCCGTTTTTACATGGTCTCAGCCTGTGCCCAGATTGGGGGGAAAGCCGTGCGATAATCTCATGAGCAGAGTGGTGAAAGGTGAGAGCTTAGTACATCCTTGGAGCACCTAAAAGAAGCACCAGTAACCTCTACTCTCTCCATCATGGCACCACTTCTGACCTTTTTTAATGCCTGGGGAGGAAAATGGTGGTGGCAGCAGCTCTTTGGAACTGGGCTCTGAAGGATTTAACTAAAGCATTTGTGTATGCTTTGACAATTTTTCTGGAATAAAATCAGGCAAAGTTATCACATTAATGTTAAAGTCTATAATCACAGTGAATGTAGTCACCGTTTGCTTTGCTTTGTCTTTTCATTCTTTATGACATGTGTGCGTCTTCTTAGTCCCACCTGTGCCTGGTTGCTTCCTCCACACATTGCACAGCCACCAATTCACTCCTCATCCATCCATCATTTAAAGTGAGCACAAATATGTATGCCTGCCAGAATTATGTAAATTCTTTCACATCATTTCCCTTTGTTTTCTCCTTTAGATCCCTTGTTACATGCCCCTAAGTGTTACTCTCAGCTTATCCACAGGTCATATCAAAATTCATAATTTCGGCCGCAAAAGCTGCCTTCAACTTATAAATGAGGTCAACATATAGTTGAGTATATACAGTAAATTTGCTGAAATTCCTTCCATTATACGGATTCCTAAACCTAGTTATTTCTTGAAAAATCTGAGTTGCAAAGTGCTAGTATTCTTACTCCTCTGCCAAATGGGAAACTGAGTATTCAAATATTAGTTCAAAGGCAGAGATCTGCTATCCAGCATGGTTTCTAGGGAGTGCTGAAATTGCATTCGCTGTGCTGGAGTACTTGTAGCCAATGGCTTTGCCTCGGGCAAAAGCATCTTGATAATGAGTATTCAAAACAAGAATTTTCCCCTTAATTACAAGTGGACCTAAGACAAATGTGTAAAGCAACTGCAATGAAATATAGTAAAAGAGAGAACAGGAAACGATCAAAGAAAGAGTAGGTGCCTTCGTCTGTTGTTCTGCCGCTGCAAAATGTTTTGAGTATTGTACAGTCTTTCAGAAGTGCCACTGAACTGATGGAGACTGCTGTTGTGCAGTTCTCATTTATATCCCTGGGGTTTGTTCAGGCAATCTTTCCTTGCATTGTGCCCATAATAAAAAGGACTTTTAACTAATGTTAGTCAATCACCTGACTTTTAACCAATTAATTTGTTGCATTTAAATGGATGGGCATGTAATCTAATCTTCAAAATAGTTGTTTTTTCCAGATACTAAAGGAAGTATAACATAGCTTTAAACTGCATGTTCTCTCTCACTGTTAAAAGCCATATAGTTACTGTTTTCCTCCTGCTGCCCCTCCATTATTATTATTATTACTATTATTATTATCTGCACTAATGCCCCAGTACCAAAATAGCCTGACAAATTAATAAATATGCCCTTAATGTGCAATCATGAACATTTACCCTCCCCAGTGAAGGGAGTAATATATTAACTAATTTATCTACAGCTAAAACAAATTAAAGTTTGCAGAGCAAACAAGAATAAATTATCCTGAATTGAAACTTCATCCATGCTGTCGGTATTAGTCAAAACTACCATTAAGGTTACAATCCTGAACACATTTAACTAGAAATAAAGTGGTAAATAAAACATTTGCCATTGTTCACTATTAAATAATGGATTTGATGAGATGTACCTAGGATTAGCCTGTTAATCTTTCAATATTAGCCTCATCAACTACTAAAGTCTGAACCTAGTAATGTCCCAAAGTGACATGTTTATTCTCACATGATCCCATCAGTCACATATGCTTTCCATATACATTATCGAGGCACCATAAGACAACACCACAAGAAGCCATGTTATTCCCCTACCACTAAAACTGAGCCTTAAGAAACAAAACTGTGTACAGTTACCCCAAGAATTGTACTTATGAGTACTTAGAATAACTTCAAAAAAGAATAGGTAGTACAGATTGCACTACATATTCAGTATGCACATGGAGAGGGCTATTTGCCTGAACATCAACATCAGTATCAAAATCTCCCTCTACATGAAACATGTATACGACAGAATTATGACTTGCAGCCTAATTTTCACTGTGGCATGCATTTTTATATGCAGGAAGCTTTTGCATGTGGGAACATTTTCAAACGATACTCAGTCCGTTCTGAGATGGCATAGAAGACCACATTGTATCCTCTGTCATCCTGGGAGGATCAACTAAAACCTCTGAAGAAGAGAAAAATACATTTAACCTAAATGGAAGTTAACAGTGAAGACAATTTAATTGATATTGTTGGTGTTTGCTAATCACTGTGATGCGATGGAAACATGGCCGGCTCTAGGTATTTGGCCACCCTAGGCAAGAAATATTTTGGCACCCCTTGTCGACCCTCTTAATTATTTTCACCCCTTGATTTCCACTGTTTCGTTTGTTAAAGCTAAACATGTGATACGGTAGCTTGCTTTTATGTTGCTTTCTGTAATGATTTTTCATTTTAATATTGTTTAATTACGCAATAATTATACAAAAAGCCACTGTACTGCCCTTAAATTTTGCTGCCCTAGGCAGCTGCCTAGTTCGCCTATATGGATGAGCCGTCCCTGACTAGAGAGCTTTTACCAGGAATTCAGTGGGCCAGGGACTGATCTGCACTCTGGACTAGCGGCCATACTGTAGGAAGGCACTTCAAAAGAGCACAAAAACCCAGAGTCCTCCTAGTTCTAGAGATCAGGGTTCTTTTTACATTACAAAGTCATAGTGCTATGATTCCATGTGGTTTAAGGGAGGGGTATTAGAATTATCAGCCTGAGAGGTCTAGTGCCTTTGACAAAACTACAAACCTGAGGATAAGACGGGGTGCAACCATGGCAGGTAAAGTGGAATCATAGTGCTATCACATAGAATCATAGAATCCTAGAGTTGGAAGAGACCACAAACGCCATCCAGTCTAACCCCCCTGCCATACAGGAACTCTCAATCAAAGCATCCCTGACAGATGGCCATCCAGCTTCTGCTCATCTGAGTCATATAACCAATGCTGGCATATAGCAGAGTATAACTGGCAAATTCAGAAACGTGGTTCACAGCCCTCAGTAGAGATAACAGCAACTAGATGTCTTCCAGGAACTGAAGAAATGCAGGAATCTCCAGGGACTTTCAGCAACCGATGCCAGGCTTCAGCTGATTAATGACCAGACAAGCCAAGTCTCCCTAAGTGCTATCTTTATTTACAGAGTGCTATCCAAATCACCAATGCTATAATACAGATCACACAAATACCAACTCCTACTACAACCCACAAGCAATCACTGGAAGCCCTTGAGTTTATATAGCCTTCAGACCATGCGGTCTCCCAAACCCAATCACTTCCTGTCCCACACTCTAAAGTGTCATCCTGTGCAATCCAGACACATATTTCATCATCCAGTCTTAGTGCACACAGGCACCAGAGTGTCCTTGTGCCCATGAGCATCAGCTGTGTGTAATCAGCCTTGTCCTTTCCAGTGCTGGATGCTCATGGTCAGACACACACACATCTAAGCATTTCCCAGTGTGCTGACTTTAACCCTTTGACAAAAGACCTCCAAGGAAGGAGACTCCACTATGAGGAAGTGATCACTGTGTCGAATAAAAGAATTCCAGGTGATCTTAAAGAATTATGTTGGTGTAGACAATCCAGATCGGTGCACTCTTCCAATCTGGGAAATTTATGGTGGAGGGAGGATTCAGGGCATGAGGTTTCTGTGCCAACTCCCCCCCCCCATTCTTTGTTCCATTCCAATCATTGGCCCATGAGTTTGGATCTTGACTGTAAAGTAAGCCTGTCTTGTCATCATGGATGGTCACCCATCTCAGATACAGTCAGATGTTTGTTTGTTTTTTCCATTGTGGGAAATAACATCAAGTTCTCAGATATGGAGTAGCTGTCATATGGCTGCCACAAATTCTTGCTTCCTGCATGTTTTCTAAAATGCCTGATTCCTCTAGAATCTCCTTTCAGTGTTTTCAGTAAACTTCCCGCCTTTAAGCAAAGTTAACATAGTTCATCAGCATAGCTTTGATGAGACAATACAGAGTACTATGCTAATGTTCATTGTATAATAATTTACATTAAGTCTTCTTGCTAAATACATATTGTTCCTATCAGTGAACAAACAGCTTATCCAAACGTCCAGATAATTTGAACAACATGTTATGGTTCCAGCATAATGCGACAAAGCAGGCAGTCACAGATGAGTGCACAATGTGCCAATAAAATGGAAAGAAATAAATTAGTATCATGGTAACACATGTGTGTTCACAATTAATAAATTCCACTCCATCAGCCCATGATTTAATTATGCATTATGTATGGAGGTACTATGAATCATTCATGGATACTGTTAACTAAATGGTTATTTGCAAAGTATGTGATGCACATATTTATATTAAATTCTCAAAGTGGAGCAAAGAGAAATCCCATGGCAATCTATATATTTTAAAAATTAACGATAAAATGAGAAAATATCTCAAAAATGAGAAAAATAACATTTTTAATCACAGAAAACCATAGTAAGACATATGCTTCAATCCACACCAACTGTGTGCACAGGTTCCTCTCAAGTGGCTGATCTTTCACCATGCTATGTAATTGTGTGTCCTGTTGTCGTATTAACTCCCATGCACCAGGATTGTTTGGGGGGGGGGGTTGCATTAAGTGGCTTCAGGGTACTACAATTCCAGTGTATCAAGACTTAGTATCATGGCTAGGGTTAGGGTAGGTACAGGGTGTCATGTACCTTTCTTATATTTCCTGATCCCAGAGAGAAATCCAGCATCACCACTTCAGTGTGCAAATGTGCTGACAGCCAGAGTACCCCAGGGCCCTCTCCTCCACATCCCTCCTGAAAGTTACACCCCTTACAAGTCCAAGACGGAGTAAGTTCCATTGAAGATGCAAGCTGCAGGAAAAGAGATTCCACCTCAACATTAGGAGGAACCTCGTGACAATAAGGGCTGTTCAGCAGTGGAACTCGCTCCCTTGGAGAGTGATGGAGTCTCCTTCCTTAGAGGTCTCTAAACAGAGGCTGGATGGCCCTATGTCGGGGATGCTTTGATTGAGAGTTCCTGCATGGCAGAGGGTTGGACTGGATGGCCTTTGTGGTCTCTTCCAACTCTATGTTCTATGATCCTATGAAGGCAGTAGGGCTGAATGGACAACTAGTCGGCTCAACTGCATAAAGCTCCAATGGGCTAGGATGGGATAAACTGAAAAAGAAGCGTCTCTCCACTTCTTTCTTCTCGCCTGCCTGATTCTTTTATTGGGAAGGCTGCCTCCACCCTCTTCTCTCCTCTCCTCTCAGGTCAGCCTGTCTCCCGAAGCCCCTAACTACTCACATTTTAAGAGAACCATGACAAAAAATGTATGAACTAGAGGCCAGAAAGGGGAACTTTTCTAAGAAATAATGTGAAATAGCTACATGGCTTTAAACAAAGCAGTCTAGTTTCAACTCACCCCCCAAAAAAATTACTGTAGCATTTGCAACTAACTTTATCACATGGGGAAACTGGGGGTTTAAATGAACATTATCCCGTGAAAATTGTGCGATCATGTTGAAGATTTTCACACACTGTTGCAATTAAACAGAACTTATCCTGGAAATAACCAGGTAATAACAGCAACAAATCATTCATGGGGAAATCCCATGAATGATTTGTTGCTGGTTATTAACTGGTTATTGCCAGGATAAGTCCTGTTTAATCATGATGTGTGTGAAAATCTTCAATGTGATTGCATAATTTTCACAGGATAATGTCGGTTTAAACCTCTGCTTTCCCCCCTATTTTCTCCAATGTGATAAAGTCCTAAGAGAAGTACATAGCTTGTCTGGATTCACATCCTAACAAAAATGTGACTCTGGAAAACTAAAATGTCCTGCCCTGGTGGCTGTGGGTTACAAGCGGCAAGACTTTGGGATTCCACCTCAGCAGAGAGGCCAGAGATAAAAGCATTGCTCTTGGGGCATTTCTACTTTGACCTAGTGGTTAATGAAAAGGAACTTAAAATTGTCTCTAGAGTAACATTTTGTGGGAAGCCAAGTTTTTTATGCTGCTGAAGTGGTTACCACAGCTCTCTCCCTTAGCCCTGTATTGGGTGAAATAAAGGACTTCTGCAGAGGAAGCAATGCTTTGTGGGGATCATTCAGTCCAAAGATTTGATGCTTTCTTGCTGAAAAGTTGTGGAGGCTCAATGGTTAAGACAATCCAAACAGAAAAATTATAGCCCAGGGTTTTTCATCCCAATAGTTTTCCTGGTCTTAAAATGTAATAATAATACAACTGCACTTGGCAGAATTTTTGAACATTGTCATTTTAATTTTTAAATACTCCTGCTTCAATGGGGTGAATGTGATTTATCTTCAAGATATGTTATATTTCCTACTATTCAGAATTCACATAGTGCAAGCTGTTATATAAGGAAATGCTGGAGGGGAAAGGAGCGTTTTAGTGAATATATCCCCTAAATGGAATCTCCCAACAGGACTGTGGCAAAATCCAGCAAATCTGCTGTAAGAACCCACAGTAGGACTCAATGGAAAGCACCACGTTCTTGGTGCTGAAATCCCAAATAGGCCTTGAGAGGAAAGCAGTTAAACATCTTAGCTCCTCACTCAAGCAGACAACTGAACTCCAAAGCTGGCTACCTCTAGTCACTAAATCTGTGCAAGGAAATTGATGGCCTCCAGACGTATTCATATTGCAACTCCATAACATACAATATGGCTGCTGGGACGTACAGTGACATGACATCCAAAAAGCCACATATTTCCCTCTCTTGCCTTAAATGCTAATTGACAGTTGAAGCTCATTTCTTCCTTTCTCTCTAGGCAACAGCACCTCTTTCTGAGTTCCCAGTTTTCTGATAACTACTGTATCTAGGGAGACTGTGGAATGCATTTCCATTGAATCATAAAATCGCAGAGTTGGAAGAGGACCTATAGGCCAGCAGATCAAACTCCTGGTCAGTGCAAGAACTTCAGCTCTAGCGTCCTTAGCAGGTAGTTGACCAGCCTCTTTTTGAAGACACCCAGAGAAGGAGACCTCACCACTTGTCGAGGCAAATCGCTCCATTTCCAAACCACTCTTAGGGGTCATTCAGATGTAAGGTTTTTAGTGGAACAATGTGAATAACCTCGCTCATGAATTTCAAGTTTGTTATTCACACTGTGGAACCACATCTCTGCTCATCTCTGTGAGTTCAGTTGCTCACATGTGCCAGCACGCTAATAAACATCGAGTCAATAATCAAATGTATTTGAAACATGCTAAAGACATGCAGAGTTTAATCCTGGGTCTATTCGCACGAGGTTAATCCTGGGTCTATTCGCACTGGTTATTCACACTGACAAAGATGCGAATCTTTTTTTTAAAAAAAAACCCTTGTTAATCTAATCCATTTTTATCTAGCTTCCTATTTATCTGGCATAAACAGAAACACATACTAGCTCCAGGCCTCACTGAGAACTGGTGGTCTAGAATTCAGGGTACAGTATGTGGTTGATAGAGAAACAAAGTTTTGCAATGGTCACAAAAGGACTGACACATTTTAAGAAGACTGGATGATCTTTATTGACTATGTTAATCATCACTCCCACTGGATCCAACCTCCTGCTTCACAGATGGATCTTTGGACAGACACTCCACACCTTGACAAGCTGGACTCTCTGGCTCTTGCGGAGAACTAATTCTCTGATTCTGCTGCAGAATAACTATTCATCAGATACATACCCTTGACCCTTGTAGTTAGTTGTTCTTGTTGTTTTTCTCATTGGTCTACAGACTTTGTGTGCATTATTGTAAAAACTCAATAAAAATTTAATTTAAAAAACTTGTTAAAAACCTCAGTACAGATTATCATGGGTTAAGTGGGGGTTTTGGTGGCTCCGCCCCCCCTCCAACAACAACTTAATCGGGTACAATCAAGATGCAAGCGGACAATGGAGATTCAACCCAGATTCATCCTGGATTATTTTCACTATCTAAATAACCCCTTACTGTCAAAAAGTTTCTTCTAATGTTCAACTGAAATCCACTCTCCTGTAATTTAAAACTATTAGACCTAGTTTTACCCTCTGAGGCAACCTGCAACCTCCCCTTTGTGGCAGCCCTTGAAATATTTAAAGAGTGTGATCATGTCACCCCTCCAGTTTGTTGATATCCTTCTTAAAATGAGACATCCAGAACTAAACACAGTACTCCAGATGAGGCCTCGCCAGTGCAGACTACAATGGGTTTGTTACTGTCCTTGACTTGGAAACTATGCTTCTATTGAAGCAGGCTAAAATAATATTTGCCTTTTGCACCAGAATGTCACATTACTGCATTACGTTCAACTCTTGATCAACAATAATCCTCTAATCCTTTTCATATATTGTACTGCTGGGCCAAGTATCCCCCATTCTATACCAGTGACTTTGGCTTAGATAAATATTTCCTCTTAACCTGATCTATTAACTAGTTAGATTAGGATATAGTCTTTTATGTAAATATAGATTAAAGCCATTAGTAAACTTTTGTTTGAACTTCAAACTACTTGTGTTGTTTTTGAGTCAGTCTCAGTTCTTAGGGAAGTTCAGGCCTGTTACAGACTGCCAAAATAAAGCTGCTTTGGGTCTCTTTGGAGGTATGCTATTTAAATGATGCATGGGTCCTAAGAGTCCAGAGGTCGCGCCAAAGCCACACTCCATTCCTAAACACTGGAGTGCAACTTTGGTGCAGCTTCCGGATTCTTAGGATGCATGCATCATTTAAACAGCATACCTCCAAAGAGACCCCAAGCAGCTTTATTTTGGCAGTCTGTAACAGGCCATAGTTAGACAAGGACACGTTTTCTGCTACTCTGCTGATTTAAAGCTAGACCCTAATAGGTTTGGCTTTGATAGTTTTGATATTTAAATATTTTTGTTTCCTTACCAAAGGCTGAAGCCTTAGGAAACACAAATTGCTGTACAACTATCAATTGCACAGAAGACATAAGACGAGTTCATGCTTGCCACTGTATCTGAAGTGAGCTTTGCAAATCTTTGAGAGTTGCATTCTGACTGTTAAAAAATACAGATCTCACTGCTATCACTCATTTACAATAATTTCTAAATAGTTTTAGATAATTTATCTTTTAGTGCATTCCTGCAAAGAAGTTTTCCTTTTCTGGACCAGCTCCAAAATGTTGCCAGATTAATCTCTGGAGAAAGCTCTTTAGTTCCAAAACCAGTTCAGAAGCATGTGATCTTTGACTTTGTGGGATGCCTTGAAGCACAAGGGCAATGTGTCTCAGCCAATTAAAGCAGAGGAAACAGCGGAAAAGGCTTGACATATTCCTGGCTGTCCCCAGCCCAGAAACATTATGCCAAGTCTGCTCTAGAAAATCACTTTAATAAAAAAGCTACTTGAGGTTCCTGAACTAGTTTGGTTTCATGAAATATTCAAGCAAAGCCATCAAAAGAGAGAACATCTATTTGAAAAGTCTGTGGTAAAATGACATGACATTAATACTGCACTTTTACTCTGTTGCTCTCCTGTCACTGGCTTTGCTTTCTGTGTTCTCAGGAACCCCTCTCCTTAGAGACACAAGCATAAGAAAGGATGGCTAACATTTGCTGTGACAACAGTAAAGCTATGGTCAGTAAAAATCATCAGCTAAACAATTGTGCCTCTTATGGGGAGAAAAATACGAGGAAATTAGTAATCACAGACTGATAAAACAGAATGTGCAGACAGTGAAATGAATGCATATTGTCAAAATAATCTAAATTTCTCGTGACAGTCTCCAAACCAGTCATTCTTATGAGAATTGTTCTTACGTTAGCCTTCTCAGGGCATCCATAACAGTCATTAACCCAGTGATGAGGGAAAATGTTAGAAGAAGATGTCAGGTGTTTGCTTTGATCTTCGCTGTGATAGAAAAGATGTGAGGTGCTTCAGGAAAGCTTTCTTTATCACCTTATCACATAGGTTGCAGGCTGAAATACCCTTTTCCAAAATGAAGCAAGTGGACAGTTTTACAAGACAGAATTAAGCTGTTGCTTCCGTTGAAATTCTGGAGAATCAATTTGGCTGATTAATGTATAAATGCACACCTACTCATCAGGTTGATCTAAATTAGTTTTTTTTAAAGTATGTTTGTGTTGTTGTTGTTGTTGTATATGTTTCTGACTTACGGCAACCCTAAGGCAACCCTATCACAGGATTTGTTGGGGGGTTGGCTTTGCTTTCCTTTGAGAGTGAGAGACTGTGACTTATCCAAAGTCACCCCATGGTTTTCCATGGCTGATCCAAACCCTGCTCTCTAGAGTAGCCTTCCAACACTCAAACCACTACAGCATGTTGGTTCTCATATTTAGATACCCCTTGAAAATAACCTGGCTTAAAGGGGAATCTACAGGTTTTGCTCTGACATACACACAGTGGTGTACTAAAGCAAGAATGATAATTATAAATGACATTCACTTTTACTCAAGGTGGAGTATTGGTATTACAATTATAACTCCTGTTGGAGGCTGAAAGAAAAACATTAAAGTCTTTACTCATTTTGGATCTACCCACACTGCACTATTATAACACTTTGAGACCACTTTAACTGCCCTGGCTACATCCTATGGAATCCTGGGATTTGTGATTCAGTGAAGGACCTAGAATTCTCTGCCAAAATGCTCTAGTGCTGTGCTTCAGTCGAGGGTATATATCTCACTAGACTAGAAATCCAATGATTTCATGTGATCAAACTGCTCTAACTGTGCAGTGCAGATATCCCCATTTTCTTATAGATAAAATAATCTCTTCGTCAAAAAATGTATGACTTGACCAGAAAAAAGTTCATCATAGCTAGGCCCTATTTCTTTTTAAGTAGGACATGATATCCTATAAACACATTCCCATCTTTTCCACTGAAATTGGTGGAGATTCAAAGAGCTTCACTTTGGCTAGATCATGCCCATTTGGTTACAGCCTGTTTTTCTATGGTCATCACATGGGGGAAATTGGAAGTTCAGTGCAGTGTGATCCCAGATGCAATCGTGCAGATTCACATTATTGCACGAGAGGGTAGCACACAAATTCAAAGTCAATGCTAGGTCAATTCAAACCCAATCCAGGGTCAACCCAGAGATGTGTAAATTGGGGGAAATACAGAATTTGCAAATCCTGTTCCATTCCAAAGTTGCATTCAATTCAAATTTGGCAGGTATGGAATGCATGTCTTGGTCGCCCTTGGATTGCCTTCGAATCAGACTGCAATTCCCAAGGTCCTTTGCTGGCTGCAATTTTTTCCTCCCTCCCTCCCTCTGGGTGTGGGGGGGCTTTTCTCTCAGCCTCTCGGAGCTGTTCTGTAACTGTTTTGGGGATGAAGCAACCCTTCCCACAGAGATACACATACACTGCCATCCTCCCTCCTCCTCTCAGCCCTTTCTGTCTCTTTCTCTTTGCAAACTTATCCTCTCCAACTGGAGGAAAGGGATTGGCTCTCTCTTTATCACGGGGTTTTCTTGGCAGGGTTATTCAGATGGGGTTTGCCATTGCCATTTTCTGAGGAGGCTGAGAGAGTGTGACTTGCACCAAGTCACCCATTGGGATTCGATCCCTGCCATCTAGAGTCATAGTCCAATGCTCAAATCAAGTACGAGGTTGCTTTGGACTGGTTTTGAATTGGTGAACTGCCTAAATAATGTGAAATAAGGGGTAATGAATGGACAAATAATGTGAATTGCATAATAACATGAAATAAAAGGTAATGAATTAACAAATATTGTGAATTGCCTAAATAACGTGAAATAAAGGGTAATGAATGAACAAATAATATGAATTGCATTACATAAAATAAAAGGTAATGAATTAACAAATAACGTAAATTGCCTAAATAACGTGAAATAAAGGGTAATGTGAAACAAAGCAAAAGCACAGGAACTGGAGGCAAGCCCTGCCAAAAGTGTAAAAAGGTCACAATCCAATTCTTCCCTCACTGCGCATGTGCAGGGATGCTAATTCGAATTCTAGACTACGAAAGGTATGTACTCATATGATCATTTCTTTTGCATTCGCACTACTTTGGCTTTGGGATGGGCACTGTGTTCTTCTGTGCAGTTGATAACCATTCACGTAATAGCGTTCATTTTCGAATTGGCCCCCTTTCTTTTCTTTCGAAATTGAGAGACATTCCTCCCGTGTGATAACGTCCTATGTAAAAGCACTAACTAAGGGCAAAAATACATGTTCTTTGAAACTGAGGATTATAAATAGTTCCATTCACTTGCACAGAGTATTGGGAACTGGGGCAACACTCCTTGATTCATCCACTGTCCTTTGACACAGCTTGGAAATGTTGCTTTTTATCTTTTATCTTTTCTTTTATTGAGGGTTCTAAACCCCAGCTTCCATATTGTCTTCTCACAATGTGGAAGAATGCCTTTTTCTTTTTGAAATAAGTATTCATTAACACTCCATATAAGCATTCCTAAATATCAAATGATATTTGTATGGGAGAATAAGCAAGCTCTCTATTAATCTTTTAGGCTATATATTATAGGTAATCCTAGGTATACACACATACACATTTCCCTTAAGGAAACACAGACATGTGACTGTCTGGTCATATTACCTTCATGACATTACATTGCATGTAAGGCATCATACATTCATTACATCAAAGTGTATGATAAATAAGATGTTACACTTTCATTTTTTTTGACTGAACCTCGATACCATTCGCAGACTTCTCTATAGTTGAAATAGAGAAACATTACCATATTATTTATGATTGAGTATGGTATTTATACCCCACTCTTCAGTCCTAAAGGCTCTCAGAGAGACTTACAATTATTATCATTTTAAATAATAATCTGAAAACAATATAGCTAACCACTAAGGAATACAGTTTCTTCTGTTGAGGAACAATACATCTCTAGTGAACACACAGGCTTACAGGGGTTAATATTCCTGGGCATTGCTATATTCAGCAACATTCATTACTACAACTAGTAATATGGGAAATATATTTATTTAGCATGGTCTAGTTAAAACAAAGGTCTCTCTCTTACCAGCATGGTCTGTTTCCATCAATGTGTCTAGGCAGTTAACAGCTAGGAACATCATAACTGTTACCAATAGCATTTTTCTATGCTGGAGACTGGCACACAGTCTGACATATGTCCTCTTAGCTTGTTTTATATGTTTCCCACCTTAATCAGCTGACACATCTAGTCCAACAAGATAAGACACATTGACTAGGTCTCCCCACCTCCATGAAATGATGTGTCATCCAACACTGTTAACTGCTGTCAGATTACATCAGCCAGCTGATTGCATCAGCACCGGTTTTGAATTTATTATCAGTCAAGGAATTGTTATTGTTTATACAAGAATTGTTTTTACTGCCTTTAAATAGTGTGGTGGTGGTCTATTAGCACCTTATGCCACAAGCTCTCTGTTGACCTGACAGCTCCCAATACCATCGTCTGGCCTTCAGCAGTGATGATGCTGAAGCACAGGATAGTTTAGGCTAGCTGCACTATCAAACTACAATGGCAAAAATAGGATGTTATTTCTTATTTCATTAGGAGCTGCTACGTTTCTCACTGTCCTTGTACAGATGGTACACACGGAACAATTGAGGAACCTGTACAGCCTTACAGAAGGACAAGGAAGCAAATCGCTGAAAGCTGGATGGAACAGAGTACTGCAGAAGGTAGGGCATCAAACAGTCAAAATTGCTTCTGGCAAAATCAAATTGCAAATGAATCCATGTTACTGCCAAGCAAAGGCTGGTGACTGCGACAACCTACCTGTCAAATGTGACTGCAAGAAATTCAAAGAGGCAAAGCTCCAGCAGCAAATATTGGCGTGAAAGAAAAGAACAGCTTTGAAGCCTAAACACAGAGGCGCTGCCATTCCACAACACAGAAAATATGGCAGAAGAGACTGGCTAATGAAGGCAGGGAAAGATAATATGAAGATAATTTGACTGACAATTTATTTTGATAGCAAGGGAAATCTAGGACAAGAAGCACAGTTTGGAGTAAAATATACATTTGCAACTGCAACATCACCAGGTCATTGAAAAATAAATGTATAAATGTATAAATAAATTTATAAACTTTCCACTAGAAATTAAGTGGCTAACAATAATAAAGTTCAAGATAATATACAAAAGCATAATTAAATCATAAAAGGAGATTGATTTGAAACTCATCCATAAAAAGGCTACTAGCAGCCAACACCTAAAGCCCACTTTAGCAAATAAATCAGCAAAAATCCGGCCTGAGTGAAAACATATATGACTTCTATTGGGAGGACAACAAGAACTATCTCTTATGGTGATGATCTTGGAAGAAGAATGTGAAGAGTCAGCCTCTTTGCACGTACCCATCAGGTAATAACTCTTCCCAAATATGACATCTCCACTTTCTCTCTTTTCCCTTCCACCCTCCTCCAATATTTTCCCATGGAATCCTACCACAAAAATAGAATTCAGTAAAGACAAGGGAGGTCATTTGCTGTTGTGGTTAAACATTAAAGACTAACACTGGTCTGTCACTTACAATTTGAATTTACAAACAACTACAGCAGAATCTTTTACGCTTAGCAACAAGCTTTCCCTTGTGCACCAAAAATAAATCTGTTCATCCAATTAGTAATAAATTATCTGGACTTAACTTCGTTAGGAAGCAGTGATTTTTTCTTCCCCCCCGACCCAAGAGTCCACATGAAAAGCAGAAAATACATCTCAGGCCATCTAGGCTATTATGAACACAATGGTCAAGGAACAGGGTTCCTACTTACCTCTGACTTCAAAGTCATCAATACAGGGTGAGTATCCCTTATCAAAAATGCTTGGGACTAGAAGTGTTTTGGATTTCAGATTATTATTGTTGTTGTTGTTGATTTTGGAATACTTGCATACACATTACACAAAATTCATATGTGTTTTATATATACCTTATGTACATAGCCTGAAGGTAATTTTATATACTGTGTTTTAATTAATCTGTGCATGGAACAAAGTTTGTGTACACTGAACCACTGGAAAGCAAAGGTGTCACTATCTTAGCCACCCATGTGGGCAATTTTGGACTTTGAAGGATATTTAATTTCAGATTACCAGATCAGGGATACTCAATGTGTGTAATTTTTGTTCTTGCCATTGTTGATTGAAACTGAATCCAGACAAAACGGAGGTACTTACAGTAACGGCCCCTAACCCAGGTATTGTGATACAACCTCCAGTCCTAGATAGGGTCACACTCTCCTCAAAGGATTGTGTTCACAGTCTGGGGGTGCTCCCAGATCGGTTGCTCCAGATGACTGATCAGGTAAATGAGATGGTCAGAATCACCTGTCACCAGCTTCAGCTGATACGCCAGCTGGGCCCTTTCCTGGAAGTTAGGGACCTAGAAACTGTGGTGCACACACTGGTAACCTCTCATCTCGATATCTATAATGCACTCTACATGGGGCTACCCTTGTGCTTAGTTCGGAAACTCCAATTAGTGCAGAACATGGGATCCAGGCTGGTCTCAGGTAAATCAAGATGAGACCAAATAACACCAATTTTGTGATCGGTCCACTGGCTGTCTATTAGTTTCCGGGTGCAGTACAAGGTGTTGTTTATCACTTTTAAAGCCCTAAATGGCTTGGGTCCAACGTATCTTCGGGACTGCCTCCTCCCGTATAATCCACCCCACACACTCAGGTCCTCTGGGAGGAATTAATTGCAACCTGTGAAAACTAGGTTGTCTGCAACCACCCAGAGGACCTTCTCGGCAACCATTCCCAGATTATGAAATGGCCTGCCAGAGGAGATCTATCACATTATCACTTTAAACAGCTTTTTAAAAGCTGTTAAGGCAGATCTTTTCTGTCAGGCCTTTCCTGAATAGATATCAGCCACACAAAATCCGAACCTGTTATACCCCCTGAACTCTCCTACAGCCACTGTTCGATTTGCTTATTATTTTAAGGTATGTTTTAAATTGTGCACTGTTTAATTGTATTTTAGGGGGGGTGGGGAGATTGGGATGGGATTGCATTGTTTTAATGTGTAAGCCACCCTGGTTGTGTCGCACAGAGAGGCAGGATATAAATAAATTTTATTATTATTATCATCATCATCATTATTATTACTCACCTTCAGTAAAAGTCAATGTGATTTATAATTATCATTCCTACTTTAGTACACCACTGTATGTATGTTAGAGCCAGCTTGGTGCAGTGGTTTGAACATTTGATTGGTCATTGCGTTAAAATTACAAAATAGTGTGTGAGAGTGTAGGCACATGGAAAGACTAATGCCATGTGGATTTCCTGAATAAATGTTATTTTCAACATATAAATATTTAGAGGCCTAGCCCTTTCTAGGCTAATAGTGGTATAGTGTTTGGGCATTGGGCTATGATTCTGAAGACCAGGGTTCAAATCCCCACATGGCCTGGAAACCCACTGGATGATCTTGGGTAAGTCACACTCTCAGCTTCAGAGGAAGGTAAAGGCAAATCCCCTCTGCCAATATCTTGACAACAAGACTCTGTGATAGGGTCGCTATTAGTCAGAAAGGACTTGAAGACACACAAGGACAACAACACTATGCTCAAAGGAAGCTTTATGTATCTAACATATGTCTCATTGCAGAACAGCAGGTTTCTCATGGCAAACCAGTAAACAGCTATGCCCGAGTTAATGAAGTAGATGTGTTCCTGGGAATTATTCTTTAATAGAAATTTTGGTACCAGAGATAGAAATAACATGGATAGAGTATTAATTCCTGCATCACAAAAAAAGAACAGCAGTTCAACATGGTTCAGCAAATTTATTTAAAAGTAATAACATGCGTATGTGAATTGAAACAATTTAGGTCAGGTAAGGCTTGCATAAGCACATAAACACAAAAATGAGTCTTTTAGAATCATAGAATCATAGAGCTGGAAGAGACCACCAGGGCAATCCAGTCCAACCCCCTGCCATGTAGGAAAACCAAATCAAAGCATCCCTGACAGATGGCCATCCAGCCTCTGTTTAAAGACCTCCAAGGAAGGAGACTCTATCACCCTCCGAGGGAGTGCATTCCACTGTCAAACAGCCCTTACTGTCAGGAAGTTCCTCCTAATGTTCAGGTGGAATCTCTTTTCCTGCAGCTTGCATCCATTGTTCCGGGTCCTGTTCTCTGGAGCAGCAGAAAACAAGCTTTTAGATATGTCCTCCTTCTGTATCTGGCTGCATTTACCCTCTTCCTCACCTTATCAAACTGCATGGAAAGATGAGAGAAAAAGTCATGAGGATAATAAATTGACAAATATTTATTGAAGCTGCTTTATTCTGCTAGACCAACTGATTCATCTTGCAATGTATATAGAATCACAGAAACATAGAGTTGGAAGGGATCATAAGGGCCATCCAGTTCAATCCCCTCCCATGCAGGAATACACAATTAAGCACTCCATAAAGATGCCCATCCAAACTCTGTTTTCTCCAAGACAATCTATTCTACTGTTATACATCTCCTACAGGAAAAAGATTATTTCTGATGTTTAGGTGGAATCTCTTTTCTTCTAATTTGAATCCGTTTGTGCATGTTTAAATCTCTGGAGCAGCAGAAAACAAGTGAGGTCCATCTACATGGGATCACTTCAGATATTTAGATGTAGCTATCATGTCACCTCTCGTTTTTTTATTCTCCAAACTAAATATACCCAGCTCCTTCAATCCTTCCTCATAAGGCTTGGTTTCTTGACAACTGATCATGTTGGTAGCCCTTCTCTGGACACATTCCAATTTGTCAATAATCTTCTTGAATTATGGTGGCCAGAACTGGGCACAGTATTCCATGTAAGACCTGACCAAAGCAAAACAGAATAACACTAATGTTCACTCGATTGGGACACTATAGTTCTGTTGATGCAGCCCAGAATTGCATTGGCTTTTTTGGTTGCTGCCTCATACGCATGTTTAGGGTATGGTCTACCAAGACCCCTAGGTCATTGTCACATGTATTGTTTTCAAGCCAAGTATTACCCATCTTATATATGCATTTCATTTTTCCTGCCTAAATGTACTACCTTATTTTTATCCCTGCTGAAATACATTTCATTAGTTTTAGTCCAGATATCCAATCTGTCAAGGTCATTTTGTATTCTGTTCCTGTCCTCTGGGATATTAAATACCCATCTCCCATAATTTGGTGTTGTCAACAAACTTGACAACCATTTCTTCTATGCCATATTCTAGATCATTTATAAAGATGTTAAACTACACCAGACCTCAGGAGAGAACCCTAAATCATTCCTCTCCAGGATGAAGAACAACCATTGGTGAATACTCTCTGAGTTTGGTCTGTCAACCAGTTACAGATCCACCTAACTGTACTATTGTCTACCCCATAGTTCATTAGTTTGCCTGTAATAATGGGGATCCTTGTCAAAATCCTTACTAAAATCAAGATATATTGCATCTGTAGCACTTCCTAATCTATCAAGCTTGTAATGATTCAAAAAGAGTGTGTGAAAGAGGGAGAGAAAGAGAATTAATTTGGCATGACTTGTTTTTGAGATACTTTTGCGGGCTCATAGCAATCACAGCAATTCTTTCTAAGTATGCACATTAGATTATCTATTCTAGAACCTTTCCTATTATCAAAGTCAAACTGACTGATCATCAGTAATTGTTTGAGTTCTCTTTTTTGCTCTTTTTGAAGATGGGAACAACATTTGCCCTCCTCCAATCTACTAGAACCTTTCCTGTCCTCCAAGAATCAGAGAAGAATTTGTTAAACTATCCTTTTAATGTGTTATACTACAATTCTGTGTTTAGACTGAGAGGCAAAATTTTACTATGAGCAGCACCTTCAAGAGCAAAAAGCAGCTAAGCAGGTGGCATGTTTGCAGCAGAACAGTCTTGAGAAATACTTCTTGATTGTGCAGAAAGTACATGAGCCAAATATCAAAGCTTCCTGGGGAAAACCTGCAATGGGCATAGAAAACATTTCAGTATTAACTTATGAAATCTGTATATTGATATATATTAACTAAGGGGGGAATTGATCATATGCTCAAATAATTTGCTATGCTGCAGACAGTAGCAGGTTTGTTGCAATCTCCAGCCCCACAAAAGTACTACAGGCCTTAACTTTTACCATCTTTATTGTCCCGAGTGGGTTAACTGGCAGAGGCCATCCAGATTTCTTCTTTGTCATTATTTCTTCAGTCAAAGAAGCTCTCTTGTTTTAACATGTGAAAAATGGATGCAATTTAAGAAAATTAGACATTTAGCTTGCATAATGAACAACCCTGATTATATTTTTTTATATCAATTTGCAGCTCTATTTTCCGCAATGTGACAAGTTTAAATGGCATTCAAGTAGCTTTTCATGTAAGGTGTCACTCTGTTTTCTTACTAATGCCTGAGCAAGTGCCTTGCCTATTGTCAGGTTGTTAATTCTGTATTATTAAGTACTCAGGAGCTTCTTCCTTGAAAGGGCTGTCAGTTACCCATGTAGAATGGGCGAGCTTTAGAAACCTGGGGATGTGTCAGGTGTTCTGCAGC
>NC_056524.1:150736280-150783815 GCF_019175285.1 Sceloporus undulatus | reverse complement strand
TCCTTTCAACTGGCTGAATATCCCCATTCCAACAGCAGTGGCTTTTTCTTTTGCCTTTTTCTTTTTTGGTAGCCTCATCTCCCTTTGTCAACCCGTAAAAATGTACTCATAGCTGGGCAGGCAGGAGCGGGAAAGAGTGTCAGCTACAGCAAGATGAAGAAGCCATAACAGTTCCTGAAGTCTCTAATGCCCTTCATTGAAGGGGGAAACAGCAACACCTTCCAGTATGTATTCTAAGGGGCCAATTCTTTGGCTGCTAGGTATTTAGTAAAGACCCATAGAGCTGGCTCATTATCCGCAGTTTTGGAAAAGAAGAAATTGGTCTTGAAGTTACACTTGCTTGTTTAGCCCTACCTGCTGACATTTTCAGATAGGACTTTTTCACATGATGAAAATTAGAAGGTTAATTGAATGCCAGTCTGGGGTCATCTATGGGATTTCACATTATTTCAAAAGAGAATATCAAACAACATTGGAGGCAACCGAAAGGCAATCCAAATGCAATCACGAGTCATCTCCAAAATAGCTGCATTCAGAAAACAATCACATTTGTAAATCCTTTTCCATTCTGAATTTGCAGTCAATTCGAATTTGCGTTGGTATGAAATGCTACTCCAGTTCGGCCATGAGATTGCCCCCGTTACAAATAAATTACAATTCCCATGATCCTTTGTTGCCTTTTCCCTTGTTGCCAATTTCTTTCCTGTACTCCTTGGCTGCAGAGAGGAAAGCAGCCATTTTCAGAGGCATTAGAGAAGGAGGGGGGGAATAAAAACAAGGAGCCTAATCATGCTTTCTGCCTCCTCCTTATTTCTATCTACTTGTCACTCAGGGATTCCTTGGTCCGGAACTGTTAAATCTAGACGTGATCCTATCCTTCATGCATATGCGCAAACATGCTAATTCGCAAGGAAGAAGCCGATGGGTACGTACTGATCTGATGAATTCATTTGCATTGGCATTGCTTTCTCTTTCGGATGGTTGCTGTATTCTGCATTGCGTGTGATGAGCTAGTATGTAATTTTGTGCATTTTCACATTGACCCCACTTTCTTCTTCTTTTGGGATGGTGATACATTCCCTTGTGTGAAAAAGTCCATAGAGCTCATTTTTAAAAGCATGTAAATAAAGTAAGCAAGCACAAAGATCCATCTTCTTCCTCAGTCAATAAGTATAATCTTCCTGCCCCTCCAGCCTGCTGCATACATGCTAAGAAGTGAGAAACAGAGCCTCCCAGTATTTCATGTAGTAGGATTCCCATGAGGCCTAAGAACTGGCATTTCATTCAAGGAGTTAAGATTTACTCTTGCCACTGGTCTCACAACATCCCAATATTCTTGGCATTTTTTTAAAAGCTCAGCCTTTTGGGTGAGGTACCTGATTGTGCCTTCTCACCTTCATGCTAGAAGTTAATAATACAGTGGTAGCTGCTGGCTTTCTCCCACTAGCGTGTTTGTGAATCTCTTCCACTTCAGAGTTTGAAGAGAGAGTACAGCCCCATGGATAACATTTTCAAAGTTGAAAGTAAATGCTGGAGTGCATTCTCCATCTAGTTGACATGAAAGCCCCCACTGTAACAACATAACAACTTTGGAGAGTTCCAAATGCTTTGTATGTACTATTTTTGTACTATATGACAAAAGTATTGGGAGCTCAGTCACATGAGATTCCCACCATGCATCTGCTTTCAGGTGATAACTAATTTGTCTCCTATATTTGCTCTCAGGGCCAGTACAAAAATGGGTGAAACACAGCAATCTGCTTTGGTCTTGGCCTGGTCACACACTCACCTCAGCAGTGCTACTGTCATTAGTTTCTTTTTCTTTGTTTTGAGTGTGGTGTGTTAAAGAAGGAGACTAGTAGAAAAAGAAATACAAAGATTGCTAGGTGAAAAGGAGAGAGATAAATATATTTGGCCATGTTGACCCGCAGGTGAAGGACAGGTCAACAATTTTAAGAGCTGGTATGTAGAGAGATCTTACAGCATCTTAGAGATTAACTGAAAGAAAGAAGTTGGCAGCATGAGGTTTTTGTAGACTTAATTCTACTATGTGAGGATGTAGACTTAAGTCTACAAAAGCTCCTGCTGCCATCTTTTTTCTTTCAGTTAGGGGATCGACAGACAGATGGCTCAGTGCCACCCCTTTGAGCCCTGGAAGCAGGCTGCAGCAACCACATGCTGGTCTGTGCACTTCTTTTTGTGCCATATAAGGGGTGCCATAAGTGCCATGGCACTGCATTATGACCCCCCATGTGTGCAGTGCTATTTGGGCACTGCACACGACACACATCATCATGGCACACCTCGTGTAAATGGGTGTTGGCACCCCAGCGGAGAAAGAAGGGCTTGGAGCATGTGAACGCTCAGCCCTACTTCAGCCCCAGTATGCAGTTAAGCCAGCACAAAGTGCCAGTCTGTACTGCCTCAGAGTCTCAAAGGTGCTATAAGATCTCTCTACATATTGATTCTACAGACTAACACAGCTATATCTCTGAATGTTAAGGGTTGTTATTAGTGTTCATCATATTTCCCGAAGGTGGCAGCAATGAGCAACACAGAACTTTCAAAACCTTCTAAAACCTTGGTCGGACTTTAGAGTAGAAGACTCATTTTCAGCCTCCCCCAATAAATTTGGCACAGATTTCAAAAAGCTGAAATGTTCAGCTTTCTGTCTAGAACCGCAAATATGCCTCACTACTCATTGTCTGAAAAAGCAATGGTTCATCTGAGAGGTAATAATGGTTTCTAGGTGCCGCCTTTTTGCTTTTTAAGGCTGTACAAGGTTGGCACTTTCTTCTGTCTGAGAGTGTTTTCTCATTCCCCTAATGCACTTTCTGCCTCACTGGCCACCTCCAGATGGGGGAAAAGAGGAAATGCCAGGTTTTATTTCTATACAGACTGATTTTATTTTGGAGATCCATATGATTCCGTCCCAAAGTATTTCCTGCAGGGTCCTCACATTACCAGCTCCCCAGGTAAGTTTAAATTAACTCAGTGTCTTCCCAAATGACATGTAATGGTTACTTACCTTCTGTGTTTCTACTATCTCAAAACCAATAAAAATGACCACCGAGTAAACACAGCTAGTGTATTCAAGACATAGATTCAAACTGAGATTTTTAAAAAGGGAAAGAAGAATATTAGCACTACAACCAAATGATTCTAAAGCTTAACTAATATAATGTTGCTAAAGCACTTCAGCACATCAATTACAACTCCTGAAGGGAAAAAAAAGAGCTCACTGAAAATTGCTGGAAATCAAGTTTTTGAAATATGACATGTGACCAGAGGGAAGGGAAGGCCACAAAGGAGGGCTTGAGAGGGAAACTCAGCATATTTTACATGCAAACTTTCGTATATGCAGGTACAAGCAAAAAAAAAAAATGGAAACTATAGCTTTCTGTGGGTTTCTGGGCTATGTAGCCACATTCTAGAAGAGTTTATTCCTGATGTTTCACCTGCATCTTCAGATCTGTGGCTGGCATCCCTCTGAAGATGCCAGCCACAGATGCAGGTGAAATGTCAGGAATAAGTTCTTCCAGAACGCAACCACATAGCTCGGAAAACCCACAGAAAACTATAGTTTCCCATTCTTTTTGTTTTCATTCTACCTGCATGTTCAAAGGTTTGAATCTAGTCCTCTTGTAAAATATGCCAAGTTTCAAATGCATAGCCCTCTCTCGTGGCCTTCCCTTCCCTTTAACAACTGCTACCTGTCCACAGGAACCCTTTTAAATTGTAGTTCTGTGTGGAAATGGAAAGGGCTCTCTAAAACAAACATGCAGACATACTTGCCAATGCCTTTGTCACATAATAGTTGCCAAGATGCTTTGGAGGAAACTTTGATAACTATGGAAATGTTGGCCTAAATCCAATTGCTAGTCCCAACTAGCATTTCTCTGTTGAATCAATTGCTAAACTGTAAGCCAGCACTTGGGTAAATAATTTCATCAACCCAATAGGTGTATTCTAGTTGTGATAACCAGTTGGATTTAGGTCATGGTTTCTAAACTTTTGTCACATAGATATGCTCTACACTGAATCACACTCTTAAAACTGAGCATCCAGATCTAAAATCCTGTCAGAGCTGAGATGTAAGAGCTATTGAAAAAGCTGCATTCGTGGCCAGGTCAAGTTCAGGAAGAACTAAATGGCTGCCTGGGTGGAATACATCTTGGAATCTGAGAAGCCATTTATTTCAACACCCTTTCTGCCAGGTTCCTCATTAGAAGCAAAGGAATATAACAATTCTAGTTCCAGTTACATGTGACATTTCCACATATTACATTTAATGTATTTCAAGAATAAAAGGCTCCCCTCCCACCATTGATGATTGCAAACCCTTGTGAGTAATCGGTTGAGTATGAAGCCAGCAGTGGATGTGGCCTAAGTCAAATATATTCAAGACCATTGCTCTTCTCTCTCTTTGCCTCTCATATACCTCCCTGACTTTTCATCTCTCACTAGCAGATTGTCGGGAAAGAGATAGGTACCTTCTGTTGATGGCACTAATGGGGCATTTTGCCCCATTAGACAGCACATGTCTTAAGAAGGCACTAGATGGCAGAGAGGTAAATATTGGTCTTTGCTTTGTCTTTCAGTTTAGGGCAGAGTTGCAGCTAATGTTATTTCCTCCTCCTCCTCCACTGCTCCTTTTCTCTCCCTTTTATGCCAGTGTCTGACAACTTCCCAGTTCACGTTCCAAGGAAACCACCATTGCCCTCTTCCGTTACTGATTTGGTAAAAGCACAGACACTTAGGGGGTGTTCCCACTTGGCAGATAAAACGGATTATATTGGCGCGATTCTGATTTGGATTATGGTTTGGAAGAGACTGCAAGTTGAGACCAAACTGGATGAGATGTCATCCTGTAGAAGAGAAAGAATATCAATAGACATGTAACACGCCCCCCAAAGTCTGCTCGACCTGGGAATAACAGGAAGTGGAGCCACACTGGCTGGGATGTCATCCTGTGACCTGTGAACAAAAGGGTGAGACAGACACATAACACACAATACCACAAGTCAACTAAGATATCACATATCAGAGAAGCAAAGAATATCAGTAGATTTTGTCCTTGAGTGTCAGTCCATCCTGGTTGACATGTTGTAAGATAATCTTGAGGCGTTCCAGGGAGTCTAGCTGGTGGTCTTCCAGATGAAGCACCCCAGAATGTCCAAAGTAGCTTATTGGGATGGTCCATTCGTGATGAAAAGCATTTCAACCACGCGCTGTAGTCTCTGCGACCTCTAGCTATCACAAATCGAACCAACTTGCACAGTTCAGGAAACTGGCCTTCTAGGTCATCGACCATGAACTTTCCAGCTTCCACACCAGTCCCAGCTCCTTCTATGAAGGAGGGCTGCTCCGTGACAAAAGATTCAAGGTTTGTTGTCATAATAATACTCACTGCTGAAAAATGCACTAAAGGTAGAAGAAATCAGTTGTAACACAGCGCAGGAACTGAATTGTAACAGTTGTAAACCGCTTAGACACTGCTTAGGCGGTATGAAGCGGTATATAAATGAAGCTTGTTTGTTTTGTTTGAATTGTGTCTCTTTGTGATTCAGTGATATTATTATCAGAAACTATTATGTGTCTAATTGCAATATATTTTTTAAAAAACAACTCCTAAACTTCTATTGAAGGTTGGAAGTGGAGAAATGTGCATCCATGTTTGTCCAAGTGACTACAGTCGCCCTTCCGTTTGTGCAGGCTTGGAGTCCGCGCCACTCAGAAATACATGAGGGGCAAACAGAAGGGGACATAATGGAGTGCGCGCCTGAGGCGTGTGTGTCCTTTTTCAATGTATCTTAAAACTTTTAATGAAAAATGGAAAGCTTCAGTAAAAGTAAAAATATAAAAATTAAAAAACAAACAGTTGATAAACCTAAAACATTAAGCATTAAAAACATTAAAATACAACATATTAAAATACAACATATGAACCTTTAAAACAGCACTTCATAGCATTAAAAGCCCATCCCAGTCAATTTCCAAAAGCCAAATATCTTAACTTGCTAATGGAAGGAGAGCACAGATGAGGCTGTTCTGGTCTTCCTAGGTAAGGAGTTCCAAGTCTGGGAGCAACTGTGGAGAAAGCCTTCTCCCCAGCAAACCACCCTGGAAAGGTGGTGGGACAGAGCAAAGGGCTTCTGTAGATGATCCTAGAGCTGTAAAGGAGTCATAAAGGGAGATACAGCCCTTCAAATAGCCTAGACCCATGTCGTATAAGTTTTGCAAGTCATTACCAGCCCTTTGAATTGTGACTGGTAATAGACTGGCAGCCAGAGAATCTGTTGCGACAAAGGAATCATGTGCTCCCTGTAGCCAGTCTCAGTTTACAATCTGGCTGCAGCTCTTTGGTCCAACTGACATGTCTGAGAACTTTTCAAAGGCAGCCCCACATAAAGTGATCACCGCTATGATCACCGCTATGATCTTTGGAATAGCGGTATATAAATAAAACAAATTATTATTATTATTATTATTAAAGTGCATTACACTAATCCAAAAAGGATGCAATGAAGGCTTATGTTAATGTGGCTAGTTCCGACTTCTTCAGGAACAGGCAAAGTTGACACACTGGTAAGCTTATCGCATGGCACTTGAAGGAATGGGAACGGAAACTGTGTTACCGCATGGGAGAATGCCGCCAACACCACCAGGAGTCCCCAAGCCATTGCCCAGCCATTCCATGGCAGCCAATTTTGAAGAATGGCTCAAAATCGTCCTTCAAAATCGGCTGCAATAGAATGGGTGGGGAACGGCATGGGGACTCCTGGCAGCATCAGCTGTGTTCTCCCATGGGGTACCACACATTTTCCCTCTGTTCCATTCCGTTCTATTCCCATTCCAAGTGCTGCGTGAAAAGCTTATAGGTTTAACAGTGCAAAAGCACTCCAGGTCACTGCTGAAACCTGGGCTCCAGGCTGAATCCAGGAGTACCCCCAAACTGTAAACCTGCATTTTCAGGGAGAGTGTAACCCCATCTAACACAGGCTGCATCCCTATTCTCATCTGTTAGAAGCTTCAAATTTATTTTGCAGCCAGGCTTGCAATGCCTCTAACAGTGTGCTCTTTAAGATAACGAGCTCACACAAACAAATTACAGCTTGTTAAATACTTCCCAGCTATGCCAAGCGAAAGGCAGAAAACTGCAGATCAGGCTGTTGATCGAAGAAGGTTATGTTGGAGAACTGGGCAATGAACTGAAATGATAACCTTCCGTTAATAGACTTGTAGGCAGCCAGGTATATGACCCATCCACCAGCAAAGCAAAAATCATCATTCCGCTGTCCTTCCCCTCTGAGTTCAGAGAGGTGGGAGCAGAAAGGTCACAGCTGCCAAAATAGCCTTCTGCTGTCCAAAAAGGCCCATTTGGTTGCTTGTCAGCAGAGCAGATGTGAAATCCAACATCTTAGTTTCATCAGTGACCTCTTCCAAGGGCAGGAAGGGCTCAAGTAGGACGGCCTGCGTTCCATGTTTTAAACAGAAATACATAAAGAGAAGTGTGTTCTTTTCCTATCATGATTTGCCTTTTATAGTAGAAGTTGGAAATATTTCTGATAAATTTCAAAGAGAGAAGGGGCATACGATATCACATTTAAGCCTGGGGGACTTGTATGGATGCAAATCCTGAAAGTATGGCTGTGTGGGCAGACTGAAACTACTCCGTCAGATGTTTTCAAAGAAGTAGCCATGTTAGTCTCTTGCAGCATAAAAAGGAGGAAGGGGGGGAGGAAAAGGGGAATGTGGCAACACCTTTAAAAGAGTTTTGAACCCTAGGAAACTGATTTATTTGGTAAGCAGATTTATTGTTTTCACATATCAACACTAACTGACCACTGTAAAGATCTGAAAGACCTGTATCACGTCTCCCAGCCCTTTGAAAATTTAATGCAAGGGACATGATTTTAATCTTTCTGGTTCTTATTACAGTCTATCCCATTCTCACAACTGTATAAATATGCTTAATAACCTGAGGCCTTGATACCACTCAGTATTGCCTCTGAATAAGTAGATTTATATCCACAAAAGCTCATGCTAAAATAAAAACTAGTTAGTCTTAAAGGTGCTGCCACATTCTTTTTTTCTCTCCCTCTCTGTCAGATGTTGTGCCTCTTCATTTACATCAATCTTGTTATAGAGGCAGGGTAGAAATATTATTATTATTAGTAGTAGTAGTAGTAGTAGCAGCATAATAATTTAATTCCATCCATTAACCACTCTCATGCCAGCATGTCCTCTGACCATTCTTTGGTCTTGCAGTCATGCAGTTGGTATTTGTATAATCAGGACACAGAAACTGGAAGTAACAGGTTTATCTATGGCTTTACATCACTCTGTACTGTATTTGAAGAAGTGACTTTATATCCATGAAAGTTCATGTAAAAATAAAAACCAGTTAGTCTTATAAGATTATCACACAAAGCTTTAAAACCAATATTAAAGTTGGAGAATAGTGCACTTAGTGCATGACATCATCTCCGTCTTGTCACTGCTTTGGCTTTGAGGTGTTGTTAGAGCATCTCTTTTCACTGGTGAGGAAACCCTGTCAATAAGCTCCCAATTGTGTTGCTCTTCCATTAGTCCTCAGATACTATAAGTTCCTCCAGATTTAGTTCTGATATTCGGCAGTCCCATGTTGTCAGACTCTTCCTCTCCCCCTCGCTATTTCCAAGCAAAAAACAAATATTATGCCATTTGCTCTTAAGTAAGCCCTGGTGTTACAGAAGAATACATATATCTTGCTAAAGGGTAAGTAGGGTGAAGAGATAGAGCAGATAAAAATTAAGAGGATTGTTAGATACCATGTTTTAGAACTTCTTTCCAGAACCTGGCACTTTCCATATGTGTTGGACTACAAATCCCACCTTTCCCGGATCAGCGATCAGATTGTAGAATATGTAAGCATCTGGAAACTACCAAGTTGTGGAAGGTAAATCAAAAATTCAAAAGAGCACTTTTGAAGTAACAAAACAAAATGTGCCACTTTAGGCAACACTGGCAACCAAAATATTATATTCCATTTACTCTGGCTATCCTACACCTTGTAACATTGATGTTAATGATTAATATAACAGCAACCAAACACACTAAAATTTCCTTCATCAAACATGAATGTAAACAGACCTGATTTTCAACTTCACTAATGATTAACAAAAGATGTTAAGCCTTTTTAAATCACTTATAAAGAGTTTCTGAGAAGGCCTTCACCTACGTAATGCCATTGCCAATGAGCAAGATTCCTGGCCAATCTGAGATTTCCATTTCAGGTCCAATTACTTTTATTGACAATTGTCTAAATATCTGCATGATGTTGCCCTAGACTAAATCCAGATTTTAGACCCAACCAGAACAGAATAATAGGAACTCAATAAGTCAACACATTTATATAAATTCTATTGATTCCATGGCTCTACTCTAGCTGAGACTAATACTTCCCCTCTCCATTACCAGAGCATACCAAAAAGTAGCACATATAGTCTGCCTGCCTTACCTGTCCACTCAATAAACAGGAGTTGATGATACTCCAGGCTAGAACTCTATAGCCAAGAGTACACTCAATCCCTCCCTGTTCACAGACTTTGAGTGTGTTCTCGCTCTTTTGCAGATGGCAAGCAGGGAGGGACAAAATGGCACATGTGGCTGAGGCACACACACAGTGCCACACACAGGAGAGTGTGCCCATTTTAGCCAATGGGCTTTGAATATTTGACATTATTCTGATTCATGGGGAGGTCCAGAATGGATCCCCCAAGAATCGAAAGGGATGACTGTATTGTCAATAAACGAAGTGTATCTGGAGCATGCTTTTTTGAAAAAAATGATTGTGTGGAGCCTTAAATATACAGTGGTGCTACAGAAGATCTTCTATGATAATTAATGTCCTGCGCCGAGAACCTGAAAGAGTTATTCCCTCCAATCATCCTGATAATTTAACCAGCATAAACCCCTAGCACTCTAGGTGAGTCTTGTGAGAGTTATCATTCAAAATAGTATATTTTTCCTATGTTGTACTAATGCCTTTGCAAATCTCTGTGTACTCCTCATTCTTAATCACTTTGCCAATGCATGAAAACAAAGACAAAATTAATATTATGTATTTGAGAAACCTGTTAACTTGGGAAAGTTCCTCTAAATGCTTTTAGAAATTACATCATGGAAAGGTGTAATTTCCCCCTAATCTAAGGAGACAGGAGTATGGCATTTACTCCCTTCATATCTCAGACCTATTTGCATGGTTAGCAAATAGCATCCCTGACTCTAAAGAAAGGAGGAAATATTTTCAAGCTTCATTTGCATGGAAATAAATACAGTTAAAGTGGACTTGCAGAGCTGGACAGTGGCCAACCATCAGCATAGCTATTGTCTGTAGACACAACCATGTGAATCTGCCAGACTTTGGAAGCAAGGAGAAAGGGTACTGCTCACTCAAAATTGAAAGACTGAAGTAATGAAGGGAAAGAAAACTGGGCCAAAGCCTAGTGAGAAAAGCAGTTGTAGCTACATTAATTTCATTTCATGAGCAAACCATCTTTCTATATGCATTCCTACCAGTTGGTGGGCATCTTATTCCTAACCATTAGGAAACAAAATGTCAATTTGTACATTTGGTGGCAGCTTGGCTGTGAAGAAGAAGCTACTAACGTCATTTTAGTTATGGAGGAATGACCTCTGCCTTGATCCAAACAAACAGTGCTGATTGTCCAAAAGGGCATTTCAACAGAAAGGTATATGAGTACACAGTGAAATCTCTAATCCTGGGAGATAGAAGACCAGCTGCAATCCTCCTCCACCTCCTGGCACACCTTCCCCAAATCTTTGGCTCTCACTGCAGGTGAAATAAGAGCAAAGACAAAAGGTCTAGCAGTATCAACATTCCTGGTGCCAGCTGGGTCTTGTTCAGGAGCATATAAGGATCCCAGCTTGTTTACAGCATTTCTTTACAATGTGCTTCAAAAAGCTTACTTATAGCTGCCGTGGCTTTAAACAGGCTGCTCAGCACCAATGAAATCCTAATGAGCCAGGGAAATGTATGAGCATCTGAACTTGTTTTGAATACTTTTAAACCAGTGGCCTACCTAGTCTGGTGCAGTGTGTTCTAGCTAGTAGCTGCTCTCACAAGTTGTTCATGGGAAACTTTCCTAGATCTCCCATGAAAGCCCTTTCAGCTACAGATCCCAGAACGTGAGCTAACATGACATGTAAAGCAAAGTGCAGCCCTCCAGATATTGTAGACTTCTCTTCACAGCTGTTTTAGTCAAGAATCAGGAATGCTGGGAACTGCAGCCCAACAACATCCGAAGGGCTACAATATTCCCACGCTGTTGCAAAATATACACTGCCTTTGAGTTGTGGCCTCATGAATGAAAGTGGCTTCTAGCTCAATGTTCTGAGTAGAACCTAAGGAGGAAAAAAAATACTTTTTGGACTCTGACACCAAGAATTCTTATTATCATGTTGCACAGAGAATTCTGGAAGCTATAACCCAAAAATTACCATTCAAGACTTTGAACTCTGAGCTCCCTTAAAACCAGAACAGCTACAGAAATCATCATCATCTTATCGACCTCTCCCCATGGATTGAGGTGAGGAACAACAATGAACAGATAAACAACATCAGTTAAGATATACAACAATTTGCAATGACAAATAACATATACATATATTAAAATGATCCACATTTGAAATTCATCATGTAAAATTCACAATTTAAAAATCATCTGGATAAGCCTGCTAGAAGGGACTGGTTTTCAATGCTGTTTTAAATTCAAATCTCTTCCGACAGGTCATTCCACAATCTACGGGTGACTGAAGAAAATATCCTCTAGGGGATAGTTGCCAACCTAGTCCTGGCTAACTGGAGTAAACATCCACCAGAGGACCTGAGTGTATGGGGCAGATTGTATGAGATGAGGCAATCCTATAGGTAACCTGGACCCAAACCATGTAGGGCTTTAAAGGTAATAACCAATACATACCTTGCCTAGCACTAACTGAATATTAAGGGCTTTGACCTGGTCTTCAGCATCGCACAATAACAGTTTGACTCAGCCCAACACAGCCTAGCAGCCAGTCATGGCAGCAAGAATTGTCAAGCTTGTTTGCTGATTTGTTCTACCACAGTATATCCATGAAACAAAACAAGTGGATGGAAATACAAGCTTGACAAGCCGAAATGTATGTAATTGAACACCAGGAAGAAAATTAAACTCCGTGTGATAAAACCATAACAACCAAACCAAGACTATTTCCATTAAATAAAGAAAGAGGACAAAAGAAGGATTTAGGTATGATGCCAGGTACTGTATATAGGCATTTTCTTAATGGATTTGTAACTTGATTCTGACAGGACAAATATTCTAGGTGAGATCTGAAAATCTGAATGCACAGAAAGCATCATATTTAAGGAAAACATTGAATGATCATAAATTTGTTCAGCTCATTAAAAAAATAAGCACACAAGAATATTTGTGACTGAATGTTTTAACATGGAAATACTGATCTTCAACAAGGTCAGTCCTGTTTGATACATGTAGCATGAAGTGACAGAACATGCATTGATTCAGAACTCCTGCTTAAAAAATGAAGATAACATTTCTGATTCTGTGCCTTTAATTTTCTGATGCCTTGCCTGTACTAGACTTAACTGCCCCTTGAAAGATTTGACTAATTTTGAGTGCAAACTATTCATTAATCTGACAACCTTATTTCCACTTCAGCATCTGATGAAGATGAAGAAGTCATTGCATAGGAACATCCATATGTTTTCAAGTAAGATAATTTCAGTTGGGTGTCAAGGTGCAACTTAACACTCTCAGACTATCTGTCAAAGGAGCTTATCACATGAACTTTAAAACCAGCTTTAGCCTCCCAGGCTGCATTCAGGAAGTGGGATGGAGGTGGGCATTATCACTTGCTAAATTGCCACTTAATCACTGGCCGCCATCAGCCTGTGTCCCAGCCAGATCCCAGCCACACTCCGCCAGCACTTTTTAGAAGTCGGAAGCTTTCCGGCTTCTAAAAAGTGCTGGCAAAGCATGGGTGGGACCCAGGCTGATGACAGCTGTGATTAGGTGGCAATCTAACATGTGATAATCCTCACCTCCATCCTGTGTCCCAGTTGCAGCCTGGGAGGCTTGAGCCGGTTTTAAAGTTCATGTGATAAGCTCCAAACTTCACTAAGGGTCCTTTCACATTATAGAATGATAGCACAATGACTGCACTTTAAGTGCCAATGCTGCATCCTATGGAGTCTTAGGCAGGATACAGACCTCCGCTTTGCGGCGGTCTCCCGCTGGCGCCATTTGCTCCGCGCAGGAGCCGCAGCAGCCAAACCACGCGGCTCCCGTGCGGAGCAAAAAAGAAGCTCCATTTCGGAGCTTCTTTTTGCGGCGCCTCTATGATGTCGCAAGGCGCTGCTGGCGCATTCACGACATCATAGGCGCCGCGACATGTCTGGACGCTATGCATCCAGTACATAAAGATGGCGGCGCCTATGTGGAAGGGGCGCCGCCATCTTGTACGTATTCTATACATACTAGGGTTAGGGGGGTGCGGAAGCACCACCCCTTCCTAACCCTAGTACATATAGAAGACGTACTATATGGCGGTTTGTATCCCACCCTAGGTTCCATACTTCCACATTCTTTGTACTTTGGTGAGGATGAGAACTCTAAATACCTCACTAAACCGCCAAAACCAGGATTCCGCCGGGTGCCACTATGGTAGGGCTGTTGATAATGGGATGAATTGGAGGTCTCTCATTCGTAGGGTTGCCATAAGTCTAAATTGACTTGATGGCAATTAACAAGTTAAAAGTGGGACCACAGCACTACAGCTGTGTAGTATAAAAAGACCTAAGGGACTCAGAAGCAGATGAAGGAGGAAAGGGAGAAGAAACAGAAGGTAAAGTAAATCAAAAATTGTGATAGGAAGAAAAGCAGTGACCTTGCCATGGAGGTGGCAAGCAACTGTCCCCTATTCCTGTCTCCCCACCACCACCACCACCACCGCTGCCAATTTAGTGGCCAGGGGGAGTGTGGAATGGAAAGTCTTTCTTCTGTGGCAGCCCACAAATTATCTCCTTGGCTCAGAGCATCATTCATCATGGGGACAATATAGATAATTCAATTTCCCTTTGCAATTAAAAACAGTAGAATGTTTTCCATGGACTGTATGGTATAATCACCTGAACCAATATCAGCCCCATAGAAATGAATGGAGCCACATATCTTGTGCACAGATCCCATTCATTTCTCCTGGATAGGAAGACTTGCTCACTGGATTGTGCTTCACAGTAGCTGCGAAGAAGAAGAAGAAGAGGAGGAGGAAGAAGCCTCTGCTGCCCATCTGTAATGCACTTAGCAGTATAAAAGTGACATATGCAGAGTTGATCGAAGGCAAACAGGCTGGTTTTACAGCCTACAGGGAAAAGAACCCATCATATATTCTCCCAATGACAAACAACTGAGAAAGTAATTGAGAGCCTCACAGAAACCAATGTTGTTACCTCAGCATTATTGATTTTTGTCAGACATCTTAATCTAGCACATGACAAAACATTGGCCATTGCAGTAAGATATAGCTTTCAAGGAAAAATGGTATTTATAAAGGGAGTTTATGATCCAAGTTAGAGATGCTTTTGAAGCCAGGCCCAGGCTATAAATGAAGAGAGGAAACAGGACTTTTCCATCAGATGTCTTTTGTATTCCATTTCATGTAGAAAAACAATGATGGATAACTTGGATGATGCATGTCTTAAAGAAATGAAGAATTTTAAAAAAAACAGGGGTTTAAACTACCCAATTCAATTTACATTTCTTGCAAACCCAGGTTTTCCCTTGTATACAGTGGGAGGCTGAAACTGTGTTTCATAGACACTATGTAGCTGTCCTGGATTTCCTTCCTGTCTCTCAACCAGTACTAAAGCTACAACCTACTGCATACATACCTGGAAGCAAGTCCTAGACCTCATTCCCACTACCTTTTAAACCAGATTGCAACTCGGTTTGAACCGGTTTAAATGACCCTGGTTCACACTTGAACCAAATCGTTGAAGCAATTCAAAGAGGGGGGTCATGTTAGGAATGATCTGATTAGGGGAATTTCTTAATATAGCTCAAATTGCTGAGAGGGAGAGTCCTAACAACACCCTCACAAGACCGTGCCCCATAGTGTATACCTGAAGACCAAATGATCCCTTGAGAGACGACACTGAGACAGACTGCTCCGATTAAGTCTAAATATTTATTAAAAGGGGAAACAAACGCACAGCATAGGAAACACACATCCATGCAGTTCTCAATGAAAGTAAAGGAGAGAAATTTGGGAGAGAATTGAGAGAGGCAAATCTATGGGAAATACTTCCGAAGGCTTCTCCACGAATCCGATGTAGATGTAGATGATGGAAGGACACGGCCGCCGAAACCTGGGGGAATATGGCCGAGAGAGCTAAAATCAGGGTCCGGTCTGATGTGAAGCCAGGCAGTATTCTGACTATAGCACACCGAGATGAGCTGATCTAAAGGTTATATAGGCAAATTCTAGCCTCTAGCGATGAGTTTAATGGCTTCGCTGTAGCCGAGACAAAGGGTGTAAGGACCTGGGCTTCTGTTAAGCCAAGGTGAAGAATAGCCTTAGCCGATGCACTTGAATCTGAACACCATCGAGGAAGGCAAACAGATGGATGGGTGGCCACACTGAGCCATTAAGTGTGAGGCTGAAAACAAACAGCAAGTATTTTGTTGGTTTTTGGAGGTGATGGCTTTTCTTGTCTAGCAACTCCCAAACTTCCTGTGGGGAATTTTCGGTTATTCTCTCGGGCTCTTGCCTCCTCCTATACAAACTGCCTACATGACCTCTTCGCTTGGGAGAAATAGTGGTGTCCCTAGGAGGTCAGCTTGGGATCAAAGTGAATTCCACACACACTCCAAAATTTTATAAATCTATATGCTCCAGGAGTCATGCGCTAGACCCGTTTAACCTACATCTTTTTGATGCTGATTTTTTCTGTGTCTTTTTGGATATACTGATTCTGTGCAGGTGTGAACCACATGCAGATCGGAATCTATTTAAATTTGCCCTTTGGCTGGCTGGAGTGGGTCCATTTTGAATCGATTCATCCATCAATGTGAATCACAAGTGTGTTATTTTGTTTTGCAGCTGTATGGTTGATGGTCAGGGATTGTAGTCCAAAATAGGAGGGCTGAATGGCTTATCGGGCAACCTTGTAGCCCTGCTTCTGTTCACTTGCCCTCATCTCCAGTTCCAAAAGGCACCAGCTGCTACTTCTTCTCACGAAACATACATGGTCCATGTGGAGCCCAGATATATCCAGGGGCAGGTGACTGGAAGCCAGTATCAAATTTTGAAGCAATCCTAACCATATAATTTAGGGGGGAAATTACATTTAAATTACATTTTTTACCAAAAGGACTAACAGGGCTTAAAGATCTGTCTGGGCTGCTCCACACCCTTTTTTTGCTTTTACAAAACCATTCATTTCAGCCAGCACAATAGCACCATGAAAAGTTAACATGACAGGAAGTGTGGGAATACGTATTTACATGTAATACTGAACAGTAGGACTTAATCTATTCATTTTATTACTTCTGCTATATGGAATAGTGTTACACTACATTTCTGCATCTATGTAACAAGTCCTGATGATTTATCCCATCAGGGGAAGGCCCAGCATTTGAAGCACCTGAGAAAGTCAAGAGAGCTGCAGCCCTTTGTATCCAGTGAAGTGGGAGCTGAATTAATCTGTATAGGAATGTAGCCCTGTTTACTTATGGATTTCATAATACCATAAGATGCCAAGCAATTATACTTAGATAGATGCCTCTGATTTAAAGAGCACTTCAGACCATTCAACACAGAGCTCTCATCGCCTCCTCCTCATTATTATTATTTTCATCACCATCGACAACAATAAAAGCAAAAGCAGCAACAGACACAGTAGCATTTATTGGAATTGTGCAAACTTCCAGGTGGTGTTGGACTGCAGCTCCCAGCAGCCCTAGTGAGAAAAGCCAATAGAACGGAATGCTGAGAGTTGAAGTCCCATAACATCTGGAGGGCTGGAGGATTCTCCCCTGAGTAAAGCACTTGAAACGTTGAAAAATATCTTACGTATATTTTCTAGTTGGGATCCTTTCAACACGCTTCTTTTCAAAACTCAGTCTCTTTACTACTTTCACAATCAATTAATTAGGAAAAGCTTGTTTAATAACCTTGAACTTGAGCAACGAAATCATTTACCCTATGCATTAGTAATCAGTAAATACACTAAAAGCACAAGCTATACCTGATCTTAGAAGCTAAGCAGTGTCCAAAGGACGGCAAGTAAAATGGTGAAAGGCCTAGAAACCATGTCCTATGAGGAACGACTTAAGGAGCTGGGGATGTTTAGCCTGGAGAAGAGAAGGTTAAGAGGTGATATGATAGCCCTGTTTAAATACTTGAAGGGATGCCATACTGAGGAGGGAGCTGACTTGTTTTCACTTGCTCCAGAGACTAGGACCGGAAGCAATGGATGCAAACTGCAGGAAAAGAGATTCCACCTCAATATTAGGAGGAACTTCCTGACAGTAAGGGCTGTTCAACAGTGGAACAAACTCCCTCGGAGTGTAGTGGAGTCTCCTTCCTTGGAGGTCTTTAAGCAGAGGCTAGATGGCCATCTGTCAGGGATGATTTGATTTGGATTTCCTGCATGGCCCTTACGGTCTCTTCCAACTCTATTATTCTATGATTCTATGACAGCCCTCATTAGTACTGGGATGGGAGACCACCAACAAATACCAGGCACTGTAGGCTATATTTCAGAGGAAGAAACTCACAAAACCAACTGTGAGTATTTCTTCCCTAATAAAACCCCATGCAATTCATAGGGTTGCCACAAGTCCACCGGCAACTTGAAAGCACAGACATTGCATGGATGTATGTTTAGGTTTTCTTTCTAGCTCTTAAGCACAGATACCACTAGATGGAGCCAGGCAGCTGTAAATCTGATTTATGATTTCCTATGGGAAAACCCTACAAAATTCATCAAGGTGCCCTAAGTCAACGGGTGAAGGAGCCATATGCATGCACACAGACACATATGCATAAAACTTACCAGTTACCCCAGTGCTCTCTTTGACTCAGAACCAAAGGGCTGTCTTGTCCCTTCTGTGCAAAATTCTGATGAACTTTGCAGTTCATTTGACTGGTGCAAATTAAACATAAGGCGGCCTGAGGAGTGCCTGCAAAGTATCTGGACTGAACTCTTGCTACACATACATTTAGGGACATTGAAAGGGAAGAAGAAGAAGTACAGCAGAACAAACTTGAGGAAAGCCAGGCCAGAAGCAAGCAGAAAACTACGATGCCTCTAAACCCCTTTGGCACCACCTTTTCTCCCTCCTTCCCTTTTCACCATGGCTGGGAACTCTGCAGTTCTCCAGGAAGTTTATCACATGGGAGGAATTTCTCTTAATTTCAAATGAAAAGAACTCATTCACATGAATTCGCTAGTTCAGCAAATTTACGTGAATTCGAATTGTGTTCAAAATGACTTCCAATTGCCCGAAAATAGCTTGCCATTGCCCAAAATTGCGTGTGATCACCTCTCACAACATAATGTGAAACCGCATGATTGCATTCAGACTGACTTCCCGTTGCCCAAAATTGCGTGTGGTAGTCTGTCACGCAATGACATGAAACTCCATGATTGCATTCAGATTCCCATTGGATTATACTTCCAATTTCCCTTGTCTGATAACATCCCAGCCGTTGTTGGACTCCAATTCCCAACATCCCTCCCTTATCTGTTATGCTGTTTGGGGCTGCTGGAAGCTGCATTTAAGTAACATTTGGACACCTCCACAGTTCCCACCCCTGCTCTACAGTCCAAAGGGCTCCCCTCTGGGCCCCACAACAAACTCCACAGAATCCCATAGCCTTGAGCCAAGGCAATAATTAAAGCAGTGCCAAACTGGGTTATTTCTCCAGTGTGGATGCAGCTTAGGAGTGTTTGGGGGGGGGAGCTGTTCTGTGGTCCTGTCCTCCATTGTGTCTTGGTGTGTAGGTGCCTGGTGCCCTTCAGCAGGGAGGACCCCTCTGATGATCACTGCCACACACTCACACTTGCAGGGGCGGGGCCTGGGACCCCCCACGTGACCTGGAGCCCGCCTCCCAGGGTTTATGAATGAAGGAGGAGCACGTGACCACCAGCGTCAGGGAATTTCCCAGCAACTGGAGCCTCTCTTCCTTCTTTTTCTTCTTCCTGGACTTTGGCTGCTGCTGCTGCTGCACACAATGCCTCTCTCCAGCATCTCCAAGGAAGCGGCCATTGGGACAGCAGTGCTGGGGGTGGCAGTGGCCGCAGGCTTCCTCGCAGGTGAGAAAGAAGGGAAGCAGGCTCCCTGGCTCTCCTTGGGAGCAAAGGAGTCAGAGGACAGGCATGCATTCCAGTTGGCTGCATTGCTTCCCTGTTGCACTTGCAACAGAGCCCTTGCAGCTCCTTTGGGACTCTCTCACTGGAAGCAAGAAAGTGGCAGCAGGAGCTTTCCTAGACTAAAGTCTACTTCCTCAGATGCAGTTGGATATAGTAATAATAATAATGTAGAGAGAGATCTTGCAGCACCTTTGAGACTCACTGATAGAAAGAAGGTGGCAGCCTGAGCTTTCCTAGAGTAAAGTCTACTTCTTCAGATGCAGTTGGATATAATAATAATAATAATAATGTAGAGAGAGATCTTGCAGCACCTTTTGAGACTCACTGAAAGAAAGAAGGTGGCAGCCTTGCCAGCCTGAGCTTTCCTAGACTAAAGTCTACTTCCTCAAATGCAGTTGGATATAATAATAATGTAGAGAGAAATCTTGCAGCACCTTTGAGACTCACTGAAAGAAAGAAGGTGGCAGCCTTGCCAGCCTGAGCTTTCCTAGACTAAAATCTACTTCCTCAGATGCAGTTGGATATAATGATGATGATGTAGAAAGAGATCTTGCAGCACCTTTGAGATGACTGACTGAAAGAAAGAAAGTGGCAGCAGGAGATTTGCTACACTGAAGTCTACTTCCTCAGATGCAGTTGGATATAATAATAATAATAATAATAGAGAGAGAGATCTTGCAGCACCTTTGAGATTCACTGAAAGAAAGAAAGTGGCAACAAGAGTTTTCCTAAACTAAAGACTACTTCTTCAGATGCGTTTGGAATATGATAATAATGTAGAGAAAGATCTTGTAACACCTTTGAGACTCACTGAAAGAAAGAAGTTGGCGACAGGAGCATTCCCAGACTTCAGCAAAGTCTAGATACTGTACATTTGGACTTTAGGAAGTAGACTGCAGTCTAGGAAAGCTGCTGCCAACTTCTTTCTTCCAGTGAAAGGAGCTACAAGACCTCTCTGCAACTGATTCTGCAGACTAACACAGCTATAGCTTTGTATTTTATTATGTGGGGTGTTACCTGCCCTCAAGTCCTGGCAAGGCTGGGGTCGAAGAATCTCCAAAAAACCCTGTCTTCCTCCCCAAAACTAGAAAAGCACATCCAGGGCTCCTGTATTTTGGCTCTCTTTGGGGCCTGGGGGGTTTAGCTCTTGGTGCTGAGGAAAGGTTGGGAAAAGACCCCAGAAATCCTGAAGGAGGCCTGCCTTTGCCTGAACTGGCTGTCCAACTTGTTGCTCCTGAAGAGCAAGCTCTGGGAAACCACCTTGTTTCTGATCACTTCTTTTGAAACTGTTTTGAATTTTATTGATATTTTAAATGTTTTTTTAAAATATTGGGTCCCTCGGGGGAGGAAAGCAGCTTATAAATGAAATAAATAACTAAATTGAAAGGAAACTGGAGAAACTGATGCAAACACACAGAGGCCACCTAGACCCTAGCATTTCAGTAGGTGTCCCATGGTGTGTTGACTGCGGAGAAGGGTTGTGTTTTTGTCATTGGCTGTTGTTGTGTGCCTTCAAGTCATGTCTGACTTAGGGCAACCCTAAGGCAAATCTGTCGTCATGGAGTTTTCTTTTCTTGACAGGTTTTTTCAAAAGAGGGTTTGCTGAGAGAGAGTGACTTGCCTAAGGTCACCCACTGGTTTTTATGGCCGAGCTGGGAATAGAACCCTGGTCTCCAGAGTTGTAGTCCAACACACAAACCCCTATGCCACACTGGCTTGTTTTTCAGTATCTTGTCCTTGTAGCACCTTTGAGACTAACTGAAAGAAAGAAGCTGGTAGTATGAGCTCTCCTAGACTTCAGCCTCCTTCCTCAGATGCATCTTGTACTTTTTGAGAGAATGATGTTTGAATACAGTAGCTTGTATAATTGTATTCTACCATTTTTGCCATCAAGGGTTAGCTGTACCTTGAGTTAACTCTGGAGACCAGGGTTCGATTCATATCTTGAGCATGAAACCCACAGGGTGACTTTGGGCAAGTCACACTCTCTCGGTCTCAGGGGAAGGCAATGACAAACACCCTCTGAGTGAAACTAGCCAAGAAATCCCCATGATAGGATTGCCATAAGTCAGAAATGGCTTGAAAGCACATGATACACACACACACTGTATAGTGAAGTCATATAGGGGCAGGAATTCCAAGAGATGCCATTCTGATCCCTTTGCATTGCTGCTTGCACTTCCTGGGCTTCCTGCTGCTTTGCAATAGATAGCTCATTCTGATGCAGTGACCTTCTCAAAGAAGAAGGCTTCACAAATGGTTGGACTAAATCCCTCCCCATTGGTCATGCTGGCTGAGGCTTCTAGGAACTGAAATCCAACTCTGGAAGGCATGTCAGGCCACCCTTCCCCACTGAGTGCTGCAGCTGTAGCCAAAGTGGTTATTAGGTTCATAGTTCATAGTGATCTGATTCCTTGTGGTTGCAACATGGATGGACTTGTGCCAAGGAGCCGGGTAGTAAAACAGGCCTATTTGCCTATACAAGCAAAGGCAAGTGGAGCTCTGCCACAGAAACCCCTGGTGTGCCAGAGAATATTCTCCACTGCAGAGGTGGGCTAGAGAACTAAGGGGCTTCACATAGGTGATGCCACAAAAAATAAAGTGTCCAGGCTGAAAACTAAGGGCCCGTACAGAGGGGCCAAAATAAAGCTGCTTCGGGACACTTTGCGGGTATGCTGTTTAAATGATGCATGCATCCTAAGAGGCTAGAAGTCACACCAAAGCCACACTCCACTCCTAAGGGCTGGACCACAGCTTTGGCACAGCTTCTGGCCTCTTAGGATGCATGCATCATCTAAACAGCATGCCTTCAAAGTGACCTGAAGCAGCTTTATTTTGGCCTGTCTGTACAGGCCCTAAAGGAAGCATTCAGTGGGCTGTGTCAGAAGAAGAAGCTATTAGCCTTTATGTAGAAGGGAAATTGGTATGTGTACACATACACTGTCCTAAATCAGCACCATTGTAAGATCTGTTGATTTGTTAGGACAATGGATCTCAAACTATGGAGCAGGATCTCTGGGAGGGTGAGAGTTGGTCAAGGGGGGGGCACAAGACTTGGAGGCTCTGATCCCTTCTCCTCCCCCTTTTCCCAGACTTTTTTGCCTGTAAAAATTACACACACATTGAGCTGAATAGGGAATTTACTTAAATAACACTGTTCTGATTTGAATGATTTTTTTCTTTAAAAAGTTAAAATATAAATATACGTGAATGTGAGAATGAAAATACACACACTCAATAAAATATTTTTATTCATATACTATGTCAAGTGCAGGGCATGTAGCTATAAAGGGGGATCCCAAGGGTAAAAGTTTTTTAATATTTAAAAAATCCTATATTTTTAATATAAATTTGTTAAAGACATATAAAATAACTATATATATATCCTACACTTGATATACGTAACATACAAACATGTAACGTAACTGAAGAAACTTCCTGAACTTCATTCCGATTCTCATTAACTGCTAAAAATCCCAAAGTCACCTATACTAAATAATGGGTTACAGAGGGGAAAAGTTTGTGTACCTGTGTGTTGAACCGTTAACATTAAAGCGTTTTTTGGAGTGAATAAATGGAACTGGAAGCATCATGTTTAACCTATGTTAAAGATGCTTAAAGATCTAGTTAAATTGCAGAGAGGCTAGAGTCCCAAAAACCTATCAGTCATCTGGTAATGGTGGTGAAGAGCCTCAGACATTCATCCTATGGAGCAGTTGCCTCCTTACCAGACACCAGTTTCTCATGTGTAGCTTTACAAATTATATTGTGTAAATTTACAGCGCTTTATAAATAAAGGTTAAATAATAATAATAATAATGATAATGATAATGATAATAATAATGGAAGATTTAAATCTCTTCCTGTGGCATTTTCAGGGCCAACTCTCCTGTTCAGCAGTCTGAGGTAGCTTCCTCAGGTAACTGGTTTTCGATGTTGTAAAAAGCAGCAAATTGTTGGTTATAGTTTTTTGTGGGTTTTTCGGGCTATGTGGCCATGTTCTAGAAGGGTTTATTCAGGAATAAACTCTTCTAGAACATGGCCGAATAGCCCCAAAAAAACCACAAAAAGCTTTGGATGCCGTCCAAGAAAGCCTTCGACTTCAAATTGTTGGATCAGTCTTTTGTTGTTGTTACAATTTATTTATTTTTACACCTTAGGTATGAGTATAGCTTGTGGAATTGTCTATAATGCCTAAAAAATAACTACACCTTGGCCATGGAGATTATGCACACTGATAGGGCTTGGTAAGGCATTTGCTGCTCTGCGATAGGTAACACAAGGCTTTGTGGGAGCCCTGGCTGTGACTCAATCATCTCCAGAAGTCATCTTGTGCAAATGGATCCCACTGTAGGGGATGCAAGCTGCCTCTTGCTCAGCATTCTTTTCTTTTGCCAAATCAGCCCATGGTTCCATTGCTTTTTTAATATCATTGTACCTTTAAAGTGCAATCAGTTTCTGCCCAAACATGATGGGGATATGGAAGGCAATTGCTCCTGGCATAGTCCTATTTAGATTTGGTTATTATGAAACATTTCAAAACTACGTATTGGAAAAGTATACTGGTGTGACTGATTTAGACAGAAAGCAATTTTGTTTGATAGATTTGTTACTTGTATTATTGTTTCCTCTTTTGAAAGGCAGAAGATCCTGCTCAAGGTTTGCCCATGGCACCCTCAAAGGTTCAGGTAGCCTGTTACAGCAGTATGTACTGGATCACTCCTTGCGGGAGCACCCTGCTCTAACCAAACTGAAAATGGTTAGTATGTCTGACTAAAGCTCTTATAAATGTCTTGGCAGAGTCCACTTTGCAGTTGCCCCTAATTTTTATTTCCTCTATCCTCTTTATGGGACATGGTCTTTTGCACCTCCGAAAGAACAAGAACAAATACCCCAAGGTATCAGAAAAGGCTATAGTGTCCATGTGATATTTTTATGCTCGGTTAGAGAAGGGATGGGGGAAGTTTGGCCTGTAGGTCCCCATCTTGCAGCACCTAACTCCACCCCAAGAAAGCTCTCAGACTTCCCCAGATTTTTTGTAGTGGTGAATTTTGGAAGGAACAAACATTTCTCAAACCCAGCACAATACATAGTGGGTTTGCCATCCTAAATTCCTAAAAGCCAACATGACTGGAAGTAATGCCACTTTATCATGTTGGCTGCACATTCAACTTATCTAGATTCTTCTTCTAGATTTGGGGCCCATTTAGTTGCAAATAAGAAGATGCTGAGCCATTTGTTGCAAATGGCTTTGGGGCAATTTTCTCCCTCTGACTTTTCAAAAGATAGCTTCGAGGACTGATACATTTGTGTCCTTGTGTGTGAACACTATCTAGTTTTCACTGAAGTAGTAAACCTGTTCCTGGACTGTGCTAGTTTATACTACATGTGGAGGTTCACATGATCAAAAGCTCTGTACATAACATTGTCTGCCCATAGTATATGAAATGGTGGAAAGAAGTTGTACGGCAGAATTTAGTTGAAAAATAACTTATCTTGGCCCTGGAGCATGTAGTGTAACAATGATTCTGAAACATCCTGGACTATGTGGCAAATGTTTTGAGTATACAATGTACAGAGTTCTTTACCCCTCAAAAATGACACAGTAACTTAAAGGGATATATATCTGGATTTTAAGAGCAGAGTAACATGTAGGCTTTGTTTTCAAGGTTACATCTCAGCGTCATGATGGAAGGATGATGGTGAGCTGTGATCAGGCCCAGCTTATGGCCAACCTGGCAAGGCTGATTAGAGCAAAGAAGGTAATTGAAATTGGTAAGCACATTTGTTTCCATAGTGCTGGGGCCTAAGGAATATCTGTGGGCTCAGTCCTATAATAAGTTGTAGAATTGGTGGGAAAGGGAGGGGATCTTCCATCTAGTGCTGAAGTCCCACTTCTATTCACTTTCCAGTGTCTTCTTTTTTGTGCCTACAGCCTTACATGGTTCCACAGTATTTTAAATGTTTTAATCCTTTTGTGCACAGTGAATTAAAGAATATCAACTGCTTCAATTCTTTTAAAGATTATTCTGTAATAGGACATTAATTATGTGGTTGGCTCTTTAAAAAAACTTCATATTTCAGAATATCTGTCTAAATCTGGCTACAACCTGATGCCATCCAGCCTATGGAGGACAGGAAGATCTACTCTTCATTCTCCCAGAAAAGATTCTCCATTGCTGATCTAAAATATTGCACTGGCTGACATTAGAATAGTGATGAACCTGGCGGCTGTCTTGGCACCATCTGAATAATCCTTAGATCATTCATACCTCATAAGCATATGAGACTGCAATTTCTGGGGCAAATCTGTGATTAATCAGGCCAGACTTTAGGCCAAGTGTGTGTAGGGGTCAATTTTGAAAGATTTGTTGCTGGTACTAACAGCATCTTCGGCCTTCTGAGTTGCTACAGGTCTTGCAATTGTATAGTGGCTGTTACCAGATGGCTTGGTATGTTGGAAGTCCATCATAGGGAAGTACCAAATAGGGAAGTACCAAAAGAGTACACCAAGGGGCTTAAGGCACAGGTTACTAGACCACTCTTAGCTCCTTATGAAAAGGGCATGCTAGGGCTAAATGAGGAGGCAGTGTTGAAGACAAGATTCTGTCTATTTGAAAATATCACTTGTGTGCCAGCTGCAGCCTTCATGTTACAGTCCAGGCCTTCCTTGCCAGGACCACCAAGGATGCATCTACACCATAGAAATAATGCAATTTGACATCACTTTAACTTCCATGGCTCCATCTGGGCACAGTGCAAGGTGTTGGTAATCATCTTTAAAGCTCTATATGGCTTAGGTCTAGCTTACTTAAGGGAACATCTCCTTTCATACAATCCACCCCACACTCTCAGGTCCTCTGGGACAAATTTACTACGGCCAAAGAAGACCAGGCTTGCTGTGGTTACCCAGATGACCTTTTCATCGGCTGCTCCTAAACTTTGGAATGGCCTACCAGATTAGATCTGTAACATAACATCTCTTGAGGCCTTTAAAAAAACCATTAAGATGGATTTCTTCTGGCAGGCATTCCCAGACTGATACGGGCCCTCTCCATTGTCCCACAACTATGCCTCCTTGACTCTGCCTAAAATTGCCTCATTGTAATAGGGATTAATTCTATTGTAATTTTTATTGTGATTTTAATAATTGACTTTTTATGCTGTTGTATTTTAAATTGTGGGTTAGGGATTGTGTTATTATTTTACTATGTTTTATTTTGATTGTAACCCACCCTCGGGGGACAGGTGGGCTATAAATTATTATTAGATTTGTAGTTTTGTGAGGCAGAGAAGGCTAAAGACCTTGAAAACTAAGGATCCACAGGATAGAGCTACAGCACATAAAGTGGTGACAAACTGCACTATTTCTACAGTGTAGATATACTCCCGGTAGCAGTGGTGCAAACTTCTAGTGTCCTCAGCCAAAGTCACCAAGTACTGTTGTTGATGGACCACAAAACAGTAGGGATAAGGAAAGGGGCTAGCAGTATAGCCACATATGTTTCTTTGCAGCATTAAAGTGGCCAGCTGCCATCCCTGCCTCTTTGTAATCCTCTGTGCTTCTGTAGCTCTGTGCTTCTGTAGCCCAGAGACACTGAATCTAAGGAAGGTGGCTTCTGCAAAGAGAAGCAGTGGGCTTTTAAGGAGGAAAAGGGGTTTTAAAAAACCTGGAAGTCTGGTTTAAGATTTATTTATTTTTTCCAAAAGCCTGTACTCTCTTATTTGAGAAGGACATAAGCAACATTAATTATATCACTAAGGATGGGATCTAAACATTTAGCGAACTCTGTATCACAGACTTTGGAACTAAATTTATACTTTTATTTTGTAATAGGTGTTTTTACAGGGTACAATACTTTAAACATGGCTTTGATCATACCAGATGATGGCAAAGTTGTTGCCTGTGACATTAATGAAGACACTGCCAAACTTGGAAGACCATTTTGGAAAGAGGTAACTTGCAATATACCAATAATGTTAAGTATTCCTGTGAACTGACGGCAGTGAAACTACACATGCTAAGGGGGACCTGCAGTGTGCCCCACTTGGCTTTTTAAATTTTGAAGTGAGTGAGGTAGAAACTTTCCTGGAATGGAATAACAAAGTTAGTCATACTTGGAATAGGCTTACTAAAGGCAGCAAAACTTCAGTCTAAACCCCATTCTTCATATTGGTGTCTACTTTTCAATAGATGTGGGTTTGACTGCTTAACTCAGTCACTTCCCTGAAACTGTTACTAGCTCTGTAAGTAACAGTGATAGAAAGGCAGCTTAGTTCATGTTCTGAAATGTGTTTGGCCACTAATTTTGCAGTGCATGTTTTAGGATCAAGAAGCGTTTTACGCTTTATCAGGCAATCTTTATCCCTAACAAATGAGGCGGAAGTCTTGGCCCATTACCAAACAGTGTGATTCTGCTAGCCTGAGTGCTGTAGCACTAGTGAAACCTAGACTGATCTAGACAGAGTTTGGAATGTTGGGTTTTTAAATGAATTCAATAATGTTAAAGTCTAAAATTGCAAAATCAGTATCATAAGCATTAATGCTTGAATCATTATCTTGTATATCATTGCATTAGTATTAATTAACTCATTGATCAAAATGTTAGTGTGGGGCCAGATCATGAGATTTAGAGAACAGCATGGAAGTCATCACTCCTAAGAGGAACCCAACAACAAGTTTATTGATTAGTCAGCTGGAACACAAAATACAGTTACAAAATACAAGATAAAAAACAAGATAAAAAATATCAAAATATCTGCATACATACAGAGATAGAACTGGACCACCCTTAAAACCGAGAGGAACTCATTTTGTTATTGGTTCCTTCAGAAGGGTTCTTTTTGTCCTTTTACAGTTGCCATCCTCTGACCTGGATGCATCACAAAAATTATAGTAGGATTGTTGCCTTATTTTTGGAATGGTTGGGGTCTCAACATGTCGGGGAACTGTCAGGTTGGGAGAGTCTTTCCGAAAAGCATGGGATCTCATAACTTCCTCAGTTCAGTTTTTTACTCATCTGCATCTCTTTTTCTATTTCCATCCTTGAAAAATGGACATTTCACTAATTCACTTGTCTCCACAATCTCTTACCGACATGCATGAACAGCAAAACAGCCACTTCACCAGCTACCCACAGCTTGTTAAAACATAAACCTATAAGCTTGGCCAACAAAATGGAAAATCATAAGAAAAGTGGTAGCTAGGGAAAGAAAGTTATACTTGGAAACATTTTGTAAGATGTTTTCAGATAGTCACTAGAAGATTCAGAATGTTTTGTCTACTTATGGAAGGCTTATCTGACTAGGTTGTTTCATTTTACAAGTTCATGCTGCCAGTTCTGGATAAAATGTTTGCTGCAACATGTTCCACTACTCTACATTTGTGTGGTCCAGTAACCTATCCCTAATATTTCCATGTTATCCCTGACTCTAGCACCAATTTTTTTTGCTAATGAAGTCATACCCAAGAACACACTTACTTTGTTAACTGAAGTATACCTGTATTGTGCTCTAAGCGTCAACCTTCCTAAATCTCCAGTGACCAGAACACAATTGGTAAAAACCAAATTGGGAGGAGTGTAGAGAGACAGTGGGAGAAGCCAAGAGTGAAGGAAATGGGGGAGAGTTTTACCTAACAAAAGAAATTATTTAATTATTCAAGGGCTTATCAATGTGTGAGTAACACACTAAACAATTGCAGAAGAGTTACAGCTGACTCAAATAATATATAATAATTTTATACTATACAATAAGAAAATCAATGTGGTGCGGTGGTTTGGTTGTTCAGCTAGGATGCACAAATCCCTGCTTGGCCGTGGAAACCCACTGGGTGACTTTGGGCAAGTCACACTCTCTCAGCCACAGAGGAAGACAAAGACAAATCCTCTCTGAACAAATCTTGCTAAGAAAACCTGATGATAGGGTCCCCTTAGAGCTGCCATTACTCAGAAACAAAGTGTCAGCCATCAACAATATTATATATACAGGGATATATAATAGAAACCAGCTCAGAATATAACCAGTAGAGGATGAAAAGACTCTGTTCATCCCCCCCCCCCAAAAAAAAACCTCCAAATGCCATCCTTCCGTATAGTCCCATTTTAAAAAATTCTTTTCATTTTATATTAAATTAAGGACTCATGGGGGTGGGGACTCTTACCTTTTAGGATCTGAAAGGGTTTTTAAATTTTGTACTATATATTGTTTTAGCTATTTTGTTCTAACTTAAATTGTCAGCTGCTTTGGGTCCCATAGTGGGAGTAAAGTGGAATATAAATTAAGTAAGAGTCCTGACCACTTATGTGCCTGGCTCTCCTGCTAAGTAAACAAATCACTTGCCCCCCGCCAGTCCTTCCATTCTGAGACCTTTTCCTTCTTTTCCATTCTTTTTACTTCTTTCCTAAACTTAGATGTTCTACTTCACAAACCCAATTCTGCTCTGATTTAGGCCCCAATCCCCCCCCCTGCTTCTTTTCTCCTCTCTGTTTTCCCCAAAAAAGTTCCATAGATTATCCTGCCTTACAAAAGAGCTGCATTGACAAGTTTCCTCCAATTCTAATATTTCTTCTGTGGAGGCAACAGGCCTTCGTAGGATAATCTATGGGACTTCTTTGTGGAATTCTGACAAGTGATTCACTAAGGGGCTGAACAGACAGGCCAGGAAAGTACAGGCTTGGCTCATATTTTGCTGACTGAGGTGCTAACCTGGATCAGTCCCTATGCCACAGACCTGGTACGCCACATGCTGCTTACCTCCATCTGTTGTTGTCCCTAGTGATTGCCACATAGATCCTCATTGCTACCTCTGATGCAGAAATGAAGTTCCTGGCTTCACCCAGGTGTCCATTTCCACATCAGAGATAGTGACAGGATCTACTTACTAGCAGCATTGACAGAAAGAGGAAAGGGTGTGTGCAGGGCCAGCTGATCTAACTGGTTTGCCATGGAATCCATGAAACTCTGCAGCAAGTGAGGGTCAATTTGACCAGTGCTGAGGCTCTTTTACCCCAGCAATGGGTGAGATCCACCAGATCTGTGTCCAATCTGCCAGGATTCAGCCTAGTCCTGGCCCCAGGATTTTGGGCTGCGTTGTCCAAATAGAGCAGTATGAGGTCACTGAGAACATGGGCCTTTTGGCCCATGCAGACAGCCCCTAAAGCATATTTTTAACTTTATCATTAATTGGAGAATCAGGAAAGTTAGATGGAGTCATTAGAAACATTTTTCAAATTAACCAACAAAGTAATTCCAAACCCTGATCTAGACTATGGCACTGCAGTAAGTTTTTGCTTACACAGCCTAAAGGCACTGTGTTGGAATATGTATTGGAGTTCTCCTGAACACAGGGGAAATAAAGGTTATACAAACATCCAGTACAGAGTATCTTGGCCAGGAGGGCAATGTGGTCTATTAGCAAATATATGTGCTACTTCTTGCACAACTGGAAAATGCCACAACATTCTGCCTGTGCACTCTTTTCTCTGCTAGTAATGCATTAGATTTAGGCTTCATTACTTTTATTCAAGGTACTGTTTCTGTTTTAGGCTTATGTACCATGTCCATTCCTTCAAAAATTAAACACTTTAAAATCCTATTAACATCAATGGAAAAGACTGAGACAGTTGCTTAACCCATCTGTTACAATCAGTGGGGTTTTCTAACTGCTTAACTTTGGTAGGATCACATCTGTAGTCTGGGCATTCATAACACAATGTATTTTTACCACAAACAGTTAAAAAATTCCCCTTTTCTCATAGTATAGCTGCTCTTAGGGTGTTTGCTATTGTGGCATTGGACTGCATATAATTTTGCATGATTTTCTGTGAAAATCTTCCATATTTGTTTTATATTTTGAAGATGACATTACCATGCTATTTCACAGTACAGCAGAAGGATCCAACTAAGTCTCTAGGTTGCTACTGATTTTTTAAAATGCTCATATAACACAAAGACTTTCTTTTTACTATGCAGCATTTTTATTTTATTATAAGTAAGAGGCCAGATAAAACATTAACTAATTGCCATTATTTGCCATTTGCACTGGCATCTGAGAATCTGGCTTCCCTTTTTCAGAATGCTGTGCTTTGGCAACTATCCATGAAGTGGTTTTAGAAATGTGTAGCGTTTGGCACTCTGTCGAAGACTACATAAGGTACCAGTGGGACAACAAGGAAAGAAGTGTGTTGTAGGTTTGTCCCTAAACCACTGGGCCACTTTGCTTTTTACTTTATTGAATGTGAATTTCACATGCAGGAGCACTCACTTTAGCCCATGCATTTGGGAAAGTTTGTCTATAATGACCTGCCTGGTCACTTTTGGCAAATTTGGATGTTTACAGAAGCGTAGGTTAGCTTTTGTGATCTAGTGGCTCTCGAGAGTGGTGATTTAACATTTTGGAAAGTGTATGTCTTCCTGATAGTCAAATTCACAGTCCAGATGAAGACTCCTTCAATTTTGATTTAATCAAAACAAATAATACCCTCCTCTGTCCAGACATAACAGAGGTTTTATATGGAAAGGTAAACTTTTGTCCATCTGAAAATAGACATCTCTTTACTCTTTAAGGTGGCTTTGACAGAGAATAATGGTGTGTTGTTGTTTTCCTTTTTCCAGGCAGGAGTGGAGCATAAAATTGACCTTAGGATAAAACCAGCTATCCAGACACTTGGTAGGTACATATGCATGAAAACTAGACTGTAATTTAAAAGAAATAAAAATGGGAGTGGCCTCACTAGTCTAAAGTTGAGCTGAAATGCAGCTGGGATTGTGGCACAAAACTCTTGGAGCAGTAAAAAAAACCCACTTCTCATAGGCGGGTTATAGACCGCTGAAAAGCGGCAGTCTGGCTTCGGCACTGTTTGCAGCGTCTGGGAGCCACAACCTTTAAACGGCGTGGCTCCCGGACGCTGCAGAGAAGGAATGCGGAAATCACGCTCCTTCTCAGGCCCTGGAAGAGGCGCTGCGAGTACCAAAGGGCGCACTCGCGGCGTCACTTCCGGTGCGCCACGTGCGGACGCAGAGCGTCTGTTGCATCAAAATAGTGGCGGCCGTATGAACAAGGCGCCGCCATTTTGTACGGACTGAGTCTGTGATAGGGCAAGGGGCATCTAGAAGAAACGCCCCTTTTCCAAACTGGGACATCCTCAGGACGTCCCTAATGGCGGTTTGTAACCCGCCATTGGTGGCACAAATGGAGTAAAATGCTCACTTCCTTTTAGGTGAGGTCTGAACAACATCCTTAGATACTGATTAAATCTACTAGATGCAGTTTGCTATTTTTATAGAATTAAATTTAGTTTTTGCTTAATTTGCTAGAGAACCTCTGGCTGGCTAGAATATCAGTACTTTGACTTTTGGTCAAAATGGCAACTCTTCCCTAAAACAGGATTGCGGTTCAGTGACATCCTGTATTGCATTAATGGATTCCTAAACTAGTATTACAGCTCCAAAACTGCTCCATACTCACTAATCCTATGTATTCATGATTGTGGCACTATTGCCACAATCATAAATGTCTCCTCACACCTATGTTAATATCCAACAATCTCTCCAGGCAATGAAGGTCTATTCTATTGGTGCACCAGAATGATGTTTCCAGCTTGTCCTCCAGCGAGTGAAGCTGTGGCAATAAGAAAGAGGACATCTGTCACATTTCCTCTTTGCAACCCCATTCACTGGCGGAAAGGGGTCAGAAACAACATCCTGTTGTGCCTTGATCGCTACCAGGACAGACTTCTATTGCTTAGAGTGGCTACTGGGTGTTAAGGTAGTTTGGGGGGACTAGGGCCAGGAGATACTACTTACTTACACATTCATAATTAAGTAGGCAGTGTAAGGTATATGGACCATTGAATGTTTGGTACAAAGTGCCTTAGCTGTACCACGAGAACAGAGCCCTTGGTATACATGTCTTTTAGGGGTGTAAAGAATGTTTGCAATTTTTCTTGTTTAGAAAGCCCATAAAGTGTCAGTCACCACAAGATTTTTCACCCCTTCACAGCAGCAAAAATACCAGTGCTTTTTGAGATTTATGTTTACATTGGCTTTTGAACGCACACACAAAAATTGCACAAAAGACCTTATTTGTTAAAAAAAAATTGTATTGTGCAAAAAAAAGAAGTTCATAACATTTTCCCAAAGGGCTGCAAAACTGCCCCCTCAAAAGAAATCTACATTGGAAAATGTGCAGAAATTTGAAGTCACACCCAGGATGGGAGAAGACCCTTGACATTTGTCATCCTTCCATGTTGAGATGAAGTTAGCAAAAATAGTAACATGTGCCTTTACTCTTCCATCAAACAAGCATCTGTTGATTGTTGAGTTTTCTACAAACTCAAACTCTGGGCCTGAAATGGCAGGATGTGATTTTGCGCATGCACACACACACACACACAGTTCTGTATGGAATATTGTTAGTACTTGTATGATTGTGCACACTAAGCAGAACCCTGCATGTCTTTTATTTGTTGATTTAATATAGTGCTATCAAAGTACTTGCCTTTTCATAAAAAAGAGAGAGAATAGTTTCCTGTTCCAAGTTGAGCAACCAGAAGAGAAATAGGAAGTAGCATGCAGAATGCAATACATCACTGTATAGTCTTCATGTGTACTTGGGAATAGTTCCAGTAGGGCATGGGAATTAAGCAATTATTCAAAAGGGGGAAAAAGGTGAGTTTAAGTCAGACTAAAGAGTCAACTAGTCCAAGGGTAGACAAACTCTGTGGGTTATGAAACCAATTTTCTGGTCCTAAGACCCTTTTGCGAGGTGGGGGGGGGGGGCTTTGACTTGGAACCAAAAGTGACTAGAGAAGAAAAGTTGGGAACTCTTTAAAAAAACTTTCTGCTGTTTTCTTTTAAATGAATTTTAAAAATGAAACTGTGTGTGAAGGTGCTCATTGTTTTAGATGGGAATTAAACTTCCTAGAGATGCAGTTCTCAGAGGGCATTTTGGGGGCATGACTCCAATTTGGAGATGGTACCATTCTCCCCTCAAGATCTCTCTCCACATTCCTACAAGAGAAGGAAACAGATCTTATGTCAGGAGATTGTCTTATGTAAGAGGGGTCTTTTCAGTATGCCTAAAGAAGAAAAAGGGCTGCCTTTTAAAAAGAAATAAACAGGTACTGCAACCTTATACCAAATCTCTCATCTAGCTGAGGATTTTCTACACTGATTAGCAGCAGCCTTTCTTTTGTCTAGCTAGAGATGCAAGAGACTGAATTGCAAAACATATGCTCTGGTGCTGAAATAATAGCCCTTTCTCTTATGTGTGCATGATGCATCTGGGATGCACAGGTTCTGAGAGAATTTGTTCACTACAATAAAGATTACTGTCATTGGTCCATAGTAATCTGTTGCAAAAATATATTGGCACTTTGTCTTCTTTACCTTTGTCTTTGCCTTATATATTTGCCTGGGAAATTGGTCTTGTGGTGGACTGCCCTGCTCCTGAGCTCACTAAATATCTGTATAAGGATAGGGCCCACATGGCAGAAGCCCAGCACATTTGGTCTGTTTTAGCAACATAGTGGGGCTCTTCAGTTTGATCTGGCATTGATTCCATGTATTAGGCTTGCCTAGATTCAGCTTCCATACACACAGGATGCAGTATGACATTTAGGATGCCAGTGTTGAGTAGTTTGGGGAATCAAGTGGATACTACATGGTAAAAAGGAGCATTTGACTAACTTTGGTAGGCTGTTTTTTACAAGTAAAGCCATATGTCTATAGAGCCTGTGTTTTTGAGACCTCCAGCTCCCTTCTTCTCCTTGTATCATAGCTGCATGTGGAGAACAACTGTATATTTTCTCCACATAAAAATCCCTCTCTGGCTCAGTTAGTACAGAGAAGCTAAGCAGAAGCAAATCTTTTAGTTTTCAGATTTAACCCTTGTTACCCTTTTAATACCTAGATGACCTTTTGGCAAATGGTGAAGCTGGAACATTTGATTTTGCTTTCATTGATGCTGACAAAGGAGGTTACAATGACTACTATGAAAAATGTCTACAGCTTATTAGAAAAGGAGGAATAATCGCTATTGACAATGTAAGTACTACAGATATAAATAGAAAGCATTTTGTTGCACCTTAAAATCTAGCAGTTTTTTTAGCACATGTTTTTGTGCACTGCAGCCTTTTTTGTCCAATGCATGAAGTTACCTTTGGTTGACTTAATAGAGAGAGATACATAAATAAATGTGCAATAGATGGGTCAAAAAGCAATGAAATAGGAGGTAGTAGTTCATTTAATAGACTTTTTCACCTAGCTTTTTACTTAGCTCCACAACACTCTATCTTTGACCAAATAAAGAGTAATTTCTGAAGCTAACACACTGATTTAATCTCATGGAGCAAGCAGAATATTGTTGCAGCTACTGTATGGATCCCCAGCAGAACATTGGGATCTCTTAACATTTTGGGCCCATTGGAATGTTTGGTAGTTGTTGTAGCTGTGGAGCATGGCTAGCCACAAAGGTCAAGAAAGCTGCCCAGTAAAGTAAGTTCAAGGCAGATCCTGAGCCACAAACAGCAAATAATTTTTGAAGTTACATGGCACATCAAAATACTGATTTTGCAGAAGGCAAACTAGAGAGGTCTTGAGATACCTAACTGGGACAAAATGGACTAAAAGAAAGAGCTTGGGATTGCACCTCTGAATACAAACACCACTTCTGTTAACCCACAGGCTTTTTCCCGGAAAAACATCACAGAGAAGGCAAAACAATTGCAACAAACCTTCCTTAAATAAATTCCTCTAATATTATTTCCATAAATTAATTCCCATCTTAACTCTCAGCTAATGCAATTCAGGACCAGCCCACCATGCTCCCGGCATCTCTTCCTCCCTAGTCATCACCACCCAAGCACAGACCCTCTCTCTTCTCAGTTTGTCCATCATCAAACCATCTCTTAGGTCATGTGTATTATGGGAAAGAATCTCCCATACTGGGGGCAGTGGGGTGGGTGATACCATCTCTTCTCCAAGCTGAGAGGCCCCCTGGCATCTCACTTCTGTTAGAGGGGAAGAGGAAGGGAACACAGGTCCTACCTATACGCTGAATGAAAATGACTGTGGAAGGAAGCAAGATGGTAAGAGTGAAATCCTTAGAATATTGATAGGAAGGGAATAATTTGGTGTTAGTTTGAAGAGAGGCACTCTTGTGTGTATTATTATTATTATTATCATTATTATCATCTTGTACATTCTCTGTTCTTTTATTTGTTGTTTATTATATATATTGTTTATATAGCTGTATTTATAAATCTTGTATGTAGTTGGATTTCTTATAGCTGTACTTTTAAATATTCTTTCATGTTACCCCATTCTTTTTAAAAATTTTGCAGAGGTACATTTCTTAATAATTGCGTTAATTTGCCATTTCCCGAGTATTGAAATCTTGAACTATTTCAATGTCTTCATTGTCTGCTTTAAAGTTATGTAAATCATCTGTGGACATTATGTTTGTATTCTTAATGTCCAGCTATAAACTTGCCTTTGCACTTTCTTCCTTGGCTTTCTTAGGTAGTTATTCCAAATCTTTGCTATTTTCTGCTAGTATTATGGTGTCATCTGCATATCAAATAGTTGATATTCCTTCCTCCAGTTTTCATGACTTCTCACTATGAGCCTAATCTTGCTTTATGTATGATATGTTCAACATACCAGTTAGACGGGATGATAAGCTGCAGCCTTTCCTGACCCCTTTGCCATTTGGAAGCCATTCCAATTCTCTGTATTTTTTCCTAACAGTATCTTCTTATCCTGAGTACAGGTTACACATCAGGACAATCAAATGTTACTGTAGCACACCCATTTCTTTTAAGAATGATCAGCGATTTTTCATGAAAACAAAGGTTTTGCTATAATCTATAAAGCACATGCTGATTTTCTTCTGAAATTTTTTGATGTGCACCATTATCCAATTTATGTTTACAATATGATTCCTAAAGCCTCTTCCTTTCCTGAACCCAGCTTGGACAACTAGTATTTCTTGGCCCATATATGGTAAAAGACATTGTATAATTTTGAGCATCCCTTTGATTGCATGAGAAGTTAATGTAGTCATCCTGTAGTTACTGCAGCCCCTGGTATACCCTTTTGGGGGGATTGGAATGTATATTGAGCATTTTCAATCTGTGGGCCATTGTTTTGTTTTCCATATTTGCTGACAGATTTTAGTTAGAACTAGAGCAGGTTCTGACTCTGTAGCTTGAAGCAGTTCTATTGGCATGTCATCTATAGGTTTGCCTATTTAATTGTAGAGAATAATGAAGGGTGCCGCCCTGTGTGAAGAAGAGGAAGAGGAGGGGGAGGGAGGGAGAGACACACAGAGAGAGAAACAACACATATCTATGTGAAAGTAAACCTTGAATCAGCGGAAGTTACCATACTTCTGTTTCAACACATTCAGGGTTTTGCTGCAGGTAATCTGATTTGTCAAAGTTTAGACTATACAGTTTGAGGAGGTTTCGGGAGGAACAGCCACACAGTTTGCTTCAGATCTGGTAGTACAGGTTCATACAGCAACTGCACATGCAGATTAACATAATGATAATTGAAAGTGTGTTTCTCTCTGCTCTGACTATCTCTGTCTATATCATTTTTTAACAGGTTTTGTTTTCAGGGAAAGTACTTAACTCAGGAAAATATGGTGGTGACATCCAGAGCATGCATGAGCTGAATGAAAAGATCTTCCATGATCCACGAGTGACCATCAGCATGCTCTCAATAGGGGATGGGGTAACATTAGCATTTAAGCTCTAGTGGAGAAAGAGATGAAGAAGATTGCAGACTGACCCCTGAAGTATGCCAACACCTACCCCAACTTAGTGAGGATAATGTCTGAGAAATACAGGATGCTGTATATTTTGATTTTGCCTCCACAAAAATTATCTAAGCTAGAAATCATGCTATAAATATAAGAGGGGGAAATGGTCACTTCAGTTAATTTTGTAAGTATTAACAGTCATGGCTAACTAACTGTCTAGTATGTTCTCAATATAAAATTCAGCTCAGATTTTCATAAATTGTGAATGTTTTTGTTCTTTTACTGACAGTTTGTCTTGCTTACCGCCCCAGCAAAGTATGTATGTAAAAACTGCCCACACTTGTACTTGAATGAGAAGGAATGGTATATGAAGTGGCTGACAGTGACAAAGTGGGTGTATTTAGGCATTAAAACCCATCTGAGTGTGTTTGTTCATCTATCACATACACATATCCTGTCTCTACTGTGTTCTAGTGGGTGTACCTGACTCTTCCTCTCTCCTTTATCCTCATCGCAACTACGTACAGTAGGTTAGGCTGAGAATATTGGGCCTGAGGCCACCTGATGAATTCTGTGGATCAGTGGGGACTAGGACCTGGATTTCACAAGTCCCAAGCCAACACTTTAACAAACAGCAAACAGAATATAAATTGGTACCCTTTTAGTCTTTAAGGGATGCTATTGAGAAGCAAGATAAACCTCAGTAACATCGATGTCCTGGTACCAGTGCAACTGTTTAGAAAAGTACTACTCAAAAGTGGTGGTTCAAGGACCACAAAAAAGTGAGCCATCAGCTGCCAATCAGTGGCAACTTTGGCTGGGACATTTATAGGCAAGAATGATCCTAGTTAGTCGCTAGTATATTGGGGGGATTACTGGTCCCCCATGTCACATCCTCTGAGTATCAGTTCTCCAAGAGGTCCTGCAACTCTACAAGTAGTTATTCAACTACCATGAGGAAATAGCTGAAGTATCTGCAATCCCAGCATATACGTGCCAATGGTTCAATCCATGGTCCCTCAGCACCATTTTTAGGAGTCAGTCTTCCATCACTCCTCACTGACTGCCAACTTGGAGAACCTATACAGAAGGATATCATAGCTGATGGTTTCAGAAGCTGCTGAGCAGTCCAAGAGAATCCATATGGTCCCTTTCCCTGCAGGCCATTCATGAAAGCCTCTGTCCCAAAACCAGACCTGAGGACCAATTGTAATGGATTTAAACTACTGTGACAGTCTATAGTCCCTGAATGTAATTCAGTTTCTTAAAGATATGTCTTTACAAACACAGCCACAAAAAGCAATTGCATGTCTTTTTAATCGATTTGTTACTTTTGCATTGGCTCAGTTGATTGTCCAAACATGTGGATTTTATGTTCTAACATGTGAACATCTGATAAAATGTTTCTGTTTGGAAGGCTTAATCTACAAGCAGAATTTTAGGAGGAAGAAATAAACAGTCATAAAGGGCAGAAAAAAGAGGAATTAATGTACAATTCTGAACAAGGTATTTATCTTCCTCTACTGTATGGATGAGTACATAACTAGCTGTTCCAATTTTTATTCCTATTATTGCAAACATAAATATCGCTAATAACTCATGGGTTTTGTTCCCTGCATTACTTTTTAGAGACTGATTTAAGTTCATGGAAAAGCAAACATTTATCTTCTCTTATTGTTCATATTACTCTCCTGAGTTCCAAGTAAATTGTGCCTACTTATATTTTATGATTTTTAGATAATTAAAATATTTTATGAAGGCAACTAAAAATCTTCCCCTGAGTTAGCAGCACGATTATTGATTGACTAGCACTCTGCTGCAAGAGGGAAAAATCATTCTTTAAAGCTTCATAATTTTTCTCCCACTGATATGCTAAACACAGTCACCTCCTCCACTGTTTAGGCTCCAGGGAGAGGTTGCATACTCACAACATTTATTGCTAATACCATGCCAGAGTAACTGAAAATAGTTCATGCTTATGTCTTACTGCCAGTTTTAGAAGAAAATTGCCATGTCACATTACTGCAAACATTTACGACATTACTGTGTTTCATCACAGTAGAACTACAGCAAGGATAAAATGAATGAAGGGAGATGGGAGATTCATGGGGACATAGAATCTTCCTGGGGCTCTACCAAATTTTTCATCATTGCCTAAATCATTCCCACTCTCCAAAAGGCAAAGTCTCCCTTTATTTTGCTTAACAAGTTGGATCCAGACTTAAGGCACATCTACACTGTGCAAATAATGCAACGTAACACCATTTTAACTGCCATGGTGCCATCCTACAGAATCCATCAGAGAAGGCTACAGACCTGTAAAAACCTTAGATCCATGGATTCCATAAGAAAGAGCTACAGCACTTAAAGTGGTGTCAAACAGCATTATTTTTCTACAGTGTAGATGTCATAGTTGGAAGAAACCTATTGAAATCAGTGGCTCTAACAGTTACTATATCTGGATCTATTCTGATGTTACAATTTTAAAACGTTAAAAGGGAACCTACCTGACTGCATTCAAAGTCTACAGTCATGTGAGAGCAGCTTTGTAGACTTAAGTGTCCTAGCAAACATGTCACTATAGACCAACACAGGTTCTAACACCATTCACTGGGTTGGGTGTTAAATGATAAACCACTGTGAAAGGTCTGCTGGACAGTACCTTGAGTGTGCAAATGGAGGCAGTGAAGCTTTCTTGCTGTATTAATAATAATAATAATAATAATTTTATTTATATTTTCCCGCCTCTCCCCACGGATCGAGGCGGGATTACAGTCAATATCAAAATTCCACAAAACATCACAGTTACAATTATTTAAAATCAACATTTAAGATAAAATTATCTAAAAACATACAATTAACAATCACAATATAACATCCTGAGGTAGATTTCAAATTGAGAGTGATTTCCTTTATAGAGGGTCAGGAGGGTATGCTTGTTGGAAGAGATGGGTTTTCAGCGCCTTTTTAAAGGTGTTGAGAGCTGGGTTGAGTCGAATCTCTTCCGGGAGATTATTCCAATGCAAGGGGGCCATAGCTGTGAACGCTTTTTGGTGAGTAGCTGTTAGTCTCACTTTGGGATGTTCAAGTAGAAGCTTTCCAGTTGTTCTGAGAGTATTTAGATGTACCTTAAGCCTTACTACCATACAAAACTTTATAAACTCAATTGCCTTAGCAGCAAGTTTTACATAACTGGCTTTCTGACCATTATCCTGTTCCATTGCCCAAAGTCCTCCAGGAGACCAGGACACCACACAGATTAACCCAGAGAAGGCTTCTCATAGCAAATGTATTGATGATGCCATACATCTCAACCTTCCACGGCAAGACTTCCATGGGATCGCCAATACAAATTGCAGGGATGCCCTTAAGAATACTTAAGGAGCCCTAAGATTCCATATCTCTCATGGAAAAAAACAGTTCTATCTCATAAATCCTGTATTGGGCAATGAATGCTGGGGGTGTGTGTGTGTGTGTGAGAGGGAAGGAAGGAAGGAAGGAAGGAAGGAAGGAAGGTAGTAAAGAAGGAACTTTCAAGTTGCCTGCTGACTCATGGTGACCCCATGAAATCTATGGAGTTTTCATAGACATTTATCACACTCGTGAAATTCTGCTGGAAAATAATATTTAAACTATATTTAAATTAGAAAAAATTATCAGATGATAAAAATGGGAGCTTTTTAGTTTTGGAACTTCCCAAAAGTAAAAAGCTACTGTTTTTCTCCCTTTTGTCTTCACTTTAACTTCTCGTTATTTCACCTTTGCAGGAATGCGGTGTGATAAACTTCCCACATTTACAGTTGTTGTTTTTTTAAATTTAAATCTAGTTTAAATCCCATTTTTCAGAGGGATTTTGCTAGTGTGATAAACTCCATCGACAAGGAATACACAGAAGTGGTTTTGCCAGTTTCCTAGGCTACAGCACCTGGTATTCATTGGCACTCTCCCATCTGAGTGCTAACCTGGCCTGAACCTTGCTTAGCTTCCAAGATCAAACAGGATCTGGTGCCATTGATTTATTTAGTAGCTCCTCGTTTATTAGCCAGAGCTTTTGTCCTCCTTTTCAACATCTAGAGCAACCTGCATGGGGATGACACGAGCAGAGGTGGGAATGGGGCAGTCCTCCAGCTGTTGTTGGACTGCAACTCCAAGCAGCCCTAGTCAGTATGGCCAAGGGAGAGAGATGCTGGGATTTACAGTTTAACAGTAACTGGAGGTCCATGCAATCCTCATCCCTGCTCTAGACTGAGCATCTTTAACCTGTGATTTTAGACATGCTTATATGATCCCATTAGTGCAAGGGTTACTTAACTGTTTATTACCATACAGTTGTCTTGGGTAGAAATATGGGTAAAGCAAATAGACTGGCATAGGTGATGTTACTCAGTCCCCAAAGAGACGATTCATGGATGCAGGGAAGGAAACCAAATGACTTGCTCTGCCCATAAGCAAATGTTATTGGAGGAAATAAGAAAATGCCACTGGGAAGAGGCTGAGTCTTTGGAGTAGTTTGGGTAAGTAAGAGAATCCCCTGGTAGAAGTTTCCTGACCTCGGTTATTTCAATGGTGCAAGTTTGAACCTTTCATTTAAAATAGAAACTAAGTCCTTTTACAAAGGAAACATAGCATTACAGGGAGATGATCAAGGTGAGTTTTCTCTCTGAGATGCTAGTCTATGCGTACTCTCACATATCTGCCTGGTAATACGGATTCATCTGTGAAAGCCACCTCACAGCCCTTACAACTGAAGCACTATATAATCGGTTAGCAGCTAAACTGACAAAATGAAAATAAAAAATGATGTTTCTAATTGTATAATCATGCCATCTGGTGGCATGCCACTTTTGTCAGTAGTGTGGAATGAAAGGTCTGAAAACCACAGGCTTAGAGAGCTGGGTGTGTAGCCTGGGGAAAAGAAGAGTAAGAGGTGGCACGATAACCATGTTTAAATATTGGAAAGGATATTGAAGATGGAGCAATGGATTCAAATTACAGGAAAAAAGATTCCACCTAAACATTAGGAAGAACTTCCTAGTGATAATAGCTGTTCAATAGTGGAACACTCCCTCAGAGAGTGGTGGAGTCTCCTTCTTTGTAGATTTTTAAACAGAGGCTGGATGGCCATCTATAACGGGTGCTTTGATTGTGTATTCCTGCATGGCAGGGGGTTGGACTGGATGGCCTTTGGGCTCTCGTCACTCTATGTTTCTGTGAAATGTCAAATTGTTATAGGCACAGACTGTAAACCGGGGTTCTATAAGTCTTTCATCTATGGTTTGTCTTTTGTTTTGCTTGTAAATCAAAGCAACGTGGCACAGGTTGCATCTGAGTAAAGGGCAGGTAAGGAGGAGAGTAATGAACACAGAGGAACTACAAAAATTCAATCTAGACAGTGAGGAAATTGAAAGAGTTAAAGAGTTCCCATACATCAGAGCAAACTGATAGGCATGGAGATAGCAGTAAAGAAATCAGAAAGAGACAAGGATTAGAAAGCACTGCCATGAAAGAACTAGACAAGATCCTGAAGTGTGAAGATATACAACTGCACACTAAGGTTAGAATTGTTCAAGCTATCATATTCCCCATCACCATGTACAGATGTGAGAGCTGGATAGTTTAAAAAACTGTCAGGAAGAAAACTTATTTGAGATGGTCCTGGAGAAGAGTGCTGAGAATACCATGGACAACCAAAAAAACAAACAAATGGGTTTTGGAACAGATGAAGCTGGAACTCTCACTGAAACATAAGATGACACAACTGAGGCTGTCATATTTTGGTCACATCATGAGAAGGCATAAGTCATAAGACAATAATGCTAAGGAAGGTGTACAGCAGCAAGAAGAGAGCAAGACCACACACCAGATGGATAGATTAAATGAGAAAGATCACAGGCATGAATTTGCAGGATCTGAGGATCTGAGTAGTGTGGCTGAGGATAGAAGATCTTGGAGATGTCTCATTCACAGGGTTGCCATGAGTGGGGCTGACTCAAGGGCAGCTAACAACAACAGCAGCAACAACAACAACAGCAACAAAGGAAGAAAGAGACCAGGTCTGTGTTGCTCCAGCTGATTGTTTTGGGCTCAAAACTGACTTCACCAATTCAAAGAAATGTGGAATGCCATAGAACAGTTCATTTAAGATTTAGATATTTACTTATTCACAATTAGTGCACAGTCTACTCTTTAACAATGTAAATACTCTTTAATAAATTGTTGAGCAATGTGATACATAAAAAGGAACTAAAAAGCAATAATAATAATGACTACTAAATTATCTTCTCATTGTTAACAGCTGCAAATTCCTAGGAGTAGCGTGCTTGTTGCTTTGCCACAAGCCACAACAAATTGTATTACAAGGAATTTTCCAGGCTCTGCTTTAAACACTCAAACATGCTCTGTGGAATTCTAAATATTTAAGAAATTCTATACTACATATTCAAGAAAAACTCCACTAGTTAAAAGTAGTATTTCAATAAACCTGACAGAGCTACCGGTTGTTTTCCATAAGCGTGTGTTTCTAGACTGGGACATCCAGGAGTGATCACATTACATCAATATTAAAATCACTCCAATGGTTGACAGTTTAAAAGAGCATTAAAGACCAATCTTTTCCAGCAGCCTTACCCAGATGATTTTGAAACTGTGAATTTTAAATGATGAATTTTAGATGTGGATTGTTTTAATTTAATTAACATCCTATCTGTCCTTTTAAATTGTTGTGTTTTAACTGATGTGTTTTAACTGATGTATGTTTGTTTGTTAATTGTTGTTGTCCCCTGTCTTGATCCATGGGGAGGGGTGGGTAAGAAATGTTGTTATTCTTGTTGTCAACTGAGTCATGTTTACTTCAACATTTACTCCTTTTGTTGATTCTTACAAGTTACAGGTTTAGTTCCCATATTCCATTTACGAAGGAGCAATTCCCTCCTCCTGCTGCGATGCAGACCACATACAGTCAGCCCTCCATATCCATGGATTCTTTAGCCACAGATTCAGCTATCCATGGCTTGAAAATATTCCAAAAATGTAGAAATTCCCAAAAGCCAACCTTGATTTTGCTATTGTATATAAGGGACACCATTTTACTATGCCATTGTATATAATGGACCTTGAGCATTCATGGATTTTGTTATCCTCAGGAGTTCCTGTAACCAAATCCCAATGGATACCAAGGGTCAACTGTATATGTGATTTGTTCCTCAAGAATATCTGAAAACATTAGAAGAACCCTATGGATCCTGATTAAATCATGCGAACTGTCTTCCACTTTGGCCAACTATATGGAAAGCACATTAGCAGACAATAAAGTCATCACTTGATTTTGCTCTCCTGTTCCCTGGCAACTGTAGTATATATACTGCCTGGAGGTAGCATATAGCCATCCTGATAGCCTTGCTCTGTATCTGAGCCTTCACCTTCACCAATGGCAATAATGAGTAACCATTGTTACAGACAATGAAGGCCTCATTCTCACTACGTTTTAAATCAGTTTGCAAGTCAGTTTGAATCTGTTTAAATGACCCTGGTTCATACTTGAACCAAATCACTGAAGCGATACAGAGAGAGGGGCCATGCACTAGACCCATTTAATCCGTGTCTTTTTGACGCTGATTTTTTTCCATGTCTTTTTGGATAAATCGATTCTGTGCAAGTGTAAACCATATGCAGATCGGAAGCAATGTCAAGAATCGAATTCATGAATCGATTCAGTGTCAGTATGAATGAGATGCGGATCAGAATCGATTTACTATGATGTGATAAAGGGTCGCTGGGTGGGGAAGCGAGAATTAACAACTTGTGTTCACCCACTTTTCGATGCTCATTTGAAAGTACATTGCAGTGATGGACAAAAGGGGGGGGGGGAAATCCCACTGAAAACGCTTCAACTTGAACTGATTCATTTGTCAATGTGAACTACAAGTGGGTTATTTTGAGAGACTCCCGCAGGAAGCAGTTTGAATTGAATAGATTCATTCGTCAATGTGGACCATAAATGGGTTGTTTTATTTTATTGTACAGCAAGAAAATGCGATAGGGGCAAATGTAGTGTGAACCACGCTCCGCTGTTGAACCAATCCATTGATTCGGATCGCAAAACGATTTATTTGTAAGTGGGAATGTGGCTGAAATGGGCTTGTGGGCTGACAACGTACTGTATGCCAAAAGCAGAAATACCAGCAGAAAATACAAGCAGACTTTTTTTTACAGGTCCTGTCACTCCAAACCTCTCAAAAATGGACAAACATAAACCAACCTTTGGTCTTTCTATTTGTTAACAGTGCTCCTAGTAACATTAAGTGAATGTCTCCAATGAAGCAAGTTAGTATTAACACTGAATATTAGATTACAGAGAATAATGCTATCAAATGTTCATTATGTTTATGAAGGGAAATACTCTTTGTGGGGATCATGTGTTGATCTTGAAACTGAGCTGTTATGTTTTCTCGGTGGAAATAAAACACCTAGATCCAACAGGGTTCTTCTAATGTTATCAAATATTCTTGTGGAATAAATGACATATACAGTGGGCCTTTGGTATCCACTGGGATTTGGTTCCAGGACCTCCTGAGGATAATAAAATCCGTGGATGCTCAAGGCCCATTATATACCATGGCACAATAAAATGGTCAAAAAAGCACCTGCATTTTACAATAGAGTCTAAACATAACAACTCAGAATCACCACCAGATGGCATAATTGCTCCATACAGCATTGCAAGTACTGTATAGCATAGAGTCTACTGTTCAAGAATTAGTTTTATTAATCTGCTTCAGATATAAAGGAGAACCTTGTTGTTATTGTTTTTGTTGTTGTGTACCTTCAAGTTTTTGGGGACCCTAGGCGAACCGAACCTATCATGGGGCTTTCTTGGCTAGTGACACATTTCAGATGAAATTATTTACTTTAGCACTATACAATCTTTCTCACACTTTTTGAACTCAGTCACAGACTGCCCACAACCCTGCAACCTATCAGTAGCTAGCAGCCATTTCTTCAGCAGACATAGCCACACACAATTTTCACACGCAACTATCTGCATGGATGCAGCCCACTGATGTTGCAGAAGGATTACAGACTGGGCTGCTTTCTTTCCCTGTGTCTGTGGTTAGCAATGCAGAGCAGTTGGTGGAGATGAATGAGGCTGGAATCCCAGTTTCTGCTTCTGAGAAGAAAGTGCTGACAACAGTGGTGCTTCTAAGGTCAGACTTTAAGACCAAAGTCCAGGGGGTGGCAGCTGACAAGAGGGGTGAGTAACTACTGAGAGAGCAAAAGGAGCTGCGGACAACTGCAAACAGGCCCAACACCAGCATATGGA
>NC_056524.1:150645773-150736270 GCF_019175285.1 Sceloporus undulatus | reverse complement strand
ATTATTATTATTATTATTATTATTATTATTATTATTATTATTATTATTATTATTATTATTATTATTACAGTTTATTCATCTGCCAGAGACATCTGCGGTTGCAGGTAATATTTCACCTTTAAAACATAGTATCCTTTCATATAACAAAATGGTCTTATTTTCAAGGAAATGTATTTAGCGTCAGGGCAGCAGACGCAAACTACATTGTATTCCAGTGGAATTCATGCTACTGCTTTGAATTAAGGGATTTAAAGCAGCAAAACTGCACAAATGCACAATACTTTTTAATAACCCAGGTTAGCTATTGCTTGCTTTAATGTGGCTGGTATGTAGATGCAACTCTAAAACGGAATGCCAGAGGGTGGGGAGAAGTGACATCTTGTGTGCTTCATAACAGAATTGATACACAAAGAAAAATTATTACATCCAGGATATAAAATTACCTTGCTAGCCTCTGGTTCTAATTGATCCAGCATCCTGGAATTTTGTGCTACCCAAAGACATCTTGCCCTTACTCCAGGGCCAATCCATATTTAAGAATCATTCCCTTGTTCAGCTCATGGCCTGAAAAAGATCCTGCTTACCTTAACCTTGAGTGGTGGCTCAAGTAGTTGAGAGACTGACCCTGTTGATTGCAAGATCAGCAAGTTGGCAGTTCAAGGCACAAATACTGCATGATGGGGTGAGCTCCCATCACTAGTCTCAGCTTCTGCTAACTTAGCAGTTCGAAAGCATGCAAATGCACGTAAATAGGTACTACTTCAGTGGGAAGGTAAACAGCGTTCTGTGCAATCATGCTCGCCACCTGATCACTGAGTAGTCTCTGACAATGCTGGCTCTTCAGCTTAGTAATGGAGATGAGCACCGCTCCCTATGGTCAGAAACGATGACAACCTTGTCAATGGAGAATACCTTTACCTACCTTTACCTTAACCTTCTAGGAACTTCACAAAGTCTACTTCTGTTTAAGGCTACTTGCATTGATTTCTGGAGACTGCCAACCAGTGGCATCACTACTCTTGGTGTCATCTGCTGCAATGAGGCTTCCGAAATGGCGGTGGCAGTGGCCTGCCCCCCCCCCCCCAGCCACCCATCTGGCCAGACCTTGTAAGGGCTGCTGGGCAGCAGTGATGGCAGATTCCTCTGCCCACCCTATCACTGATTCTCACTTGTCTGGCCCCAGAGTGACTGAGAGACAGCCGTGCAAGTGAGGCAGTAGAAGAAGACGGAAAGGGCAAATTCACCACTCTCCACTGCCCAGCTTCCTCTTGGGAGAAAACCAGGCAACAGAAGAAACTTGCAGGACGAGTGTTTGTCCCTCCTTTGCTGCTTGGCTTCCTCTTCAGGGAGTAAGCTAGGCAGTGGAGAAGGGGCCAGTGCCAGGTACAGTAGCATTGGCGCACACATACATTCCCCTGCAGCAGGAGGAAAGCCCAACTGGGTGTCAACCCTCCTCTGGAGTATCATTTTTTGCGGTCCACATTCCCTGTGCTCCCCATGACACTTCTGTTGCCAGTTGTTTTATCTCCCACTTAATATGAGTTGTTAAATATGTATGTGTATTTTTCAGCCACCATATCCATATCAGTGCCACCCATCAATTTGTCGGTGCTATCCATATTTTGAGCTGCACATGTGCTGGGAGGAGCCCTTAATGACCCTTTGTGACCTGTTTGCAAAGCACTTGGCAGATTCTGTCCGCTATGAGTTAGGCATACAGACTACATTTTTGAGGTACTGGGATTTTCCATGCACTCTATTTGCTTGGATAATTCTCATTTTTCAGCCTGAAGATGTGGACAGGACACTTGAAGGCACAAGTCTTACATTTTAATACTCAATCTTTAGTCTTCTGAGTTAGAGTAGCAGATTGGGGTGGTGCCAGCCCACTGAGTGAGGAAGTAGTAAATTCTCCTTTGATGGAAAAGAAAATCCCTGCATGCAGTCTTGGAGTGATAGCTGGGAGGAAAATCCTCACCTCTTTAGCTCTCAAAATTACTATAGTATTAGCCAGTTTACAATGTGCTGTTTCTGAGCAAAGAGCTTGAATGTGTGTGTTGTTGTTGTTAACTGCCTTTGAGTCGATCTCAGTTCATGGTGACCCTGTGGATGAGACATCTCTAACATGTGTGTGTGTGTGGTACTTTTCTTATATGTCCACAATTAACTAAATCCAGAAATGAAGGCACTTTATGCCTATCATCATGAAGGCACTCAGCTCTCTTTCTCTGGTGCGTTGTTACAGAACATCAGTTGAGATTTTCAGTGAGAATGTGGGATCAAGTGATGGATCAAATGAGATTTAATTGAATGAAGCATTCTGGGCAAGTCCGAAGAGTTGTGATATCCTGCAGTGGATTGTACAATTTAAGAGTATTTTTTCAAATCCAGCATTTCTCTTGGATTTCCGGATTACATCAGCGATTTAGGCCATCAATTGAGCTGTACTCTCGCCTACACTAAAAAGATCTGCACATTGTCAATCATGCTTGTGAAATGCATGTTTGACTACATGCAACGCCACCTTTGACAAAAATGTGTTTCAGGAGCTGATGAAGCGTGCATTCCAACATCTGGAGGACCAAAAATTCCTGACCCAGCTCTAATCCATGTAATCTAATAACAATTCTGAACCTGTCCTTTACATTAATGTTAACCATAGTTGCAGCCCTTAGCTTATTATGCAATCCTTGTAATATCAGCTGGTGTTCAGGTTGGTTTGGGGTGGACAAGCTTGAAAGACAGGAAGTACCGCCTATGGCAATGACACCAACAGTTCTTTGCTGAAGGTGAAGAGCATAAGGATCTGCTATTCTTAAGAAATTGTATCAGTTTCCTCATGGAAAAACTAAGCCTTGTCCCTCTTAGTTCCTCCCTTTTGACTAGCCACATGCAAGAGCAGTAACTGAGCCAGATATACTGTATCCATGTGATTAGCAAGCACTCATTTTTTAAAAACATGGTGGCAAAGGTATTGTGCAAAGCAGCAGGAAAGTTATGGTATTCAAATCAGAGCAACAGAAGGAAGGAGAAGCTGTGGTTCATCCTGGCATATCTTGTAGCATGTTGAATGAACTTGTAAAGAAGGCAGCACACTAGCCACTACCACCTTAATTTCCAATTCTGTTGTTCTCCTCAAGAGCGTAACAAGTCTGAACAGAAACACTGACTGCAAATGGAAGTTTTCCACACAGCTGGGAATCCTGGCATTTTTCACGCTGCCAAATGCACATGTGTGAACAGCTCTCCTGTTCAGATTTGTTACCTGTATGGTGTGAGCAACACAAGCTGAGGATGTGGTAGCACACTCCTTAAAATGCATGAAAAGGGACAGGATTAGTTGGATCAGTTAAAATAATACCTGTTACTGCTGGGTCACTACTTAGCTACTGCAATGAAGAAAGCCACCCAATATCAAGACATATCAAACCAGTAAGACAACTGATGGTAAAGGTCATACTGGGTAGCTCAGTCATGTTCCCTATCAACTCTAAGTTGGACAATAAATGAAAGCCCGGGCACATTTCAAGTACTAAAGCACTATACAAATATTATAGGTGGTATTCCCTTCTATAGACACCTAGTAAAAGCAATTCCCTTTGGGTGTACATTTTCTGCTGTAAGTGAACCAACAACTTTATGTGCAGTTCTTAGATCATCTTGGACCGCTTTACTACACAATCTAAATTAAAGAGGAAGTTGCTTCAGACAATTATCTCACATTCTTGAATTTAACAGGATTCAGTTCTTCACTCCAAATTATCTGAGAAATATAGTTTAACTGGTACAGATATTTTCTGAGTGTGTGTAATGAAGTCTGTAATTCTGGAATTATTTGCAATATATAGCCATTACTTCCCAAAGAGGCACATACATTTGCCTCCCTCATGAACAGGATATGGCACGTTTTAAAATAGGCAACAATTAAGAACATATGTATCTAAAACACTGGTTCAGAATGTAGGGAGATCTTGTAACACTTTTCAGACTAACTGAAGTAAAGAAGTTGGCAATGGCCTGTTACAGACAGTCAAAATAAAGCTGCTTCGAGTCACAGTGGAGGTACGGTGTTTCAATGATGCATTGAGTCCAGAGGTCACAACAAAGCCACACTCCAGCCCTAAGGACTGGAGCATGGCTTTGGTGTGGCTTCTGGAGTCTTAGGACGCACGCATCATTGAAACACCGTACCTTCATTGTGACTCGAAGCAGCTTTATTTTGGCTGTCTGTAACAGGCCAATATGAGCTTTCATAGACTTCAGTCTACTTCCTCAGATGCATTTAGTCAGAAAAATGTCTTGAAACATTAACAGAAGCGGGAAAGTAGCTGAAGTGAATTTCTCTCTCAAAGCTGGTAACATGTACCTGTATTTGCCCTTTTCATGTTAAATTACATTCTTATCTCTATCAGGCATTCCCCTTTTGATGGAATGTATGCAAACAGAGAAAGAGCTTTAAGAGAAGCAGTTCTCCTGTTAAACCTAAAGGAAAGTGCACTTAAAAATATATCATCAAATCATTGCCCAAGAACTCTGCAGGGCAGCTATTAACAACTTCAAGCAAACTCCACATACTACAGAAATGCCACAACGCCAAGGAGCTGAAGTGTATCTGGAGTACCAGGAAGATTTAGCAATAATATTTAAGGCTGACTTCAGCCCTACTCTCAATAACTTAACATATCTGGAGGCACAAGTATGTGTGTGTATTTGTTTTATTCATAATTCTGAATTGCCTTGGGATACCAAAAGTATTTCTAATTAAGGTGATTTTGACAAAACTGTTGACCTCATTTTCAGAATATCCATTGATCAATTTTGTTATTTCAATGGCTATTACGTGTTAAAAGAAATATAACATGCACACATTTGTACAGGTTTTCATAAAGTCTATTTCATTATTTGTGGGCAGCGCATTCAACAGTTAAATACATTTACATAATGTATTATGTAGTGACTGCACTAATGCAGAAATGAGAAACTAGATAGATAACCAATTTAAACTAAAAACCAGCTAACAAGTAACTGCCTAAATACTCTGAATACAGCTCTTGTTCTAGGCCATCCCTCTGAGAAAGAAGAAAGCCTCCAAGTCGCACTGGAATTACATTTTTAAGGCCATATTCATCCAATATCCCATGTTCTGCAACTGTTTTCTTCACACTTTTTAAGCCTCCAATTCTAGGCCAAGGCCAAGTTTATGTCCACCAGCATTGATGTTCTTTCCATCGATTAGGGCAGACATAGTGAGCTTCACACCTGCAGATCACACAAGAAAGGTTTTAGAGAAGGCAAGATGCATTATGTGTATCTACTTGTTTCCAGGCATTTTCCAATGTTAAAAGTAGCAAAGTTGAAATGTTTAGCCAACCTTTTTAAGGGCAAAACAGACCCAAATGGACCAAGACAAGGAAGAGAAAATATCCACTTCTTCCTAGGTCGGGTCTGGGCCGCCTTAAGCACAGGTTTGGTGTGGGTTGTGGCATGTGTCATCTAAACAGCACACCTGAAAGCCGCACGGAAGCTGGCTTACAATGCCTGTCTGTTTTGGGTGTTGGTCCTCCTTCGCCAGCTAAAACAATATCTAAGGTTTAGGTCTGATTCATTCTTTTCTGCTTTATCATCTTTGTTTGCTTTCTTCTACTATCAACTTTTAGATTGGAAACTCCTCAGGGCAGGAAAATAACTTTTTGCCTGACTCATAGGAACAAATACCAGAAATAATTCTGCAGAAACAAAGAACTTTTCTACTCAGCTATAAGGGAATCACAAGTTAAATACACAATACACTTTAAGTTGCACATGGTTCAAAACTGCATCTTGTATTCAAGTTACCATTAAGATGTTTTGCTGCCCACAAGCCTTCATGTAAATGAAATACACAATAAGGTCTGAGAAGTATAAAGCTCCAAGAAAGGACTACTGGTGTGGTGTGATGTGGAGTGGAAGTTCAGTAAAGGGAACTACACATTAATTTGCATTTCTCCAAGATCTTGAATCTGACAAAAGTGGAAACTGTATTTGTGACCAATACCTTTCCAGAATGCCATAGTGTGTTCACATGATATAGTGTTTTAAAAACCCCTCACACAAAAAGTTATCAGGGAGGCTTCTAGCCAAATTTTCTCCCTGACATGCTAGTTTTCTCTGTGCAGGGAACCGTTTTGTATTTAGCAGCATTCAAATCTGAGTTCCACCCTGCAATCTAAAGTGGTACGGGCCCACACACATTTACAATGTGAGAAAGTGGATGTGAACACATCATGTAGGCAAACACAACACTTTCAAATAGTGATCAATGCCCATTTGTTCTCTTTAAGTCCAGACAGACACCAAACAACACATGCATCCTATAAATTAGTACACTACACAAGGGCTTAAAACTGAATATTTGATTGTCAGACTGAATGCATGAAAATCCTTTCTGAGAAACTGAGTTCTCTCACTGAGAAGCTTTCAAGTGCAAGTCAACCATGCTTAATGTGAACCTATTGTCTGAATCTCCTTACATTCTTAAGACAAATATTTACCTGGCCTCAGGGTTTGGGTGTAGCCGACTCCAACTAGACTAGAATTGTTCACTTTTGCCTGCAAAATAAAAGAAACAAATAGAAGCAATTGAGATGTTTAGCCAATCCTTTCTGATAACCATATAATCCAATAAAATGAGACTGAACTTTTAAATTCCTGAGGAAGAATTTATTTACTTATTTGAGTGAAGACAGTAACTTGAGAAAAGTTGTAGTGGGCAGATCAACGCTTTTATTAGGCTCTGTAGTTCTGGAAATGACTGATAAATCACTCAAACTTTGTTATTTATAAGCTTATTTGGATCACCTCTGAAAACATTTTTAGAGGAATTTTTAAATGTACATTTTTTATTTCGCTATCCCTGTTGGAGTAAACATGACAAAAGGTTTGTTCTAATTTTAATCAATTAGTGAAGAGTGTATCAGACAAAAGTGAGACAGAAGCCCTCAGCAGAAAGTCAATCTTGTGTAAGATCAGTGTTTGGGATCCCACCACGACCAGCAGAGCAAACAAGCTCCCTCTTAAAGCTAGACCAGGACCAGGAAAAAATTTCTCCCAATCTCCCAAGCCTCAAACAACAGAAACTTGTGATTTCTATTAGATTTCTCTGAACAGAACAGAGCCAACTTAAATGAAGAGCCTTGTCTCTCACAACTGGCACTCAAGGTACCTCCCACCCCTCTCTGCACTTCTTCGGTGGCAAGAATTCCAGCCATAAAACAAAGACAGGACAAGGTTTCCACTGGCCCTCACCAAGGGGTGGGAATTGAAAGTGATACAAAGAATGGAACCAAGACAAGGAGGGAGGCTTTTCTGTGTAGGGTAAAAGGAAATTTTGTGTTAGCAGTTTGGCTGAAGTTCTACTTACGGAAATAGAAGCAGTGGGATCCAACTGGTACTTTGCTGCAATTCCAAAACGAGTGCTATTTGTGCCTGCTATCCAGTTCAAATTTATAGCTGTCTCGAGGTTATCACTGACTTTTTGGTAAATTGAGCCACCAAACTCTGAGCCATCATTGCTGAAAAACATTTTTGTACGGATCTTAAGTGAACTGGGGTAAGACAGAAGCTATTACACAAAAAGAGGAATCAATTACAGTGATAGTATACCAATGCCAATTCCTTTTTGATCATCAATACTGGCTGTACATATTACAGCACACAGTGCATTTCTCTGTCTTGCTACCAGAAGCTTATAGCAAATTAGGGATTCCAGGTGTCTGTACAACACCAGTTCTACAGACATTCACATTCACACCCTTTTAACCATTAAAAGTCGGGGGGGATGGACAGAAACTTCTTCAAATGAACATAAATCCAGACCGTGCAGACGGGAAGCATTATCACATATGCACATATAACTGGAGATTTTTCTCAAAAAATATTGGGCTTCATTTGTTTACATAACAGAATGTAATTAACTAAAACATTTAAGAACCCAGATAAAAAAAATTGCAGCATTCCAAGTCCAATAGCTGAACACGGGGGAGAGGGGTGTTAAAATGTAACTGACCCTTATTTTCTTCAGCAAGCTTCCTAAGTGGCCATGTCTGTGTTAATTCCATATGCCCAGTTAAAAAGCACAATTTTTTGCTATCTGAGAATTTTATATAAACCTGAACACCAGCTATCCAAGCTCATAGGATAATGACTAGTGCTACATAATATCTACTTGAAACTACCCAAAACAGAACATCTTACTAGAATCTGAAGTACAAAAAAAGAAAGCCTCTCTGCCTTCATTATACTCTGTTCTGAATTAAATATTCTTAATACAATTAAATATTCTTTTTCTAACTGGTACATTTTAGTAATGTTTTAAAATTTACTTTTGTTTTTCCAGCCATTCTAGGTGCTCTGATATTACAGCATCCAGCAAAAGCATCCTAGCCACTGTAGAAATATTCAGTAACGCAACAGATGCAAGAATAAGATGCTATTTTTTCAAGGTAAAGTTGCAACATGTCTGGACATCTTCATTAACAGCAATCTGGTCATTTTATTAAATACTTACACATTAGTGTGCAACTGGAAATCTCCAGTCTTGTAACCGACAGCAAAATTGTTCCTTGTCAGCTTGGATTTGGCACTATCGAAGGTCATTTGATAACCAGCAAGCCAGCCTTCATAACCAAGGACAGCTGCACCATGGATAGCTGGTCCAGCAAAATCAAAGTCAACATCACACCCAAGGTTTACACATTCACGCTTGTAGGCAGACTTGATTTTGCCACTTTTCTTTCTGAAAAGAGACATTCTTAAGTAAGAGTTGTTCTTCTCCTAGAATGCACAAATTATATTAACCCTCATCTTTATAGGGAAATAGAAGACATCTTGTTTCGGTCCCATTCAAAGTGTGTGTGACTAATCACTAGAAAAATGGAAAGAACGAAAGAAGCTCAAATTGAACTAACTGTACATTTAATGGGGGAGGTGTCCATGAGTAGACTTTCGTTGACACTCACGGATAATTTGTTCGGTGTCAAACCCTTAGCAACGTCCAGCTAGGGCTGGGGAAAACTGTCTTAAACCAAGGAGAGTTAATGCTTCACAGTGCAGAACTAGGTGGACCAATAGCCTGACCTGGTATAAGCACATCCCTACATTCGGCAATGCTATAACAGAACTATTTAACAGAATTGTAGCTGAAGGTTGCTGTAAATTTATGTATTTTAGTAATTTGTTGTTGTTTTGTGCCTAAGGATTGTTTCTAACTTATAGTGATCCTAAGGTAAACCTATCAAGGGTTTTCTTGGCAAGATTTGTTCAGAGGGGTTTGTTTGCCTTTTCCTTCCTCTGAGGCTGAGACAGTATGACTTGCCCAATGCCAGTAGGTTTCCATGGCTGAGTGGGGATTTAAACCCTAGTCTTCCAGAGACCTAATAAACAAGAAAATCACTAGACCATGCCAGCTCTCACATTTTAATGGCATATGCTTAATATACACCTATTCTTTTCCCCTATGGACCAAGTAAATGCTAAATCTATGATTTAACACAAAGGTTGTTCAGGATTGTAAAACTTATGCACAATTTAGAAATAAAACTGTATTTCAAACACAGATTAAGATAAGATTATTCCTTTTTTCAGATAATGATTTTTTGCTTCTAGATTTTATAATACAAAATTGATACCTACAACTATTAGAAGAAAACTAGGTCTTGCATTCTGAACAACAAACATACACACACACAAGGCATGTCAGGATCACAGAGAGGCTTTAAGACTTCACACTGTCTAGTTTGGCTCTAACTGGTATTTGGAGATACCAGCATTTGGAGACACCATGAAATCTTCTTACCAAGTCAGATTAGTACTAGTGAACTTTTTATGGCTTTTTGGGATCAGTGGCTTTGAGTCTACAGATTAAATACAAAATGGGCCTTGCCTTCAGGCTTACAATTTAAAAGAAACGATACAAAAGGAATATAGAGATGAAAAAACAATGATTTTTTTTCAAACTATAAAATCTCAGTAGTTTCATCTAACCTGGACAGCTGGGATCCTGTGCCTTAAGTACATACAAAAACATAGTATGAAACCTAGCCACTGAAATCTTCAGTAGTATTTATTAACCCTCTCTTTCTTATAATGTCACCTACATGGAACATGCTAAGGTTTTTAATGGGAAAAAACTTACCCGGTATTCGGTGAAAAAGTTGTATCAAATGTCAACTTCAGACCTTTGGCAATCTAGTTTAGGGACAAATAATATTGTCAATTCAAGTGTACAAACACACCCTTTGTAGCATTTCTATAGATCAAAACTCTTACCTGATCTTCAATTGCCATTTCCGTTCCTAGAGTGTTGTCTGTATTCCATTTTTCTGTGAAAGTCACACCATACTCAGCCCACTTGTATTTGGTCTCCAAGCTTCCATTCACTTTCCCTGTATCTGTGTTTGATGAACCAGCTGTTGCAAACTCCTAGCAAGACAATGCAGGTAAGGTATGTTTCGGCTCAACAAACTGATCAACAAAATATGGTCAGTGGAGTCAGAATACTTCACTTTACAAATACTTGCAAAAACTTGATCTTTACTTTGCATTCAGCTCCCTCCCACCCTGAACCAGATCCTTGAACCTTCTAAGGCCTGCTGCGACTTGTTCAACGACATTTTCGTGGATAAAACCTCTCGTATAAGCGAAGGTCTGAACGCCGACATTTCAGCAGAACCTAGGGTAGAAGTGTCCAGAGCCTCCGTGGACTATGTTAAACTGGATCAGTTTGAGTTGGTGAGTACCGAGGATGTGGACAAGATCCTCGGAAGTGTTCGGAAAACAACCTGCTCTCTTGATCCCTGTCCCTCATGGTTAGCGGCCCAGGGGGGACCGGCGGTAACATCACTGTTACGCCGGATAGTTAATACATCTCTGAGGGATGGGCTATTTCCATCTCAACTTAAATTGGCCATTGTAAAACCTATTTTAAAAAAGCCCTCCCTCGACCCCCTGGTACATAATAATTATCGGCCTGTTTCGCTGCTACCATTCTTGGGTAAGGTGATCGAGAGGGCGGATGCGATCCAGCTTCAGGCGGTCTTGGATGAAACGGATTATCTGGACCCATTTCAAACTGGCTTCCGGGCGGGTTACGGGGTTGAGACGGCCATGGTCGCCTTGGTCGATGATCTCCGTCTGAGCATCGACAGGGGAAGTGTGTCCCTGTTGGTGCTCTTGGACATCTCAGCGGCTTTCGATACCATAGACCATGGTATCCTTCTGGGACGCCTGGCAGAGGTGGGGATTGGGGGCACTGCGCTCCAGTGGTTCCGCTCCTACCTCTCCGGGAGGTCCCAGATGGTGCAGCTGGGAGACGTGTGCTCCGACGAGAGGCCCCTTAAAACCGGGGTCCCTCAAGGAGCCATTCTGTCTCCCATGCTATTTAACATTTACATGAAACCGCTGGGAGAGATCATCCGGAGACATGGGGCGCGGGGTTATCAGTACGCTGATGACACCCAAATTATTTTCTCTATGTCTCCGACTGATGCAGTGACCGGGGATGGCGTCTCTCCTCTCGTGGCCTGTCTAGAGTCAGTAATGGGCTGGATGAGGGAAAACCGACTCAAATTGAATCCAGAGAAAACGGAGGTACTAGTGATGGGTTCTCCTGGTCCAGGAATGGCGGTGGTTCCACCTGTCCTGAACGGGGTCACGCTCCCTGTGAAGGACTCCGTGTGCAGTCTGGGGGTGCTTCTTGACTCGTCGCTTCACCTGACAGCTCAGGTGAATGCGACGGTCAAGAGCACCTGTTATCAGCTTCGGCTTATTCGCCAGCTGCGCCCATACCTGGCCCAGAGGGACCTAGAAACTGTTGTACATGCTCTGGTAACTTCGAGACTGGATTTCTGCAACGTACTCTACATGGGGCAACCCTTATACCAAACTCGGAAGCTGCAAATGGTGCAGAACATGGCAGCCCGGCTGGTCACTGGTGCTCTCAGGACCAGCCATATAACACCGGTTTTGAAAGACCTCCATTGGCTGCCCATCCGCTTCCGAGCTCAATATAAGGCGTTGGTAATCACCTATAAAGCCCTAAATGGCTTGGGCCCAGGATACCTAAAGGACCGCCTCTCCCCGTACATACCGCCTCACACCCTCAGAACGTCTGGGCAGCAATTACTGAAGGTGCCTGGGGCTAGGTTAGCCTCCACCACACGGAGGACATTCTCCACGGCTGCCCCAGCCCTTTGGAATACGCTGCCCACTGAGCTCCGCTCGTCCACCACCCTGGCCCAATTCAGGAAGGACTTGAAAACCTTCCTGTTCCAACAGGCATTCCCCGAATAAAATCCTGTGGGCCTCCCTCCTCTTCCGTGGCCAAGAGGTTGGGCTATGGGGCTTTTTGCTTGTTATTCTTTTGTAAGATTTGCTGTATTTGTATTTTAATTCTTCTTGTCCTCTTGTTTTTGTATGGATTGTATTTTAACCTTGCTGTAAGCCGCCCTGATTATAAGAAGGGCGGGATATAAATAAAAATTTTATTATTATTATTATTATTATTACTTTGCAACCATTTACAAAATTAATTAATTGTAGTCATTTACTACAATGTACAGTGCACCCTTGTTTTACGTGGGGGATCCATTCCGGACCCTCCCGGCGTAAAACAAAAATGTGTATGCTCGAAAGTAATGGAGCTCGTGCTCGCAGTGGCGTGAGCCTTTCATCTTGTTGCTAGAGCCTAGAGATTCCTGAAAGCAGTTTCCTATGTCCGCTGCTGGTAAGGGCACAGGAAAACTGGGAAGGGCTTTAAGCCAAAGGATAAAATTACACCTCTCATAAACTCACAGATCGGCTGTTTAATGCCATGCTGTAAATCAAGGGGGACAAGCTTCAGAAGCCCATGGTTCAATTTTCCATCTCTGAGGCCCACCACCGGCTGACGAAGCCTCTGAATCTAAAGGCAGAAGTGGCCAAGAGTTCACTTCTGGTTTTGTAAACCTCTTTTGGAGGGAGAATGCAAAACTAGGTGCATCTTGTTTTGAAACGGGTTTTCATGGAGACTTCAAGGAATGGTAAATGACTTTTTTTGGGGGGGGGGGGAGAAGTTTCCAGCAAGAGGGAGGTCCTGGAGGGATGATGAGATGCAAAGGCAAGGGGGGGGGGGTTGCAAGCAGCCCACAGGCTACATGACTTCTCCCAATCACTTACCACTCCACTTGCGGACTTCGTTTTCACATCCAATTTCACCAGACCAAAACCTTGACAAACAGAACTTAAGTTACTACCTTTTTACCCAACAATCTTTACCAGCAATCTTTAAAGCAGTCCATACTACAAAATTTGACTATAGTCTGAGGCAGAGGTAGAAGAAAACATTACACTACTTTGTGTTTATATTGCTTCTATAGTAAGAAAGTTCTAACGTTAGAAACTGTTTAAAGTTCCGATTAAAAATAAGGAGAAATACGGCACAACTTTAAAAGGTTTTAAAAATTATAGGGGGAAAAATAACATTACAGTACTGAAATAAGCATCCAATTCTAGATATAACTGATAGTGAGAGGAAGAAAAGTTATATTCACCTCCCTCTTATATATCCTTGTTCTGAGGACAGATGAGAAACAAATGAAACTGGAATATGGGAACACAAATGGGCTAGAGTTCTGCCTACAAAGAAATTCCCACCAAGTTCATAGTTTCTAATGAGGGTGAATTCATTTTCAAAATGGGCTCAGTATGCATGGCTTTACAACAGGTTCCAGATACACTCCAGAAATAAAAGGCAGCAAGTGATAAAGGGAGAGTGGGTTTATTTACATCTAGGTAATTTAAATCATTTTTTTCATCTGTAAGAGGAAAGGAGAAATCTGAATCAACTTTCCTATTGGCATATATGCTTTCCTGTTTTTCCATAAATATGTGAACTAAGCCACAATCATTTACAATTAAATAATATTTTTTTATCTCCCAGTCATTTATTTCATTTATTTGTTGCATTGTAGATACAATTTTTCTGAAAGGAAACGTCTTACCAATATTCCTGCTGATCATATTTTTATTTTAGAACAAGAGCATGATGATTTGTGAAATTAAATACAGGAATATGTCAAACTGGCATTCAAACAACTTAGGTCTCTAAACAGCTAGAAGGTGAAGGTTCTGGCTACCTCACAATTTCCCTCCTAAGAAAATCCCAGGTTCTCCGTGACCATCAAGGAAGATCCACCCCACTGTTTGACACCACTGACTTGTGAGGAGGTTCATCCTCAATGGACAGGAGTAATCTCTCCCAACCTCCACTTCACACAGGACAAAGAGCACCATGGTTACATGGGAAGGCAGACCTCTTACTTATTCACCATTCAAGAGGCCCATTCCCAAAGCCAAACAGCACAGCGCTAAAGCTATATGGTCAGAGGTGTGGAAGACACATCCCAAAGACTACAGACACACTGCGACAACACACACATCCCCCCCCCCGTGATCCCCAAGGATAATTCGACAGCCCTTGCAATCATACTTTTAAAATGGTTCAAATTAGTAAATGCAAATACTCTCGTTTTAGCCCTTGTGACACCCTCCCAACCCTGCTGAAAACAAGACTAAAAGTGATGTCATGCCACTTCCAGCTTACTGTAAACACATCTGTGCTGCACCCTTGGAAGGCAAGGGGCAAAAACTGGCCCTCAGCCCAGGCACAGTTCTACAAGGCATGGTAAATTGTCCTAATGTTGTCTTTTTCAATCTTGCTCAATATCATGGGGAAAAATGGAACAAAGAGGTACACAGGCAACAAGAGTGCACAGACAATACTATATCCATTACAAATATCATCCATACCAAATCCTTTGTTGAAGATGTCTCTGGCAGACTTGCCGAGATCCCCATATGCTGGTGGGATAGCCATTGGAGCTAGAGACAGACAAAAATGAGCATGTTAGTACTACAGTCTTGAAAACCAACATTTTAATTATTTTTTTATTAAAATGTTCAAGTTTTTTTAACTATACAGTGGGCCCTTGGTATCCACCGGGATTTGATTCCAGGGGCCCTGAGGATCCCAAAATCCATGGATGCTCAAGTCTCATTAAATACAACGCCATAGTAACACAGTGTCCCTTATATAAAATGGCAAAAACGAGGTTTACTTTTGGAATTTATATTATTTTTGACTATTTTCAAGCCATGGATGGTTGAATCCATGGATAAGGAAATCCATGGATACAACTGAAATAGTAAACACTGCATTGCTTTATAATTTTAGTGTTAGTTCTATTTGTAACTGTCCTTTATTTGACTTTTTAATTATTTGTAAATAACTGCCCTGAGAGAACTACTAAAGGATGGAATATATAAACATCCTGTTCCATGGTTAGGAATGTCCTTTTCAAAATTTTATTCTACTTTTTTAAACAAAGAATATGGTTCTGAAATGCTACAAAATGAATCTGGCAACCCAATACTTTGTATTTGTTACAAACAGGAATTGCAAATTTAAAGTGAAAGAAGACATCTCTTTCAGACCAGAATGCCCAATGTTTTATGGATAACTGGGGCAAACTTTCTGAATGCAAAAGATAAGACCCCTCATCATCTTCTCTCTTCCATTCCATACATGAAACTCGTGCAAAGCAAATGTTCACAACCAACAATATTGTGAGTTTATTCCACAGCAGGTCTCATTAATAGTAGCATATCTATTCACATAGTGACAATAAAATCCAATATCCTCTTTACTGATTAAGCTCTATTATCCCACAAGGGATCTGTTCATTTGGTTATGCAGCTTTGCTGACAGATTCTTGTTATCTGCAGAAGCAACAGAGATCAAGAAAAATCCCATGACATTCAGGGCACATACAGACACCACTGTTCAGGACTCTGTGACTTGCTGTCGCATTTAGCTTGCATATTATTAATACAGCTTTTACTGTTGAACTTTTAAAGTACTTATGTGCAGATACTGGAAAATAATGTTTACGTCCATAATGTGAAAACACTTTTATCCAATGATTTCTGCACATCATGGTCTTTTAGACACAAGGACAGTGGTTCTGGTCATCTGGCACTACCGGGTACAATTTAATGAGCTCCAAGCAAGCAATTTTTCATTTTGTTTGCTTTAAAAGTGTGACCAATACTTTGAACCAATGTTACAAATATTAAGTTTTAAAAGAAATTTTCTCCCAACCCCAAAGATATAAAACTGCCTTTAAGTCTAAAGAAGTTTTTGGAGCATGAATGGTCAGTTTTAGCATTATTTCCATTTGCAATTCACTGACAACTATAATAAAGTATTGTATAGTTAGCTGCTCTGGTGTGAGAGCACAGCTAAAGGACAAGATAAGAGTATCCAACTACAGTGCAAGTCTGAAGTTTGGAGAGCGAGGAGATGCATTTGAGATTAATGGGAGTATTTTAGCACTTCTGGAATGTTTGCCCAACCACAAAGATCCCTATTTCAATGTTTCTGCTGCACTGGATACAAATATTATCTGTCATGCTTTATTGTGCAAACACTCCCATTAGCATTGGAGGTTAATTCAACTGTAGACCCTAAGATGCATAAAGATATAGCATCTGGACTATCAATGGGTTGCCCTACACCCTTTATAGTGAAGTTTAAAATTCATCCATTGTATTCAACATACAGCTGTGCTCACTACCTAGTATTTTTTACATTTTGACTTGGAAATATTGTAAGAACATATATTGTCTGTGTTTTATATGCATATTAAGAGTCACATACAGTTGTATGGGTTTGCAGGGCCTAGTATGACCACGTAGGATTCAATAACTGAAACATATCAAGTGGAAAACTCAGAGGAGTCAAATTAAGGCCCCAAGCACCATCACCTCTTCCCAGGTTTCCAGTTCAGAAGAGGTAGTACCTGCACCAATCCCCTCTGGGGTAATAGAGGGGGCTGACCCTGGCCCCACTCTCTCCTTTCTCAAAAAGGCCCTCCTCTTAAGCTAATTGCTGACTGCAGGCATATTTGAAACATTCTGTGGCATCTTTTCTGTCCCCTGGTATGCTATGGGAAAAAAGTACCAAAATACCACTTGCTTTCAAAAACGTTGACACGTTGATCAAAACATACACTTACAAGAAAACGTGCAACAAAATCGGTCAACCTAAACAGTTCCAAAACAGAATTTAAAGATATAGCCGTGTTAGTCTGTAGGATCAGTATGTAGAGAGATCTTGTAGCACCTTTGCGACTAACTGAAAGAAAGAAATTAGCAGCATGAGCTTTTGTAGGCTTCAGTCTACTTGCCCAGATGCATTTGGTGGCGTGGAAGCGAGGTACAGACATATAGATGCCATTAGTATGTGAGGGAGGCCCTCCTTCCAGCCCATTTGCCTTGGACCAGGCTTCATCCAGAAGGAGAGAAGATCTGCTGGACTTTTCCCCTTCTCCACTGGCATTGCTTTCTCCTTTTGTGCTTGTCTTTTTAGATTGTAAACCCGAGGGCAGGGAAATGTCTAACAATTTGTAAGCCGCTCCGAAAGCCTTTTGGCTGAAGAGCGGAGTATAAATACTCTAAATAAATAAATAAAATGTGTCTGTACCTGGCTTTAACTCCACCAAATGCACCTGAGAAAGTAGACTGAAGTCTACAAAAGCTCAAGTTCCCAAATACTAAGCTCAATTGAAATCAATGGAAGCAATTTCCAGTTATATAACAATGGCCTGTTACAGACTGCCAAAATAAAGCTGCTTGGGGTCTCTTTGGAGGTATGCTATTTAAATGATGCATGGGGCCTAAGAGTCTGGAAGCTGCACCAAAGCTGCCCTCCAGTGCTTAGGAATAGAGTGTGGCTTTGGCGCGACCTCCAGACTCTTAGGACCCATGCATCATTTAAATGGCATACCTCCAAAGAGACCCCAAGCAGCTTTATTTTGGCAGTCTGTAACAGGCCAATGTTATATGCCAGTCATATAACAATTCCTTCATAAAATGAGGCAAGTGGCTACATTTCTCAATTCTAAGTAGTGTCCACTTGGAGCAGAAATGTAAAGTGAGAAGACAAAACACAACTCTCTGCAGGATATTGGACAAAAGCAGGCAAGCACATGGCAATTAAATCAAAAGTTATGAAGACTGGATAATGATAATTCACAGAAGCTACTCTTTCAAACTCCTCCGCACCCTTATCTTAAAGCACTCCTAAATAATTCTTAGAAGGCTTTGCATGTATCTTCAGTTTCAATCTTTAAGCAGAACATGCAGAAAGACACATAACAGATTGAACCAAGTTTTTACTTAAAGCATACACTTAAGCAGCTTGATAGTACCAAAGCTTATCTCAAGTACCTTTTCTGAATATGAATTAACTGTTAAGATATTAGTCAAACTTTTCTATGACTAAAAACTTATAAACCTGTTAGTTTAATTACTTCAACGTTCTTACTTATCTCTGTCCCTACTTACGTCTTGGTGGGCGTTGACATGCTGGATTAAAAGTCATAGCTATCTAGTCCAATTTAGAGAATCTATAAAATGAGGGGAAATTCATTAAAAAGAAACTACAGAGATGCAGGATAACAATCCCATATAGACCATTTCAGCATTGGCATTTTTTATTATGTTGCATTATAACTAGAAGTGCGTGGTCTCGTCTTCCAAACAGGTCAGAGAAACTGCCTTTGCCTCACCTAACGGACAAAATGTTGGCTTTGCAAATATGGTGCATCTGTGGGAGTGGGGTGGGGGCAGAAGAAAGAAAGAGAACAGGCACATTTCTACAATGACTGCAGTGTGATCTGTGCCATGCGGCCATCTTAAAGAGACAGACAGACCCTTAAAAGAGACAGACCCTTACTGACTTCTGCACCCACAAGCTGGGAACATAACTCTCCTCTTTGCAACTCTTTTTAACTCTCCAAGAGCTGGATTCTGCTGCAAGTTAGAGACAAGACAGATACAGTATATTAAAAAGGGTCAAGGGGAGCAGAGTGAAAAGAGTAAGGAAAGGTGATAGCAGCAAAGGACAACAAAAGAAGGCCTGAAAAAAAGGAAAGCTGCTGAGGAGCATGGAAGCATAGAGGAGCAGACGGAAACTGAACACCACCACCAGCAGCCATCTCTTCAAGGCTGCGGTTTTTTAAGACACATTTGGGAGACAGAGTCAGTTCAATGGCCCTTATTTCCATGCGCAGGAAAGAGGGTTGGGAATGGGGAAGAGACTGCAAGGACCATGGTGCACAGAGCGGTGGGCCAATGAAAAAGGCATTGTGAGTGTGGGTGTCTGTGTGTATCTCTCTCTTTCTGTGTGTGTGTATCTGTGTGTGACTGTAACTCTCTCTGTGTGTATATATTTATATATCTACATCTGTGTGTGTGTGTACTGTGTAACCACATAGGGAGAGGAAATACAATGTCCTGAGGAAAGGAGATAGAGTCCAGAAGGAACCATTTCTCCCTTCCAACTACACTTCCACTAAGGAGAGCATAACTTATATAAGCCATAACTTATATTAGCCACACCAAAAGGGGGGGGGGGAGTCAGCACATAACAGGCCCTAAATCCAACTTCAAGGGCAATGGTGCACAGAGCAGTTGGGCAATTAAAAAGGCAGGGTATACACTCAATATAGATTTACACACATATATAAAACCAGAGAGAGAGAGAGGAGAGATATAAGGTCCTAAAGAAAAGGGATACAGTGCAAGAGCCATTTCCCCTTTCCTAGTACACTTCCACCAAGAAGGGCATACATAAGTGTGTGTATGTGTGTATTTATATATATAATCAGAGAAAGAGAGGAAATTTAAGGACTTAAGGCTAGAGTACAAAAGGAGCCATTTCCTCCTTCCAAGTATACTTCTATCAAGCAGGGCAGCATGGCCATAACTGATATACAGTATAACTTATGGACTAGCCACCCCAAAGGGGAAAAAAGTCAGCACACAGCAGGCCCTAAATCCTAAATCAGGTCCCAACCAGAGGAGTGTGGTGGAGTCTCCTTCCTTGGAGGTCTTTAAGCAGAGGCTGGGTGGCCATCTGTCAAAGGGGGTGCTTTGATGGAGAGTTCCTGCAGGGCAGAATGGGGTTGGACTGGATCAGGGTCGGGGGTCTCTCCCAACTCTATGATTCCATGAGACCCAAAGGATCCAAAGGGATCTTTCGCCCCTCAATAATCGATCCCATGCAGCAGGAGCAGGAGGAGGAGAAGCTGCCACAAAATGGAGGACATTCAAGGGAAAGGTGGGCACATGGCCAGACAAAAGCTAAGAAAGAACATGGCTATAAATGTAAAAAATTGGTTGTGCTCTAAAATGGAGGACGCCTCGGAATTCATCCCAGAGACAGGAGGTTGGAATGGAGGACTGAGTCCTGGAAATGGAGGACCATTCCTCTGGTCACCAAGGCATCCAGGGCCACAATCCCATATATATGAATATCATATATATATATATATATATATATGTGTGTGTGTGTGTGTGTCTGTGTGTGTGTGTATAAATTAATATGAGGAAATATATATATATATACACACACACAAAATTAATATTGGGATACAGTATATATATATATATATATATATATATATGGGGGATATAACATGTGTGTGTGTGTGTATATATATATATATATGGGGTATATCATGTATATATATGTGTGTGTGTGATATAATGTATATATATTTATACGTTAATATAGGGATATATATATATATATATAGTGTGTGTGTGTATATATATACACACACACACACTAATATGGGGGATATGGTGTGTATGTATGTGTGTATATATATATATATGAGGGTCGTGGAGCTGCACAGAGGACGGAGGAGGGGGCTCTCCTGGCCAACCTGGCAGGGCTGTTGTGAAAGGAAGGCAGGGGCTGAGAGTTCCACTTCCAGAGTCCCCCTCCGCCTCCCCCAGAAATGGACTGATCCGCTCCCCCCCGCCCCCTTCGAAAGGGCGACCCCGCTCTGTTGCCATGGCAACGCAGCCTACCTGCCCAAAGGAGGGAAGGGGCGAAGGAGCCTCTCCTCTCTTTCTCTCTCGCCGCGTGAAGGCCGCGCTGGAGGGCGAAGTGAAGGAGACACCCCGCGCGCCTGCCTGCCGCCCTTCCTTCCTCTTTAGGACCTTCCGCAACGAGCGAGGGCTGCCCCTCTGGGCGCCTGAGTAGAAATCTTCCCTTCCGCCGCTCTCACTGCCTTCCCTGCTCCCTGAGAGAGACGCGGGAGAGGGCGAAAGGAGGCGCAAACAGCGCTGGGGGTGTGGGAAAGGGACAACGGGAAAACGGAGCCCGCTAGGCGTCACCTTGGAAAGCAGGCACTGGAGTAGGCAGCCCGCTTAAGAATAACGGAGGGGTCCTCAGCCTCATCCAGGCCGGAGGGGAGGAGAGAAGGGGCGGGACTAGGGTGTGGAAGGGGTGTGGCCATTGTATGAAAGGGGCGTGGCCTGTCCTGTGAGGAGGGGGCGACTGCCCGAGTGGGCCTCCCGCGCATGCGCTCTAGAAGGGAACGTGTGTAATGGCTTCCTGTGCGTGCAGAGTGTGCCTGTCTGATGGGGTGACCCTCATGCAGAAGCCCAAACACACATGATACTGTATCATTGCTGCCTTGTCCACCAGAGGGACACCAGAGGTCCTCCTTTTCCAGGACGCGTCCTACATTTTGTCCATGTGTCCAGGAGGCATTTCAAAGTGCCCCCCAGTTTCCTTGAATGCCCCACATTCAGTTCAGTGCCTTGCCCTAATTTGAGGGGAGGACATTCCTGCTGGGCGCCCTGCTTTCCAACCCAGGCTCTGCTCAGACTGTTATGGCCGCCTCATAGGGCCATGCTCCCAGAGCAAGGGTACACCACTGAGCACTGAAGCGGTCACCCTCTTCCCCATCGCCATGTGCTTAAGAGCGGTGCCACACTGGATTATTTCTGCCTAGGGATGTGAATGGCAGCCATGAGAGAACGAGGCAAGATCCTAAAGAAGAAACATCTAACTAAGCTATTTCAATGTTAACTGCCTTCGAGTCGATCTGAGGAAACAAACGAGTCTAGGAAAGCTCCTGCTGCCAATATCTTTCTCTCAGTGAGTCCCAAAGGGGCTCCAAGATCCCTTTACAGACTATTAAATGGGTACATTTTTTGCAGCACCTTTGAGACTCATTGAAAGAAAGAAAGTTGGCAGCAGGAGCTTTCATAAAGTCCACTTCAAACTGCATCTGAGAAAGTAGACTGAAGCCTAGCAAAGCTCCTGCTTCCAATTTCTTTCAGTGACTCTCAAAGGGGCTACAAGAGCTCTCTCCACATCATCATCAGCATCATTATATCCAACTGCATCTGAAGAAGTAGACTGGAGTCTAGCAAAGCTCCTGCTGCCACCTTCTTTCTTTCAGTCAGTCTCAAAGGTACTACAAGAACTCTATCAAGGGTCACACAGGAGTTGTTGTTGTTGTTAACTGCCCTGGTCAGTCTGAACCCATGGCAGCCCTATGGATGAGGCACCTCCAAGGCCCCCTGCCCTCCGCTGCTCTGCATCATCCCTTCAACCCCATAAAACCCACAGTGACCTCCTCAACAGAGTCCTCCATCTGGCATTGGCCTTCCTCTCTTCCTACCTCCCTCACCTTTCCCAGCATTGCTGTCTTTTCCAGTGAGTCCTCCTTTCTCATGATGGGACCCAAAGTACGACAGCCTCAGTTGGCCCATCTTGGCTTCCAGGGAAGTTTCCGCCTCAATCTGCTCTTGGACCCATTTGTTTGTCCTTTTGGCTTTCCATGGGACCCTCGGCACTCTTCTCCGTCTCAAATGGATGGATTTTCTACCTATCATCTTTCTTAACTGTCCAGCTCTCACATCCATACATAGCAATAGGGAATACAATGGCTTGTATGATTCTAACTTCTGTGCTCAGTTGTATATCTTTGCATTTTAGAATCGGTTCTAGTTCTTTCATAGCCACCCTTCCCATTCTTCATCTTCTTCTGATTTACTGACTGCAGTCTGCATTTCTATTAATGTTTGATCCCAGGTACTATTTCTAGTTCTTCATTGTCTAGGTTGAACTTGTGAAGGTCCTCTGTGGTCATTATTTTTGTTTTCTTCATGTGCAACATTAAGCCCTGCCTTTGCACTTTCTTCTTTGATCTTTCTTAGTAGTTGTTCCAGGTCTGTGAGGTTTTCTGCTAGTACTACAGTACTATGGTGTCATCTGCATATCTTAGATTGTTGATATTCCCTCCTCCTATTTTCACTCCTCCTTCTTCTGTTTCCAAGCCTGCTTTCCTTATAATATGTTATGCATACAAGTTGAACAGGGAGGGCGCCTCACCAGCTGCTGGGACTGCTAACGATGACCCAGTGAAGTTGTGAGCTATGCTGGCGGTGGTATAATAGCCACCGGTAGGTCCTCTCATGCCAGACAGGTCACAACCAAAGGGTCTGACCAAGAGCGCCAAAGGGCAGGATGGGCTCTCTAGCCTTATGGCAACCTTCCTAGGAGAAGGAAAACGCTAATCCCAAACCCGGGCAGATGGTGCTCATCTAACCCTGTAAGGTCAACCATCTCAGAGAAGGAAACTAATCAAACCTACGACCCAAGGACCTCACTGCCACTGTCCATGCTTGTCAAGGCCTCAGCAGACGAACCTCTGGTTTAAAGGGTGAGGCCAGTTCTGTGTATGCTGTGCCCCACCAGAAAAATCCATTGCACAGGCTCAAAGGATACATCCAATCCCCGAAAAAGCCCTGTAGCGATAGGTGAGGGATGAAACGGCAGGTGTAAAGATGCACTGGAAGCCACAGACCCAACCCTGCATGCAGGCGGTTCAGGACTTTGGTCGAACAAAGACAAAGAAACAAAGGCATATACCGGCCTCCAAAGGTGCAAATAGACTAACGTTTGCATGCTGGAACATCAGAACCATGCAAGATTCTGCAGATAGTGGACGTCCTGAGCGTCGTTCTGCTCTAATAGTCCATAAACTGTCACGACTTAACATTGACATCTCTGCTCTTAGTGAAGTTCATCTCCATGAGGAAGGCAGCCTTAAAGAACATGGTGCTGGCTACACGCTCTATTGGTCTGGCAAACCCAAAACTGAAAAACATCTTTCAGGTGTAGGCTTTATGATCAAAAACTCCATTGCCTCCAAACTCAAATCATTGCCAACAGGACACTCTGATCGCGTTATCTCCTTACGCCTCCCACATGTTGTTCTCTTCAGTATATATGTCCCAACTATGCAAGCCAACCCTGTGGAAAAAGACAAATTCTACTCAGACCTACGCCACCTTATACAAAAAGTCCCTGCAGAAGACAAAATCATTATCCTTGGTGACGTCAGTGTCAGAGTAGGAAAGAACTTTGAACCCTGGAAAGGTATTTTAGCCAAGCATGGTGTTGGAAACTGTAATAATAGCAGTTGCCTCCTGCCAGAGTTTTGTGCAGAACAGCAGCTGACTCTTACAAACACCATCTTTCATCAGAAAGATAGCCTGAAGACAACCTGGATGCATCCCCAATCCAAACACTGGCACCTCATTGAATATATCCCAGTGCGCCAGAGAAATATTTGCGATGTCCATCATACCCAAGTGATGTCCAGTGCAGAATGTCAAACAGATCATTGTCTTGTAAGATGTAAACTAAACCTTCATCTTAAGCTCAAACCTAAGAGGGGTGGCATCTTAAAGGATGCAGCCTTGTCTGGTCCCTTTGCCAAATGGGAACCATTCTGTTTCTCCATGTTCTGTTCTAACAGTAGCCTCTTGCCCTGAGTACAGATTTCTCATCAGGATTATCAGATGTGTTGGCATTTTCATGTCCTTAAGGGCATTCCATAGGCTTTCGTGATCTATGCAGTCAAAGGCTTTGCTATAGTCTATAAAGCACATGCTGGTATTCTTTTGCAGTTCCCTGGTGCGCTCAATAACTAATGTAAAGTCAGAAGCATCCTAGCCATTGCATTCCCTATTACCATTTATGGAAGTGAGAAAGCAGATAAGAAACAAACCAACTCATTTGAGATGTGGTGCTGGAGAAGAGTGCTGAGGATCCCATGGACAGCCAAAAAGACAAACAAATGGGTCCTAGAGAAGATCAAGCCAGAACTATCCCTGGAAGCCAAGATGACAAGACTGAAGCTGTCGTATTTTGAGCACATCATGAGAAGTAATGACTTGTCAGAAAAGACAGTAATGCTGGGAAAGGTAGAGGGAAGTAAAAAGAGAGGAAGGCCACATGCCCAATGGATGGACTGACTCAGGGAGGTCACTGTCCTGAACCTACAGGAGCTGAACAGAAAGGGTGAGGATAGGGTGAACTTGGAGAGGCCTCATCCACAGGGTTGCCATGAGTCAAGGTTAACTTGAGGGCAGCAAACAACAACGAACTTGTACTGCCTTTATTTCTTCTGCTCTGCTCAGGAGGTGAATCTGAACTTTCTGCCAGCTTCAAACACTCTCCTTGTGGCATGTGACAGACATGCAAGCGACAGACCTGCAACCTGTGGCTTCAGCATTCCTTCCTCTGAATTAACTCTGTACCATCTTTGTTGGCTGATGAAGAAAGCTTTTTCTTTGCCCATGCACACCTCTTGTTTGGCCTAATTAAAGTTACTACCAATGTGTATTTTGGATTATGCATGAGATGACAACCTTAATCCCATTTAATAAAGTCATAATATTTTAACATGCCAGCTTTGCAAGACTGGTACCACAGAAACAAACATAGGTATTTAACACTGTGCAAAGGATATACAAAGGTATCATGTAGCACCTTTCCAGACTAACACAGCTATAGCAATAGGGTTTACATTTCTATACCGCTTCATGCTGAACTAAGCAGTCTCTAAGCAGTTTACAATAAGCTGGGTACTCATTTAACCAACCTATGAAAGGATGAAAGTATGAGTCAACCTGGAGTCCTCTGGGATCTAACTCACAATGTTGTGGCTTCAGTACTGGCATTTAACTGCTGTGCCACCAGAGCTTTGAATTCTGTCCAATTGATTGTGTGTTATGGTTGATTTCAAAATGTTGGTTTTATTTTTTCTGTCCTTTAGAATTGGTTGATTCCATGCACTCCTTTATTTGCCATTGGTGTTCCCTACATTTCAGATGCGCCAACAATAGGTGAAGAAACAGAAACAATTTACTGGAACTACTCCCTTGTTAGAACAAGAGTGACTTTATACTGAAAACCTGACAACTAGACATACATATGTCCTTCCAACTTCCATACATGACACAATACAGTAATCATTGTCTACAACTAAGCTCTACGTTGTAACCACATCTGTTCAGATTCATTGGATAGGGCCTGACTAATTAAGGATTTCCATCAGCTACAGTACAGTGAGACGTTATTATCTGCTGGAGTTTGGTTCCAGTACCCCTCGTGGATAACAAAATCCATGTATGCTGAAGTCCCATTAAATACAATGGTATAGTAAAATGGTATCCCTTATATAAAATGGAAAATCAAGGTTTGCTATTTGGAATTTATACTTTTTTGGAATATTTTCAAGCCGTGGATGCTTGAATCCGTGGATAAAAAAATCCATGGATAAGGAGGAGCGACTGTACTTAATATCTACCCTATGGAAGGTGGGAGGAGAATATGGAAATTTGGCAAAACCAGATTTACACCAAGGAATTGTTTACTGCAGGACCAGACTGAACGAGAATGTGCTACTTGTCACCTACAAATGTAAGTTGAAATCAATGAGACATGACCCCTAAGGGATAATATAATCTTCCCCTCACAGATCATGGTTGGTAAGTCGGTGCTTGTTTAGAGAATACCCCTCACCCATCATGAGTAGCTACTTACTAGCAATACCAGCCCATGCAAGGTTAAAAAAGCAATCACTGCTGTTTCAAACCTGGATACCACCTCTGTCCCTGCAGCTGAACAATACCATAATAGGATCTAGCAATGTCACCCACAACATGAGAAGTCCAGTCATTTTCCCATCATTGAATGTGACATATGCCATCTGTCAGCAGTAGCAGTGCTATTCTACATTCTATATAGCCCAGTCTCTGCACAAAATAATCAACGGATACAGATTTGACACCAGAAATGGAAATATGCATATGCACACACTTTCTCAAGTGGTTTGTAAACTTATAGCAACCTCATCTATTTTCTTAGGCAAAAAGTACACAAAGGTGGATTGTTATTGTTTTCCTCTGAAATATTGCCTACACCATCAGGTATTGGCAACTCCAAGTACTAACCTGGTTTCACCCTGCTTAGCATAGGACAATATTTAATTTTTAAAAATTACTGTTGTACCCATCTGCCATAATACTCCTATTTGAAATGTTTCAGCCCATCCTGAATCTTTAGATGCTAAATTTTATTATTTATCACAATTTTTTTTTATCATTGAGCAGTTAAATACGATGCAGAAAATCCTTTTGCAATAATTTTGATTCTCTTGAGTCTTGAGCATCCATTAAGTGCACATGGATGAATGCTAAACTGCAATCTAGTTAAAACTATTACATACTGCAACTGATATAATTCATTTTGAACTCTTATGGTAACATATAATATGACCACACTATGCTTTTTTGACTAAAACACCTTTCTTGTTTTTGCACTGCGCAAGCAGCCCAGACTATGGCTAAGTTAATTCTCCCTTGGTTCTCTAAATACAAAATGACAGAGTACTGCTTCCCTTCCATTATTTATACCAACATCTATCCAGAGAGCAAATGATGACTGATAGCTAAATCTATAGTAAATACAAGCAAATCTGTTCTGAGATGGAGTTTTATATGTAATGAAGGAAATTTACATCCAGTTTACATATACATCTATTTCTGAAGCCAGTGCAAGAGGAGCCATTGCAATGTTAAATTGGGCATGTAGGTTATAGATGAGAATAGTAGGATGATACAAGAATTTCAGGGTGCCTTAGTTTCCATGTATAAAATATTAGCAAGTGTTGTATATGGCATGCCATCTAATTTACTGTTCTTCAATCTTGCATAAATTTACCATGTCAAATGCAGTGAACTAGCTGTCTGTCACCACCTATCAGTTGTTTTGATAACACTACTAATTTTGCAGCCTCGGGTATGCACCTAAAACAGGTTTATGGAGCCCCTGTCAGACTGCATTTCAGCATAGTGAATCATAGAATTATGCAGGCCTTACTAGGAAAGAAAAGGTGTGAGAATGTGTGCATACTTGAAGCAAAATAAGAATATACTAACAAGAAGAGCATCGCTCTTTCATAAACTCACATCAAGAGCTTGCAAATTAAAGTGCAAATTTTGGAAAGTAAACCACTATCTCCGCTCAGACCATATTTCAGGTAGGATCTTTAGAAATGGCAGGCCTGTGTAGAGTTTGCAATGGGGAAGGTGTCACATATTTCCTATGCTGACATTGGGAAGAAGACCAGTCAAAGATTTCCAGCTCACTACATTCCAACCAATCTAGTTTATTTTATAAATCAGCGGATAAATGCATAGCGATCCACAGTAAAGACGCTGGAGGAATAGATTAACAAAATGCGAATAACATTAAATAGGTATCGCAGAGGGTTTAATAATGAACGCTGGGATTAAAAGATGAGGTTGCTAAAACATATTATACAAATACGTCAAAGACGCTCTTAGGTGAGAGTGCTCCAGTTAAACCCAAGACAGATACCAGGTCAGGAAGGTGGTAAATTGGGTCAAAGTAAAAGTTCGGCCAAACCTATTGAACAAAGCAAATACTTATTTGTGACCCAGACATAAAAATGCACATGCAGGGGAAAAAAAGTCATAGAATCAAAACGTAGGCACCACAAAGTGATAACAAAGTGGGACTAGCAGAAACTCAGTCAGCAAAATCATTACATAATACCAGCTAAGCAGCTAAGCATTAAACAGATATCACAAAGGATTTAATAGTGAACTCATGGCATTAGGCCAAGATCCTATTGGCCAGAGTTCAAAGAAACATCATGCTTACACATATCCAAACCTTGTTTTGTGTAATAAAGGGGGCCGTAACAATTTCAAAGTGTCAAGAAGTAATGGGCTTTTCGCCTTTGAAATATTGGAAGTGATAGACTTTGCATAAGAAAATCCTATATAAAAAGAATCAATATGGGAGAGAAAAGTCTTTTTTACCCCCCTAACCAGTATGCTCCACTGAAGTGTGAAAGGATATTATCATGAGAACCCTACAATAAGGCATAATTTGTCCCAGTTGTAACAACTAACTGAGATTGTGTGCCAGGGTGAGAAGAAGATTCAAATACAGTGGTGCCTCGGGTTACGAAATTAATTCGTTCCGTGGCACCGTTCGTAACCCGAAAAGCCTTCGTAAGCCGAATTGCCATAGGCGCTAATGGGGAAAAGCTGCGATTCCGTGCGAAAAAGCCGAAAAAAGCACCAAAAGTTTTTTCGTAACCCGAAAAAACATTCGTAACCCGGAACAATGTTTTCCTATGGGATTTTTTCGTATCCCGAAAATTTCGTAACCTGGGTATTTCGTATCCCGAGGTACCACTGTACTTAGGGTTTGCATGGCATGGCAACTAATTTTTCACAGAGGGAACATAAGTCTAGCTTTTCAGAAATCCTCCTGTCCGCATCTTCCCTCTGTGAATAAACTATTAGACTTTCAGTGTACATTGTTACACAACTTGCATTTTAAACATTTATCAGTAACCCTCTCAACAATTTGTCATGAATGAGCATAATTTATCATTTTGTGGAGTGCACAGGAAACAGCAAAATTCTGCAGTCTCCTTTCCTCTAACCGAGCACAAACTATTTTTGTACCTTGAAAGCAATTTACAACAACTGAAGTAAGCTGAAGACAAAGAGGGAGAATGGAAGGAGAAGAGGGAAACTGGGACATTTTAAAAGCAGCTGAAAAGGCAAGATGACTGAGGATTAATTCCTGACAGACTGGGACAGTTGGAGGGATTATGGCTGCTCCTTCGGAATAAGATGAAATCAGGCAAACAAAGGGCCTGTACAGATAGGCCAAAATAAAGCTGCTTCTGGTCACTTTGGAGGTAGGCTGTTTAAATGACACATGCATCTTAAGAGGCCAGAAGCTGCGCCTCCTTACGTCTGGAGCATGGCTTTGGCGAGGCTTCCAGACTCTTAGGACACATACATCATTCAAACAGCATATCTCCAAAGTGACCCGAAGCAGCTTTATTTTGGCCTGTCTGTACAGGGCCATAAAGCCTTAAGCAACTCTTCAGTCTATAGGGGTTTCTATTTAAAGAAAGCATCTATCTAAACAAAGCATCAGTTACCTCCCAAGTTACAGTTCAAGCCATTTCACAGCTCCAGCTAACTAGCATGTTTTACTCAAAGAATGGCTATAGTTATAAGTAGAAAAATTAGTCTATGGACCTTGATTTTTTTATGTTTCAAGTTCTTTTTTTTCTGGAAAAACTGTATATTATGCAAATCTTATAGTGGAATAAGAAAGGGAAATATGTGGAACATGAAAATGCATATATTTCCCCCTTCAAACCACCCTTTTCAAGTTTAAACTATAAAGTTTATAGGAAAGAAATAGATAATTTTGTCTGATATTACTTTGTGTTTCAAACTTTTGGCCTAATAAAAATTAAAATAATCATGTATTGTAAAGTTTATGTGTTGTGAACTTCCGGCAGCCCTTTCCTGAATAGTCGCCCGGCCACCAAAAAGAAAAACCAATATACTGACCCTGATTGGCAGTTGTTATGTTTTATTGTTCATTGGTGTTTTAATTATTGTTTAATTGTTATTCATTTTAATATGCTTTAATTTTAAATTGCTTAATCTTATATTAAGAGAGGAAGGGATTGGGGAGATATGTAATCTTTTAATGTTGTAAGTTGCCTTGTTGCAGAGGGGCGGGATAAAAATAAATTTTATTATTATTATTATTTATGATTGCAATCCTGTGCATAGTTTTCTGTTTTAATTAAATCACTGAGTAATCTCTGAACACAACTATGGTTACATATGTATAGAACTAAACCATGTGTTTTGTAAATGTATCTCAGCTCAGTTGCAAAGGCAGGCAAATCCTCCATATGGTTTAGAAGTATGCAGGTAATCTTTATACAATCCCAATTAAAGTCTTATTCATAATAAAACTATAAGAAGTACAGAAAGAGGGTTGTACAACAGCATAGTCCATTACAAAGTATGTATGGGCCCTGCCCCTGGGTGACACACCTATGGTAGGGGATTTTCATTTGGACGAGTGAGACAGTGTGTAAACAGGTTTTCTTATGCTCACACCAACCTCAGCAGTGCTCCCCACAAAATCAGAGTCCTCCAAAATGCATCAAATCCCCATTTCTTTTTCCATTCACTCACCCTCCTACACTCTGAGAAATCTTATAGACTGATGATAAAATTCTCCCTGTTACTGATGTAATTTACATATGCATTTCATCTTTACCTGTATGTTTATGCCCTTTCTTCCTCTTTTTCTTCTTCTTTTCTGCTTTCATTTCTGTTTTTCCTCCATCCTCCAGCATAAAGAAAGGTAGGTTTTCTGACATGAGTAAAACTATTATAGTGCTTCAGTTCCTTCAGCCCCTCCTGATGTGACTGAAGCCACAAAATTTGTCAAACTAGTAGACTTTAGCACCAAGGGAAGGGCTTTTTACTGCCTCTTTCTAGTGAAGAATATATACTCTAATCTCCCTATCTTAACCAAAAGCTTAAGGGGACTGTGCTATCTGGAAGAAGAAATGTTGTGACTTAAATAACAAATATCAGTATCCTGCAACTTATATATACATGGGAGGGGCATGTTTTTAAACTCACAAATTTAAAAACCTATCTTAAATCACTTACTTGAAAGTATTCTATTGATCTCAGTGGAACTTACTTCAGAGTAAAGAAGTATAAAAATCAGGGTGCTTTTGTACAAACCCAATTATAGTTTGGCTTTGCAGAATTATAGTTTCTGTTTTAGGTTTCCCAGACCTTGAGTCAGCTCCTATGTTGTGTGTATGTAAGTACCTGCATGTGCCCATTAAACTCAGGGCCCGTACAGACAGGCCAAAATAAAGCTGCTTGGGGTCACTTTGGAGGTATGATGTTTAAATGACACATGCATCTTAAGAGGCCAGAAGCTGTGCCAAAGCTGTGCTCCAGTCCTTAGGACTGCAGTGTGGCTTTGGTGTGGCTTCTGACCTCTTAGGATGCACGCATCATTTAAACATCATACAGTACCTCCAAAGTGACCCAAAGCAGCTTTATTTTGGCCTGTCTGTACAGGCTCTCAGTAAATATCCATAGCAGCATGTTGCAGTAAAATGTATAAAAGTAAAGATTTCCCCTTTGACATGATTGTCAAGCCATGTCTGACTTATTTATAAATAAATACCATTGAAGTCAATGGGGCTTACTTCCAACAAATACATTTGATTGCAAATGCAAATATTTGCATAAGAGGAAAAACTCTACTTAAGTGCAACACTGGTGGTAAAAAACACACCTGAAATTCCTCTTGCTGTGCACTTCTTAAAGATACAGACCATCTAGGCTTGCTGCTTTTTTCCCCCTGTGTTTTTAACCTGCTGTACAAGAGACTGATACACAGAGGGTGAGTGCCTGCTAGCTAGAGTAAAAAATGGCAGTGATAACCCTGTGAAAGAGCTAAAGCACTAACAAGGCCAGGTTCTGATGAGACCTCAGGTCGCTTGGGCAAGGGCTATCCCTTAATAATTGTGAGGCTAGAGGAAGAGTTGGTGTGGGTAAGACATGCTGACAGACAGAACCCTCCAAGTATCTAGGCTCCTCAGGTAGATATGCCATTAGAGACGAGTTTTAGTTCACTGGCAGATCACATGTTGTACATGAAAAAGTTCCAGCTCCATCTCTTATGTCGAGCTGGAAAAAATTTCCATCTGGAAGCACAAAGAGTTCCTGTCTCTTAGTGTAGGCAATACTGAGCTAGATGAGACAACATCTTGACTTTTTATAAGCTCATTTCCAGTGTTCTGAAGGTTGTTCTGCTTGAGGCCTAACCTGATCAGAAGCAACATGCCTGGGCCCCAACCTGGGTAGGCTAGTGGACTGTAATTGTGGGGTATTCACACATTTTCAATTTTATTAAGAGTCTTTGGGCCCATACAGTCAGGCCAAAATACAGCTGCTTTGGGTCACTTTGGAGGTATGCTGTTTCAATGATGCATGCGTCCCAAGAGGCCAGAAGCCATGCCAAATCCACGCTCCAGTCTTAAGGACTGGAGTGCAGCTTTGGTGCAACTTCTGGCCTCATAAGACGCATGCATCATTGAAACTACCAGTTATCATACCTTTTTAGAATTCTGTGTATGGTAGGGGTGGGCAACTTTGGAAGGTCCAGGGGGCTTTATTTTTCTCCCAACCCCTCTGGAGGCTATTGCATGAGCCCCATTCTCGCTGCAGTCGCATTAGTAAAAGTAAAAAGATACATGCTGGTTCGGGAGCTTTTCCTATCACACATCTCCCCAAAATTGCTATGATTGACTTATGACAGTACATTTAAGTCCTCGTTGAGCTATGAAACTCATTGGGTGACCTTGGACCAACCCTTCTGCATCTTATTAGAGGAAAGGCAGGATATACAAAGCAAGAAAGAATATATACTCATAGCCAAAAATGGAAAGAATTCTAAATAGTGAGGTCAGAACAAAACAAAATGCAGAAAATACAGACATTTATAGAAGTAAAAAGTATTTGGTCTAGAAACATTTGTGGACTTAGGAGCTATACGGACTTTGTAAGTCAGATCGCAGCTGAAGCAACCGCACGCTGCACCTCCAATCTGACTTTCCAGGATGTGAAAAGGAGCCACAAAAAGCAGCTCCTTTTTGCACCCTGGAAAAGGTGCGATAGCCATGGTGCTGCGCCTTTACGGTGCTCCTTTGGCATGGCATCGTGCGAACACAGTGCCAGGGGAGCACCATGCCACTGTGCACCATCTGGTGTGTAGCATCACACCAACTCCGCCCCCAGGCTAGCCTTTAAGGCTGGTTTGCACAGGGCCTTACTAGCAAGGCTGAATTATATCTCTTCTGCTTGTTGTCTAAAACCAATGTGTATAAGCTGTCAAGGAGCTGTCTAAAATACAGGTTTCTTTTGAAAATTAAGGTAATAAAAGGGAGAGGCAGGATATAACTTATTATTATTATTATTATTATTATTATTATCATTTCCCTGAAGCATTGCCCTTACTCTTAGCCTAAAAGAAAATGCTGCTTGTTTTAATTGGGCAAGCATACTTGGAGAGAAGATTAAAAGCTTTCTTCTGGGCAGTCAGAAATTTCCATCTGTCCTGAATTTCCAAATGGTTTCAAGCTAAAGGAGAATGAATCACTCTTGTGGAACTGCTGCAGAAAGATAGATAGTCTTGGCACAGTAAAGTAAATGCACAATTATATATGATAAATCAAACTCATTCTGTCTTTGAAGACTCAGGATCGGCAACTACTGTATAAGAAACTGGTAATCTCAGCATGTATTTTCATACCTTTTGTTGATTTATATCAACACGAGAGAAGAAATCTAGCCCCTTCAGGCCTTGTAGTAGAAAAGCAGCCTATAAATCTGAACCAAACTAAAGATCCTTGATTCTGCTTATAGGCAAAATATGCTTGTTAAATAACATTACCATGTTGGTAACATGTTGGTACAATGTTACTGTAAAAATGTGTTATAACAATGGGAAATAGTCAAGAACACCTCTAAGTGTAATCTCAAAATAGAAAGGCATCACTTATCCTGCAACAAAGATAGCTGGACATCTGAAGGGCCACAGTAGCCCTGCTACAGGGACTATAATGAAATGAAGGGAAATGTTGAACAGGAAACTATAATTCTCAAGATATATGCAGGCTGTTTGTTTAAAGGTGGGGGAGGCTCCTTAGAAGGTGCCAGAACCCATAATAAATCACTGGCGCTCTGGTGTTAATTCCCAGCCATTTATTCCCATTTCAGAACTGATCTTAAATTCAGTAAAAACTGAAGCCTGAGGACAGATTATTGTTAGTTGGAATCAGCCTAAGGCAGCTGTGGCCCGTTACAGACCACCTAAAAGCCGTGGTCTGCCGGCGAGGGATCTCCACGAGGGATCCGCAGCATCCAAACCGCGCGGCTCCCTCACAGAGCAAAAAGAAGCCCCAAAATGGCACTTCTTTCCACAGCACAGATATGCCACGAGGCGCCAATGGTGCACTCGCAGTGTCATATGCGCCGTGCGCCGTGCAGACACAGCGCGTCTGCTACGTAAAGATGGTGGCCCCCGTGTGGAACGGGAGCCGCCATTTTGTACGGACTCTCTCCGTATTAGGGTTAGAGGCATCCGGAAGTGACACCCCTTTCTAACCCTAATATGGACCCAGTCCGTACTATAGGCCGGTGTGTAATGGGCCATACATAGCTACTTTCCTCCACACTTTATCATCACAACAACCTTGTGAGATACTTCAGGGTGAGACTGACTGACCCAAGGTATCCCCATTGTGTTTCATGGGTCATTGAGAACTTGAACCTGCTTCTACACTGTATAAATAATGGAATTAGACAACACTTCAAGTGGTGTACCTTCATCCTATGGACCTCTACAGTTTGTAGTTTTATAAGGCCTTTAGCCTTCTCCACCAAAGACTGTTTGTGCCTCACAAAACTACAAATCCCAAGATTCTGTAGGATAGAACCATAGCAGTTAAAGGAGTGTCAAACTGCATTATTTCTACAGTGTAGATGCACCTGAATCTCCTAGGTCCCAGTTGAACAGTCTGTCCACCATATCATTCTTGCTCTCCAGTAGTTGAGACTGGATGTCTCCAATTAATTATTACAATAGTTCCATACCAAGTTTCTAATGTTATGCATCATAAATAAACACAGCGTGCTATATATTCCAGTACTCTTCAGAAAAAGGACATCATTTAATCAAGAACTGCCTAGCTGGGTCAGACTAAGGGTTCATCTGTGACATCTTCTTTCTAAACACAGCCAGCCAGCCAAAAGTTTCCGAGAGGCGCTCAAGCAGAGTATTACCAACTATTGCCACCATTGTCCAACTCTATTTAGATAAGAAGCCTAATAGCTATGGCACAGATGGACCACTGATCCATTTATGCAGTCTTTCTTTGAAAGCCAAGTTAGAGGGCAGGACCAAACCAAAAAATTCAGGTAATAATGCCAAGTGAAGAAATCCTGTCTCTCGGTTTTTTGCACTTACACACACACACCCTTTTCCAGTTTCAACCTCTCTGCCCTGACAGTTGAATTTATTAAAGTTGAGCTATTGTTTTACTATAACTGTAAATTCCTCTGAGGGACTGCTTAAACCTGAAAAGCAGGATATATATCTTTGATGTTTGCTTGGCCTTGATGTTGACTACCAGGGATAGTTAAGCACTTGCACCAGCTCCGCTTGAAAATTAATCAGGATATTTTCAGTACTTCATTTACATGGTAGAGAAATATATACTTGAGGGTAGTGGAACAAGTAGGTTATTGAACACTAGTTGCTGGGGGGCACAAGTGCTACATAATGTTGTCCTGTCCCAGTTGTAGGCCTTTGTATGATCAATTGGCTATGTGAAAGCAGAATGATGGGCTTCACAGGCCTTTGGTCTGAACTAGCAAGACTCTTCCTCTTATGTGTTGACTTACTTCTAAAATCTAAAATAGGCCCTGTCCAGATGGGCCTTTTGCAGCGCATCCACGATGTGCTAGGGTTGCCTCGGGGCGGCACATGCACACGCCCCGCAACCCTAGCACATCATGCACGTGCCACAGTTGCTCCGCACCCATACATACGTCGCACACAATGATTACGTTGCAGCTGCGCCGCCTCTAAACAGCGCTGCACAACTGCGACGTAACCGTGCTGTCTTTGGCGCTTTGCGGAGCCACAAACAGGAGCCGCCTTTGGAGCTTCTTCTTTGCTGCACAGCAGTGCCATGCAATTTGTATGCTGCAGTGCACCTGCGCCGCAGAGAGAGGCATTGAGGAGGCGCCACTTTTTGGCAGTCTGTAGCCTGCCGTAGTCTGCAATTCTTTCTTCTCCTTGTTGATGTAATGTGACTCCAAGTTGACTCCAACTTATGGGGACCCTATGATAGGGTTTTCCTGGCAAGACTTATTCAGAAGAGGTTTGCCATTGCCTTCCACTTAGACTGACTGAAAAGTGTGACTTGCCCGGGGGGTCACTCAGTGGCTTTGCATGGCTGAGCAGGGATTTGAACCCTGGTCTCCTGGAGTCCTAATCCAAACCACTACACCACAGTAATTATTTATGTGGAAACATCCAAGTAAAGTTCACTATACTAACAGTGATTATCCTCTATAATTATGTCCAAATGAGCAAGATTTCATGCAAAATCTAAGGGCAATTTTATTTATTTAATGTTTACAAAATGAATATTACTTTACACATCATAATTTAGGAAACCTCGGTGTGAATCTCACACATTGCAAATTTACGTATATGGGCAGGGAAACACACCAACATTCAAGGCAGATTATCCAAATACATCATGTAGTGGTGGAAATCCTAGGAATGAAAGCATATACGTAGCTTAACTGGACATGTACATTAACTGGAGAGAAAGAAGTTCCAGCCTCCCATAAAATTTTCCTAATTGTGCATGTTGGCATCATTCCTTGATTGTATTAAAGCCTTATACAGTGGAAAGCACAGCCTAGAAAAGAAATAGTGCATAAGAAGCTTAAACTAAGACCTGATTAGATAAACTGCATAAGTAATCATTGTCATAGTTTATTAGCAATGACCTAAAGATACTGAGTGCTAAACAATAGCATGTTATCAAGAGTTATGTACAGTATTATGGTGGGGAGGGACACAAAACACTTGGGGATCCTTATGCCCCCCCTAACCCTCCAGACTCCCATGGATATCTCTCTTATGGATAAAAAGAAAATGGGTGAACTACTTCTCCTGGAAATCCCAAGAGTGGTGATTTGCCTTCAAAGTAGTGCTCTCTCTCTCTCTCTCTCTCTCTCTCTCTCTCTCTCACACACACACACACACACACGCCATTTGTGGTACTGGTAGGCATTTTGGCAGACTGTGTGATCCCTAGGAACATTGCCCCCTCCAAAAATAAACAGTGGCCATCATGAGCCATGCCAGTCTTTTTAGTCCCAGATGTGGCTTGGGAAGAGGAAAGCAGCTGCGGCATGCTGACCAGTGTCAGGTGAGGTTCTGGGGTGAAAGGGGAAGCAAGGATACTCAGTGTTATTTTATGCATTTATGACTTACCAAACTTTTTAATGTTTTCTTTACATTTTCTAGTCTAGGAACGTTGCCTGCGGTGGCCTGCAAAACTTTAATTATTAATGGCAAAATAGCAAATGGTAAATAATCAGATCTGTGAAAGTTAAACCCATGAAGCCAAGGTTTCATTGTATATTCACAAATTCCAGTCCATTAGCAGAGAGATATATAATAATAATAATAAATAAAAGTTTTATTTATATGCCGCCCTTCCTCCGATCAGGGCGGCTCACAACATATTAAAACATACAAAGTTAAAAACACAGCTAAAACAAAACAGCAGTAAAATGCCCCATAGCCCAGCCTCTTGGCCACGGAAGAGGAGGGAGGCCCACAGGATATTTATTCGGGGAATGCCTGCTGGAATAAGAAGGTTTTGAGATCCTTCCTAAATTGGGCCAGGGTGGTGGATGAGCGGAGCTCGGTGGGCAGTGCGTTCCAAAGGGCTGGGGCAGCTATGGAGTAGGTCCTCCGAGTCGTGGAGACTAACCTAGCCCCAGGCACCTTCAGTAGCTGCTGCCCAGACGTTCTGAGGGTGCGAGGCGGAATGTACGGGGAGAGGCGGTCCTTTAGGTATAAACAAAGACAATGCTCCAAAACACACTGCAGAAATAATCCAGTTTCAGACTGCCTTCACTGCCCTGGCGCAATGCTAGGGAACTCAGGGCACTACAGTTTTGTGAGATAGTTTTGTTAGTCTTCTCTGCCCGAGGGTTCTGGTGCCACAATAAACTACAGTTCCCAGGATTCTCTAGCACTGAGGCAGGTCAGTTTAGCCAGATGTTTAGCCTGGAGAAGATAAGGTTAAGAGGTGATATGATAGCCCTGTTTAAATACTTGAAGGGATGTCATATTGAGGAGGGAGCTAACTTGTTTTCTGTTGCTCCAGAGACTAGGACCCAGAGCAAAGGATGCAAGCTGCAGGAAAAGAGATTCCACCTCAACATTAGGAGGAACTTCCTGACAGTAAGAGCTGTTTGACAGTGGAACACACTCCCTTGGAATGTAGTGGAGTCTCCCTCCTTGGAGGTCTTCAAACAGAGGCTGGATGGCCATCTGTTGGGGGTGCTTTGATTTAGATTTCCTGCATGGCAGGGGGTTGGGCTGGATGGCCCTTGCGGTCTCTTCCAACTCTATGACTCTATGATTCAGTTAAGGTGGTCTCAAACTAGATGTTTTTTCTGCAGTATGTTTTGGACCAAAGACAATGGCTTCATGGCACATGACATATAGTAACACAAACATTCTCTTTACTGTGCATATAGCAGAAGGAATATTATCAGAGTAAGTTCTGAACCCTAGGAAACTAACTTTTGGTAACCAGAATTATTCCTTTCACACATCAACACCAAGGCCCAGGCCCTTTGTAGTGTGGTGTTGGCGATATTAGGATTCGGGAGCACACAGAAACCGGCACTCCCAAACCCTAATACGTACAGACCTCAGCATGATGGTGGCCTCCCATCCATATGGGGGATGCCATGATGCCGCTGCCACCATACAGCGACCAGACATTGCTGGCAGGAAGTGGCATCACGGTGGTGCCGCTACCTGTTTCTGGCATCACAAAAAAGAAGCCACTCTAGGCGGCTCCTTTTTTGTGGCATGTCTGTGCTGTAGCATGGGAATGCAGCAGCAAAGACAGGGGGCAAAAACAGATGGCATGGAACCGTCCATCTCTACTGCCCCTAACTGACCATTATAAAGGCTCGAAAGAGTACAAAAAACATTCCTAAGGATTCTGTATAATGTGGTATGGAAAGACGTCAATGGTGGTGGGGGGCCAACACCATAAGTTACCACACTGGGTGACGCCAACCCTAGTGATGCCACTGCTTTATATTCTGAGATTTGGACATCACTCTGTACTGCATCTGAAGAAAATAAAAATCAGTCTTACAGATGCTGCCACATTTTTTTCTCCCCCTTCCTTCCTCCTTTTTTATGCTGCTAGAGACTAACATGGCTACTTCTTAGAAAATAAATTCGAAGTCATTGCAACTATCCTTCACAATTTATGTGCTGCAGCTTTAAAGCAGTAACTAGAAATCTTCGTCAGGGAGTAGAAAGTGATCATGTGGAATTTATTATGCACAGATTGATGGGAAGACGTTGAAGTACAAGGAGAAGGACAGATACAATTGTACTCCAGTTTCTTTCTGGTTTGTCTCGGCAAGTATTAAGCAAGTGATAAACAAGCAAAACTCCAAGGATAGATTAAAGTGAGTCACAGTTCAAATGAGATTGCCAAATGAAAAGAAACAATTACACTTCAGGGTCAGTGTTAACTAAACTGCCTCATATAAATAGCTGGTTGGTGCTCAGAAAGTTATAGCATGTTGAAGATGCAAAATAGAACAAACACTCAGCTGCTGGGATACATGCCAAACCAGTGTATGCATGGATGTTTCAACAACATCATTCCCTATAAATGTGTACTTCTAACAGACATTGTGGGAATGTGCATATTAACAGTGGGAATAGTTATTGCTCACATTATCTACTCAGGCTGCAAATAATTTTGGAGGATGTATTTTACATACGGACAGGTGTATTGGATCCAAGTGGAGTATATACTTATTGACCATGCAATGGATGAAATGCCTTTACACTGTGATGGTGTGTGATTTCCCCAACATCATTTAAAGATGATACATTTTTACCCAGAAAAATGCTAATCCTTGTGTCAGTGTTACTTACATGTGTGCATTTTCCACACTGCCCCGTGAATGTGCACAATGGATGAAAAGCTGTATGTGATTCCTTCAGCTCATTTTTGTCACAAGAAATATCCAGTCACAACATGTAACCAAAGCAGGGAGAACTCAAGATGAGATCCTGCAATCATTATTTTAATGCTTAGGAGCACTCTGTTTCACTAGGCCTGGGAGGCAGAGAGGTGGAGTTGCAATGGTCTATCAGAATAATATCCCCTTGACCAGGCATCCTATCCCTTAGTATACAGGGTTTGAGTGTGTTTATTTAAAGATGGGCAACTGGGACAGATTAAGGATTCTGTTGGTGAACCGTCCACTTTGCTGTAAAACAGTCTCTCTGCTAGAGCTAGCTGGGGTGGTCTTGGGGGTGGTGTTGGGATCCCCACAACTTATATTGCTGGGGGACTTCAACATCCATTCCAGGGCTACCATGTCGGGAGTGGCTCAGGACTTCATGGCCATCATGACAACCATGGGGCTGTCCCATGTGGTATCTGGCCACACATGTTGCTGGGCACACTCTAGATCTTTTGTTCTGTACAGAGGGGGATGCTGATGATCTGAGAATTGAGCTTTCTACTGTTCCGTTGTCAGGGATCGCTTTCTAGTCAGGTTAAGACTTGCTGGAATTTAGAACCTCTGCAGGGGTGGGGGACCCATTAAGATGGTCTGTCTCAGAGGCTTATGGATGTGGATGCATTCCTGATGTCTCTTGGGGAGTTTCCTGCTGCCTTGGCAGGTGCTCCTGTCAAAGCCTTGGTTGATCTCTGGAATGGAGAAACTACAAGTGCAGTTGACACAATCGCTCCTAAGCATACTGTCTCATGGAGTGGAGCTAACCCAGCCCCTTGGTTTTCTAAGCAGCTGCCACTAGAGCAACAGTGGCAGGAAACTTCAGAGTGAATCTGACTGAAAACAGACAAAAAAACTACTTGAAAACATATGGTGATGCAATAAAGGCAGCAAAAAAAAAAAAGCTTTTAAAACTAAAACTATTGGAGCTGCACAGAATCGTTCAGCTGAGCTGTTTTGAGTGGGTAAGGATCTGTTACAATCTGGAGAATGTAAGCCAATCAACAGCTCGATGTGAAGAATTTGCTCACCGTTTTGCTGATAAAACTGCTCGGATTCGCTCTGACTTAGACATCAGAGTTGATACAGTGTTGGTGCATGTAACCTTGCCTCCTGCTTGTCTGGTATTGATGGATACATTTCAATTTCTGCAGCCTGATGATGTGGACAGGATTCTTGCAGAGTTGGGAGCCACTACATGCATACTAGACCTTTGCTCTTCCTGGCTTATTAAACTGGCCAGAGGAGGACTGGTGGAGTGGGTAAGGGAAGTGATTAATGCCTCTTTACAACAAAGCAGGGTCCCAACACACCTAAAAGAGGCTGCAGTAAGACCTCTTTTTTTGGGGGGGGGGGGAAACTTCCTTGGATCCCATTTTATTATATAATTACAGGCCAGTCTCCAATCTTCCATTTTGGGGCAAGGTGCTGGAGCGTGTGGTGGCTTCCCAACTCCTGGATTAGACGGATTATCTAGATCCATGTCAGTCTGGCTGTAGGCTTGGTTATGGGACAGAAACAGCTTTGGTCATCTTGGTGGATTATCTATGCAGATTAACTGGACAGGGGGAGTGTGTCCCTGTTGGTTCTACCGGACCTCTCTGCGGCTTTCAATACCATTGACCATGGTATCCTTCTGAGTCGCCTCTCTGTGATAGGGCTCGGAGGTACTGTTCTACCTCTTTCCTGGAGGGGTGCTCTCAGAAGGTGCTGCTGGGATATCTGGCCTGTGGGGTCCCTCAGGGTTCAGTCTTGTCCCCTGTGCCTTTTAACACCTGCACGAAACCACTGGGAGAAGTCATCTGGAGTTTCGGAGTAAGGTGTCACCTGTATGCTGATGATACCCAGCTCTTATCACTCCTTTCCACCTAATGCCAAGGAAGCTCTTTCTGTCCTAAACCAGTGTCTTGCTGCTGTAATGGATGAGGGCAAACAAATTGAAGCTTTATCCAGAGAAGACAGAGGTGCTTCTGGTCAGTCGAAAGACAGATTCAGGAATAGGGATTCAGCTTGTGTTAGATGGGGTTACACTCCCCCTGAAAACTCAGGTTCATAGTTTGGGGCTACTTCTGGATTCAGTGTTGAGAACAAGAGAAAGGGCCTTTCCAGTGGCTGCTCCCAAGCTCTGGACCTCCCTCCCTAGGAAGGCCAGGATGGCTCTATCCCCGAAGGAGGCAAGTAGACGTTTCTATGCCTCCAGGCTTTCACGTGACATGGATGCTGTTTTGTTTTAGTTTTAAACAGTTCTTAACTTTAAATTTTAATAAGGTAATGTTTTTAATTGTTTAACTGTTTTTTAAACTTGTATTTTGCATGTTTTATAGTGTTTTAACTTGGACTGTTAGATTTGCTAGCTGCTTTGAGTCCCTGTATTGGGAGAAAGGTGGGATAATTAATTAATTAATTAATTAATTAATTGGGCTCTAAGCTGTACCCTTTCATTTTCTCCCATGCCTCTCAATGGATGGCAATTGAGAAAAGTGAACCACTGCATTGGGAGGAAGGCCGGGGGGGGGGGGGGGCTTCAGATGGATAGCCTGGCTTCTACTGAGCAGGATACCAGGCCTGGAGGAGCAACATTGCTCCAGTTTTTGCCCTACTAAAGACTTTGCCAGATGGTGGGAGAAGGGACATATTGGAGGGCGGGGAGCATTCCTTTCTATTGTTCTGACATCTGAGGAGGCAGGGAAGATTAGGGGTATATTTGACCTATAGAAATAATGCATTTTTATACCACTAGGTGCTATAGCTCCATGCTATAGAATCCTGGGATTTGTAGTTTTACAAGGTCTTCAGCCTTCTCTGCCAGAGCGTTGTGCCTTACAAAACTACAAATCCAAGGATTCTATAGGATAGAGCCATGGCAGTTAAAGGTTACTATTTCTATTGTGTAGATGCACTCTCAGTCTGGAAAAGCAGGCCTGGCTCCACTCCAACAGTTGCTTTGGCTTATACCACCCATGCTATGCACATCACCATCTCTTAAGCATGGTGGGCTTTCTGCTAGTTAAGTACTGTACTTACTCGGTTACTTAAACTGATCTACTGGGCAGGACACTCAGTGTAGTCAGCCCTCCTCATTTGCTGGGGTTAGGAGTGTAGAATCTCTGTGAAAATGGAGGGAAAATGCAACTAAAAACAATTTTTTGAAGCTGAGAACACCTCTCAAGGAATCTCTAGGCCCTCCAGCACAACTGTATGGGCAACTTCCGGCAGACATTGACCACAGAACTACACTGGATGACCTACAAATGTCCAAAAAACTGGTTTCTAGGAATCTGTAGTTCCTCCAATATGAGTCAGGCTGGAAGGACCTAAAAAATCCTAAAGAAAACATATTAATCAAATCTGTGAATAATCAAATATGCAAACATCAAAGCTGCAAATGTGAAGGGCTAGCTGTAATATTAAACTCAACCCACGAAATGATTTCGGTTCTTTTAGGTTTTATTTCTTTTGAGCTGTTATGATGGCACACTGCATCATTAATCTCAAGGTTAAGAGTGAAATATTGCAGCCAGCTGTGTGAGCTTCGCCTTGCAAGCTCCAAGAAAAGAGATTCCACCTCAACATTAGGAGGAACTTCCTGACAGTAATGGCTGTTTGACAGTGGAACACACTCCCTCGGAGTATAGTGCAATCTTCTTCCTTGGAGGTCTTTAAACAGAGGCTGGATAGCCATCTGTCAGGGATGCTTTGATTTAGATTTCCTGCATGGCAGGGGGTTGGACTGGATGGCCCTTGCAGTCTCTTCTGACTCTATAGTTCTATGATTCAGACAACTTTTGCAGCTCCCCAAGTTTTGGACCAGGTGCCATGGGGCTTATTGTTAGGACCAGCTGCTATTGTTGCTAGTCAGGCAACCTGGGGAGAGAAGAGAGACCACACCTTTTATGACCAGTTTCTTTGAGGTTAATTTTTCTTTTTTACTCTTTTTTCCATGCCACCAAATTAAAAAAAAATCCAGACTCTTCTGCCCATTATAAAGGATAAGACATTTGGTTGATGCCTAGCTTGGTGGATCCCTAGTAAGCAACACAATCTGCTCTCTACTCAAGTCTAGAATAACCAGGTATGGGATAGTTACTAAGGGTCCGAACAATCAGGCTAAAATAAAGCTGCTTCAGGTTACTTTGGAAGTATGCTGTTTAAATGCTGCATGCATCCTAAGAGGCCGAAAGCCACCCCAAAGCATGCTTCAGTCCTAAGGATTGGAGTGCAGCCTTGGCACAGCTTCTGGCCTCTTAAGATGTGTGTTCGGGCCCTAAGTTAACAATAAATGTTTATTTGTTCAGAAGAAGTCATCAGATCAAACATTAGAACCGGTCTCCCTGTATCCACTTCTACTCAGGACAAAATGACTGTGCTAGTCTTTGTGAAACAAAACCAGTGTGACTTTGAAAGGTTGAAACATGTACTTGTGCATTTTGGTTGGCCCGATAAAGGTATCATTGTTTGGATGTTATTGGATTTGCTATATGGGCAACACAGCTAGATGTTTTTTGGATTTCGAGATACAGCATTTTAGCCATCATAGGGGAATCCTAGAGAGAGCCAGTGCACTGGGACCTTGCCACCCGAGGCTTCTGCCTCCAACAAAGGTAAAGCATTTTTTCTAATATTGGGACTGATCGGCATGCTTTACCTCTACACCACCTAAAGTTTTCCTGATGCAAAACATAAAGACATCTTGAGAAATTCAGTATTCTCTATCTACATAGGAGCCTGTGGCTTCACAAAGGAAGGAGACATGCTAGATTCCAAGGGAACATCTTCTTTGAACTGCAAATGGACATTAAATTTCCTTGTCTTTGAAAATCTACTAATGACCACATGGCTAAAGAGGGAAGCGCCAGCCTGTAGATAGCCTTCCCTACCATCTGAACTAAGGCCAGAAATAGTAAATGCAGGCCTATGACTAACATTTTCAATTTTTTTCTCCTGTTTGCCTGATGAAGAAGCCAGTGTGACTTCAAAAGCTTGCAACATGTGATTGTGCATTTTGGTTGGCCAACAAAGGTATCATTGTTTGGATGTTATTGGATTTGCTATATGGCCAACACAGCTACCCCAAGATGTTTATCAACAATACTGTTTAGGGTTGCTGGGAGCTGCAATTGAGCAATAATTGGAGGGCCACACAATTGTCACCCCAACAGATACAATGCTCTTCTTCAGGGCATCAGAATTACACAAGATTTCACAAGATTTAAATGTTCACCTACTATGCTGTGACAATACTTGAAATGAACAGCCCATTTCTTCAAGACAAGACAGCTTTATAAACCCAGTTACCAAATTATTTTATATTAGGTCTAAACACAGGTGTATTCTCACCCAACTCCACATCCACATAAACTGGTTTCCCTCTTTTTGTTTTGTGTAGCAACAGAATAATGATTGTGATGCAAGGTTAGTCACTGTGGTTGAATACACATATCATAATAGAGTGTAAAGGGCACAATGAGCTGTTTTTATGGAAATATCTATTGCTGCCATTTCAACTTCTTTCTCTTTTAAGCAATTGTAAGGGAGCACTTTGTCTCTTCTTTAAAAGAGGCAGAAAACCAGTACTTACTAAGAGGCGTTACAAACCGCCGCTTTGCGGTGGTCTCCCGGCGCTGCAGTTTGCTCCATAAGGGAGCCGCCGCAGCCAAACCACGCGGCTCCCTTACGGAGCAAAAAAGAAGCTCCAAAATGGAGCTTCTTCTGGCATCGCACTCATGACGCCGCAAGGTGCCAATGGCACACTCGCGATGTCATTAGCGCCGCGTAACATGTGGACACAGCGTCTGTTACGTCAAGATGGTGGCGGCCGTGTGGAACAGCCACCGCCATTTGTTACGGACAGAGTCCGTAACAGGAAGAGGGGCATCTGGAAGAGACGCCCCTTTTTTAAACTGGGACGTCCTGAGGACGTCCCAAGTGGCAGTTTGTAACCCGCCTAAGTAAGCAAGCTGGGGAGGGGAGCAAAAGCAAGCCCTTGTATTCAATTTACAAATTTCAAAACCACTTGAAAGATCAGAGTTGCTCTCTCCTGTTTTCTACTCAAAAACCATCTTTTTTTAACCATTTCAGTCACAAAGTTATCAGTGCAATTATATTCTAGACTTGATCCCCCCACCCTCTGTTTGCATGCTAACAGGTCAACATCTCCAACATGTGGTAAGCTAGCCTTGCTAAATTTGGGGACCTTCCTGCTCATCCTGACAAATTGGATGCAGCATATTGCCCCCCCCCCGCAAGTGCTGCTTTGAAAGCACCAGCGCTCAAAATAGGGTTTTTTAGACTTTATAGTTACTGTCTCCTAACTGGAAGATAGAGCATCACTTTCATCGAAGACTGTGGAGATCAAGGAATGTGCGCCTTTGTTCTGTCGATATTGTGATCACTTACTGTCATCCCATTGGGTGACAGCCATCTAGATTGTTTGTGAAAATGCCTTTAGAAAGATGTTCTGAAATATAGAATCATAAGAGTTAGAAGGGGCATCATGAATCTTTGAGTCCAACCTCCCGCTCAGTGCAGGATTTCCAACCCGCTTTGTTTATATGAAATTGTCTTCTCAGAAGGAATAAATCCCCCACCACCATCAATTTGTCTACAAGGTATATCTTTGTACTACACAAAATTTTAGATTTAGTGGTTACAAGTCAGCAACCTTAAGCATACCTTTCAGTTTCAACAATACATTTGCTGAGGAGTTTCATAGGGCTTGGGCTCAACAGTATCTACCGCAAAGAAGTATATGACATACTATAGGATTCTGCCTTGTAGTCAGGTGCTCTGACTTCACACAGAAATTATTTCAGAGCAGCACAGAAGGGAATAGAAAGCAATAAGCTAAGAAAAGATAGTTCAAAGAAACTAGTGGAAGCAGGAGCCTAGAAAACAACCAGATGTTTTAAGACAGATAAAACAATCAGAGGCATATTGAGGTAATAGCTTTATCCACAGAATAAAGGGAAGGGACCAAACAGAATAAGAAGCAGCAGCAAAGCAAAGCAGTGAGTTTAGGGAGGGCTGAGTTGAAAAGAGTGGGCAACTAAATAAGTGAAATGTTTTCAGTTGGCTACTATTATAGCAACTAGCAATGCAATCTTACTCCTATGTACAGGTTAGCAGTATAAGCAGTCTCAAAACCATCACACTGGTGCAGGAGTATAAAAAACAGAGCCCATGACACCCCAATATACCTGTTTTAATACTCTTTCAATAGAAAGGCCAGTTGCACTGATGATTTAACATTTGGGCTACATTTTGCATCTGTTTTGGTTTAAATCTGCTGCAGATATTCAGGTATCCTTTCAAACTTTATAATACCTCTCAGCATAGAAACATTTGCATTTCACATGCCCATCTGTGGCCTTGCCTTTACAATTCATTTAAAGCATTAATCTAATTAGGGGTATTGGTTCTGACACCTTAAGCCAATAGTGTAATTGGGTTTAACAAAATGCTCTTGCTACCTTTTTTTTACTGTACATTTATAAAATTAGCAACTCACAAGAATGTCATTTGTTAAGATGACAACTAGATCAAATATATTAGTCTGTGAAGGACTTTAAAACTGCCCAGCTTAGGCAGTTTTGAAACTGGATGTTCTGTTGCTACCAAGTGCATGATTAACACATACAATATGCAAGGGTAACCTTCTAGACCAGGGGTAGGCAACCTGCAGCCCGCGGGCTGGATGCGGCTCGGCGAGGCCTTGGGACCGGCCCCAGCCCGGTCCTGCCACCGAGGCCTTTGGCGTCTCACACGAGGGGCATGGTGGGGCAATTGTCTATAGAAGCCTCAGAAACATGCATTTATCTTAACCATTTTTAAAAATCAGCAAATTTTTTAGCGTGTCCTCCATTTTTTATTTAAAAAGTGCCCTCCATTTGAAAATTCTGTCCTACATTTGTCCCCGTTTATTTATTTATTTAATTTTTTTAAAAAATTTAATTATTTATTTTTTGGCTTCGGCCCCCCAGTTGTCTGAGAGACAGCAACCTGGCCCCCGGCTCAAAAGGGTTGCCTACCCCTGTTCTAGACTGTGGGAGGCTTTGCTTAAACAGAGGCCCTGAGACTTACGTGCATTGTCACAAATCATGAAATGCAAAATTGGAGTCTCAGCAGTATTTGATTAGACTTAAGAAATAATAGGATCTGCTCTCTAATGGTCGGTGCAGTCTTCACTAAAGGTGACTGAGGCCCTATCCAGACAGACCAAAATAAAGCTGCCTTGGGTCACTTTGGAGGTATGCTGTTTAAATGATACATGTGTCCTAAGAGGCCGGAAATCACACCAAAGTCATGTTCTTAGGACTGGAGCATGGCTTTGGTGCAGCTTCTGGACTCTTAGGACACATGCATCATTTAAACAGCATATCTCCAAAGTGAACCGAAGCAGTTTCATTTTGGCCTGTCTGTACGGGCCCTGAATTTAGTCTCATCCAAAGCAGACATATATTAACCAATTCCAATAGACTGATTAAAAAGAAAGCAGAAAGGCCAGAGCAGCAAAATGTGCAGAGATCCACCTAACTCTTCTGTAGGTGAATATTTTTGGCTTACAGAATCCTTTGAGAAGTGAACTCACAGCACTCAAGTTCTCATGTGAAATGCAGCTGGGAAATGGTAATTCTAGACTCAGTAAATGCAAGACACAAAGAGCAGCGACTTGTAGGGGGGAAAAAGTTTAGCTACTTGGACAAAACAAAAAAGCATCATACGTAGGATTAGTCATTTTTAAATTTCATTTTAGATTTTATTTAGCTCTTCAATAGTTTAATATAATACATACAAAACAATATAAATTAAATCTGGGTTCAACTTTGAGTGAAATCCATCTTTATATACACACCTGTGCTTCAGATCAGCAGACGAAACATCCAAGTCTTCGAATAACACTATATTCTCTGGGGCAAAAGAAAGTTTCAAAATAAAAGGATCACGGATTCTAGACCAGACACTTCTCTCCAGTTTCCCTGGTTGCACTACAATTCCTGCAAATGTGTCATTCATTTAATGTATCATAGAATCAATATGACTGTGGAAACCTGTTCTTGCAACTGGATTTCCTCAGGGCAAGTTAGGCCACTTAGAATATAGGAAAAATCACTGTGTCTCTTTGGGTATAACTTTGGGGGTTCGCCTGAATATACGTATTGGGTGCTGACTTCTTCCAGGATCTAGTCCAGATTTGGAAATCCTGAAACAATTTGTCCATCAGTCCATTAAAAACCCAGTGGAACTAAAAGGTTCCCAGGTTTTTTTTTTAAACTGTAAGTTTATAGTATTTTAAGATGTAAACATACCACTATTGTCAATATGGCTTTAGACCACCATAATGTCATGCATCTGAAAACAGGGAGAACAGCGTGTGCAAGTGTGTACACTCTATTACAGACTGAATTCTCTCACAGAACAATTGTTTGAAACAACACTTTCAAAGAACGATTGTTACTATATAACCTGTTCTATAAATCAAGAAAAATTAGTTTAAAACCTGGATCAACTTATCAACTGGTCAGTATAAGTACTGCATCTTAACTCTTATTAAAAAAACTAGAATTACTCCTTCTCTGAGTAGAGTATTGAAAGCTGAGCTCAGTCCATCCCAGGTGAACATGAAAACAGCACCTTCTACTCGTTCTGCTCTGATGCTGCATCTGGCTTTTTTAAATGCCTGGGTGGGAAAATGTTGACTGTAGCTCTTTGGTGCTTCCCATCAAAGGAGTGCCAAGTGAGTAGAGGGTCTCCCACGATGGACTATGTTCTTCCATTTTGACACTCTGAGAAGGGGATTCCAATGATGTTATTCCAGCAATGAGAAATCAGGCTTTCAAGGATTTGAATAAGACACCTATGTATGTTTGTCAGCTTTTCTGGGCTAAAATCAGGCAAAGTTAGCACATTAAAGTTAAAGGCTGTAATCACTAGTAACGAAGTAGCCATTTTCTTTGCTTTGCCTTTACATCCTTTTTAGCATGTACACATTTTCTTTGCCCTGCCCACATCTGGTTGCTTCTTCTACATACATTGTTCAACCACCATTTACCGTATTCTCTCCTCATCTATCCAGCATTTAGGGTGGCTACAGTTATGCCTGCTTGAATTCTGTAAATTCTTTGGCACTGTTTTCCTCTGCTTCGTCCTTTACATCCTTTGTTAAAAGTCTGTAGGTTTTACCCTTGACTCACCCCACAGGTCATATCAAAATCCATAATTTTGGCCTCAAAATCTGCTCTCAATTTATACATGAGGACAATGTATACATGAGTTTATAAGTTAGTTGGGTTACTCCAACGAAATACTGTTGAAAGATAGCAGTGTACACAGTCAAAATACCTAACTTTGCCAATTAAAAGGAATGTTTGCACACCACAGATTTTTAATAAAGAATACATTAAAATATTCATTTATCTAACAATCTAATTAGTTTATCTATTTCTCAAGTTTCACGGCAAGAATTCAAAAATTTAAACACTTTTACCAAATTATAATTTAAAGCCTTAACATACTATCCAAGTCACATGTTAAGACACCATGAAAGAGAATCAAGAGTGGATATTATGTGGATATTATGCACTTACATCAATGAGTACAATGCACTTGCATCAATGATGGCCTTCATAACTGCTAGAGATCTGTTATATTTTCAACACCAGTTTTGAACACCTGTTATATTTTTACCACCACTTTCCATTCCAAACACATCATTTTCCAAACAAAACAATACTGCCTGAAAGACCAGGAAATAAATTACAGTGTAATACATATTTAACTTGTTCTGCCCCCCCCCCCCCCCCCCGGTAAGGGAAAAAATGCGGATGGTAATTTTTCATACCCCTGTAGCGGCATGCGCGCCATTGTCTTTTCTAATGTGTGGCACTGCAACTTCCGGCACTGCTTCCAGCATATGCTGGAAGTCACATAAGGTGTGCCCGCATATGATGGGGTGCGCTGTAATTCTATTCCACAATGGACAAATGCTGGAGATGCTGATGGATGTATCTTTTCTCAGAACGAGCAAATGTGTAATTAAACACAGGATAACAAGTCACTAAGGCCCGTTACACACGGGCTCTTCCGGCGCCCCCGTGATGTGCTAGGGGTTGGCCGAGGACCTAGCGTCCACACCGGCTCACCCCTAGCACGTGACGAGGGCGTAAAGATAGTGGCGCCCTATGCACACAGGCACCACCATTTTTACATGCTGGATGCATAGCATCCGCACGTCACACACCGGATGTGACGCCGCGAGTGTGCAAGTAACGCCTCGCAGCGTCTCATCCAGGGCAGAAGAAGAAGCGCCATTTCGGTGCTTCTTCTTTGCTGCGGCCAGGAACCGCGCGGTTTGGATGCTGCGGTTCCTGGACGCAGCAACCAGCAGCGGCGCAAGACTGCCCCTTCTGGGCCGTCTGTAACGCACCTAAGACTATTAACTATTTAAAACAGATTAATCCGTAGAATGGCTAGTTTGATTAGAACCCAAAGTGCAAATCTAGTTCACAGGACTATTTTTTAATTTGAACAAAAAAGAGGTTATACACATTTTATACTGTTATGCTTAAATAATGTTACCTCCTCAAAAGGTAAGTTAGTTTTGGTTACTCTTTTTCCATACCCTCCTTCCCTTCTACTGTGTTAACTAATATACAGCCCTAATTTAACTAAACTAGTCACAACTAAGGAGTTTATTGCACCGCTAAAAAAACCCAGCTTATCTCTCCCAAGTTAAATTCTAATTTGGGAGGCAGCCAGGTTCTATTGCACATAATATGCCACCGAATCTGTCAGCCGAATACAGCTCAGATGCAGCCCAGGTCACAGGCGTACTCAGCAAGCTGCTTTTCAGTCGGCTGTATTCAGCTGGCAGAGCAAGTGGCAAATTACGTGCGATAGAACCCAGCTACCTCTCGAATTACAATTCATCTTGGAAGAGGTAAGCTGGGTTTTTTAGTGATGTGATAAACTCCTAAAACAACACTTTTATGCTCGCTAATTTTCAAGTAAGTCCCAGTGATGTCATGCTTCAGTGCTTGTGCTATACCTCTTACACCAGTGGTTCCCAACATTTGGTCCTCCAGAAGTTTTGGACCTCAGTTCCCAGAATTCCTGACTGTTGGTCAGGCTAGCTGGGGGCTTATGGAACTAAAGTACAAAATATCAGGAAGACCAATGGTTGGCAATCCATTTTAGACTGAAGCGGCAATTCTCCAAATTGAATTCTCTTCTGTACAAAATATTGCTTACTGAGCAGAAAGTATCATGTCCCGGAGAAAGATTTTTAACTTGGCCTTCTTCTTGGCACTCTCTAGTTTTCTATGTATGGTTTTCCTTCTTGGGGGAGCACTCAACTGTCACCTACAGCCTGAGTGACCATAGTCTGCACAGAGATTAACCACCTGCCAGAATAAAGTCCAGCAGGACTGCTTCCGAGGGAACAGGAACTGGATCATACTACATGTTGAATCCCACTGCTGCTATTTATTTATCCCACTTTACCAGACTGGGGTAATTGTTTCCATTTGAACTGACAAAAATAATACTGCTTACCATGTAATGTAAATCTGAACTGTAAACTTAGCTGTACATTTTGATGGATGTGGTACTAGTCTTCTACCAAATTTGTAAACTTAAGGGAGTACATATAGCTTGAATTCCCAGGTGTGTCTGAGATTTCTTGTAAACAACCAACACTACAAGCTCCTTACTATGCTGTATTTTCACTCTTCCTATGGAGCAAAGACCCAGTAAAAGTTAGGGTATATATCACCAGGAGTAGGGCAGAAAGAAAGGTGATATTTTGGATCTTTCCTCTTATATGCCACATGAAAAATGCTATCCTAAAAGAAAGTATAATTCTATTCAAAAATGCAAAGATGAGTATTTACCATTAATATTTAGTAAAGTTAGAGTAGTAAAAATGCTGCAACTGCAATTGCATCTGAGAGGCTTCTTTTTGATTTAAAAAAATGGTGCATTTAAGTACAGTGGGCCCTTGGTATCTGCTGGGTTTGGTTCCAGGATCCTCCATGGATAACAAAATCTGTGGATGCCCAAGTCCCATTAACTGCAATGGCATAGTAAAATGGTGTCCCTTATATAAAATGCCAAATCAAGGTTTACTACTTGAAATTTATACTTTTTAAAAATGTATTTTCAGGATGCTTGAATCCATGGGTGAAAAAATCCATAGATAAGGAGGGCTGACTGTACATATCAGTAGACTACTTCCTTAAATATATGGAAAAGTTCATAGGTATCCCTACCATATAGTTCCATCCCCTCATTAAGCAAAAGGTAGAATAACTAACAAAACCCAGTGTAATATACTGGTTTGACCATTGGACTACGACTCCGGGGACCAGGGTTCGAATCCCCACTTGACCATGGAAACCCACTAGGTGTCTTTGGGCAAGTGGCACTCTCTGAGTCTCGGAGGAAGGCAAAGTCAAACCCCTTCTGAACAAACCTCGCCAAGAAAAAAACATGAGTCTGAAATGATTGAAGGCACGGAACAACAACAATACTACCTCCAACCCAATTTCTTAAGAAACCAATCATTGCATACCAGCAATCACATACAACATAGGAGCCAACACATTAAGGAATGGTTTTACAACAGGTACTTGGTTATAGAGTGTTGACTCTGCAACAGTGCTGATTTAGTAATTTGTGAAGAAATAAAGGAAGCTCTAAGATATTTCCCTTTTTGAAGTAATACATAAAAATACTTATGTAATCATTTAACTGTGTATAAATATATTACTGTTGCAATATTAAATATAGCTAGAAGATGTACAACGTTTGGGTCTGTACATACTTTGAATGTGCAGATTTGCAATTTTACCAACACTTATTTCCAGTTCAGCATACTTTTGGAAACATTTCTTCAGCACTCCAATGCTCAGCAATATTTAACAAACAATCAGAAAGGAAAGAACATTTAAACTCTATCCCATTCTGGAAATTAAGACAAGTAGCTACCTTCTGCTTCTGCTAAGGATAGCTCCTCAGTAATAATCAACTATAAAAGCAATGTATGTTTTGTGTGGATGGCTTAATTTAATTTCTAGCAAGGTGCAGCAGAAATGGGGCTTCACCAGATGCCAGTGGCAAAACCAAATTATCTAACTTCCACATAGAGGCTCAATATAATTATTTAACCTGTTATTCTGTTACTTGAAAAAAAAAATTCACATCCAATATAGCTTTACTATTCCATGTTATAGAAGTTTTAGCATATTGCATGGACTTCTTATAAGTGAAAATCTAGTTTATTTGACCACAAGTTTTAATGTCAACTTGAGTAAATTTATCATTTTGGGTAACCTGTGTACATAATGTGACTGAAGACCTTTAAATTACTAAATTAAAAATCTAAACCACCCATGAATGTTCAGTTGTATAAGCAAGGCAGCTTTTGACAGGTATTGTTTAATATACAGAATGGAAATTAACCCAACTTAAATTGTGCACCAGCATGTACTACCTATTTTGAAATAATGCAGTGTAAATCACTCTTGAATCAATGTGCTAATAGCTATGGCTGTGTAATTCACATAATTTTTGAGCATTTTTTTTTTACTCCTAAGTACAACTTCTCATTAAATAAATGGCTTTAAAAATTAATTGAAAACCTGAGTATCTTCTATAAAAGCTAGATTTAACAGGAAAATATAGGGTTTTAATGAGTACCAAGTGCTGTGCACTAATTCCTGCAAAACTCCTAATGCTTTAAGCCATAGTTCTTTTCGTTATTTTTCCACAATCAAAATACTCTGAAGTACTGAACTCTACTACAAAGATTAAGCTGATTAAGACCATTTTAACTTGTGAAAAGAATAGCGCATTTGCAGAAAATACTATCAGAAGTTTCTCAGTCAACCGATTAAATCTCAACATTTACTAATGCTACACAGAGTAAAATGAGATGCCTTTGAAAATTGTACAGTGACATGGAGAGAAAAGAGACTGTTGTTAACAGATTTTGCAAAAGCTATGTTTAACTTTTACATCAATAAAATAAAAATAAACTTTTCCTTTTTTCAATGGGACATTGCTTGCTACACTCCCAATGAAACAATACCATTCCCCCAAAAGCAGTGTTTTAAAAGCATGCAGGGATGTTAAGTGTTTAATACTGTACTGGAAAGAAAAATTGGTGCACCCAAACTAAATCAATCTCATTTCAAAAGATCAAGCATTTGTTTCTTACCAACTGGGTGAAATGTAAACAAGGAAAACATTTGGATAGCAGAACACTATGAAGTGATTTACTCCAAGTTAGTGATGCCTTCTTCACAGCTGCCACTGCTCCAGAAGCTAACAGTTTGCCCCTTTGCTTACACACCAGGCACAACATGTATATCTCATATTAAAGGTTCTGCGGGCCTTTTCACCAGTTGAGTGTTTCCTTGCCCACTTACCTCCTATCGTACACCGTATTCTTTATGTGACAGACACATTATTTTTAAAGTATGACACTTGTGTTATTTATTAGTTTTGAGACACAATAGCTAACTAGGTAGTATTTGATTCTATCTAGATCCAAAGTCATTCTCTCAGCTCAGAACAGTTTTGAAGTCCTCCAAATGAACTCATTCTAAGGATTGCTGAAATGGTAACTTAACTTTATCCTCACTCTTGCAGAACCTTATTACAGGTTAACAACTCTGACTACAATTTTTTAAAAAAACGCTAATGGGGCTTCCTTTATTCTTGTGGCTAAATGAGAATCAACAAGGCTAGAAGAGGTCACATGGGTAAGAAGAAACCTTTTTTGCCTAGCCCATTCTTGAAGCAAGTTAGTCACAAATAATTCACACAGCTGTGAATTAAATCCAATAATTTTTAGCCAATCAGTCTTTTCATTATAGTTGGTTTTGAGAAAGGCCAACAATACTCATTTGGAACAGTGCCATTTACATTGCATTCAAAAAAAGAGAACATGGGAAACCAGATTCTGGCCCTCCTGCTTTGTTGATAGGCTCTTGTGTTAGCCAACGTGTGATAGTACAAAAATAGTCTTGTAGTAATATAGAAGGCAATGAAGACATCAATAGAATAATGTTCATGTGCAGCCAAAATGAAGAAGATTCCAAAGAGATTCAGCACCCAGGACAGAGTGTGCAAGAAGTTCCAGCTTCTTGGTGTATCTAAAGAAGAGAATAAAGCATTGAAACAAACATAATTTCTAATATTTTACAACAACGAGACAGGTGAGAGAGCCAGTGTAGTGTTCTAGTTTGAGCCTTGGACTATGACCCTGAAGACCATGGTACGAATCCCTGCTCAGCCATGAAAACCCATTCAGTGATCTTGGGCAAATCACACTCTCTCAGCCGAAGAAAAAGGCAAAGGCTCTGTACAAATCTGGCCAAGAAAATCCTGTGACAAGTTTGCTTTATGGCTGCCATAAGTTGAAAATGACTTGAAGGCACACAACAAGATCCACTCTGGAAGGCAGCTAACCCAAAGGAAATGCAAGTAATTGTTCAGTAGTTTTTGGTCTTCTGATTGGTAAGTGGGATTGTTCCCAATTAGAGGACCAAAAAATACTAGGTAGTTACTTGCCTAGCAACTGCATTTCTCTTAGCAAAATGAAGGATAGCATAGACCTCATTTGGTTTAAATGTCTGTCAACAACATGCCTCCTCATTATGACATCCTTACATTGATCTTTCTCTTATACGTTTACCCACCTCTCCCTTTTCCCTTGCAATGTTCTTTAGGTTGTAAGCATGAAAAAAAGGGTAGTGTCTTGCTTATTATTTATTTTCTGGAGCACCAACAGTAACTTGGTACTGTATGTGAACACACACTTTTCATATTGTATTTGCACCAATAAAAAAATAATTTAAGATGGTATCAGCATACGATCAGTATACATGTAACATTTTAAAAATATGAGCAACAATGCACTCCTTGAGCCTTCAGCATCTAGTCATTCTTGCCTTTCTACGCTTTCTGTAATTAATCCAATCACCTATTATAGTGGACTTTTCTGATCCACAGGGGTTGATTCTGAAGGGGCCTTGTGGATTGGAAAAGCATGAACAGTAGTGCCTGATATTATTCAATGGGCAGTGATAAGTGCACCTCTGTGTTAGTGCATTCTGCGTGCATGTTCCTCATGCGGCAGGCCCACTGTGCAACCATCTATCTATATAGTTTCCTGTCTTTTCTTCAGTTGAAACCTGTTTTCTCCCCCATCTTTTTAGCCTCTTGAACAAAAAAGCAAGATATAACAATAGTTGTGGAAGTAGCGACACACTTAATCTTTTTAGTGTTGCACTTACATTCGGTGACGAAGAAGTTTAGCATAGTCAGAACAACAGTATGGCCACTGAACATGTAGTCTCCACAGGTATGCACTCCAGTTAGTGTCATTCCAAACCCGCTCCAAATTGCAAAGGCCCGCTGAAGTTTTGCCCATACGTTGCCATAGAGCTAGAATTAGAATCATATAATAATAATAAATAATAAATAATAAAACTTTATTTTTAGCCCGCCTTTCCAGAGATCAAGGCGGGTTACAGCATATAGACCATACAATCCAAGTTACAATAAAAGCATCAAGCAATAAAACATCAATTAAAACATACTACAGTACAATAACTTTCCAAACTAGCACAATAGTGCAAAAGTGAGGGGAAAGAAGGAGTTACTTCGGGGGTATTAGGGGTATGCCTGCTGGAAGAGGTATGTTTTAAGCCCCTTTTTAAATTGGTCCAGGCTTGGGGGCCGAGGTGGAAAAGGCCCTCTGTGTGGTGGTAGAATATCTTGCCTCCAGAACTCGAAGCAATTGCTTCCCGGCCGACCTGAGTGTGCGGGGCGGATTGTACGGAGAGAGGTGGTCCTCCAAGTACCCTGGGCCCAAGCCATTTAGGGCTTTATGGGTAATAACCAACACCTTGTATTGCGCCCGGAAGCGAATGGGCAGCCAATGGAGGTCTTTAAGGACTGGTGTTATATGACTGGCCCTGGAAGATCCAGTGACCAGTCTAGCTGCCATATTCTGAACCAGTTGAAGCTTCTGAGTATGGTACAAGGGTTGCCCCATGTAGAGCGCATTACAGAAGTCCAAACGAGAGGTTACCAGAGCATGGACCACCGTTTCAAGGTCCCCCCGGCCCAGGTAGGGTCGCAGCTGGCGTATCAGCCGAAGCTGATAACAGGTGCTCCTAACCGTCGCATCCACCTGAGATGTAAGGTGGAGTGACGAGTCCAGGAGCACCCCCAGACTGCGAACTGAGTCCTTCACGGGAAGCGTGATCCTGTTCAGGACAGGTGGACAAATATCCATCCCCAGGGAACCTATCACGAGCACTTCCGTTTTCTCTGGATTCAAACTGAGTCTGTTTTCCCTCATCCAGCCCATTACCGACTCCAGACAGGCATCCAGAGGAGAGATGCCATCCCTGGTCACTGCATCAGTCAGAGACACAGAGAAATATATTTGGGTGTCATCAGCGTACTGATAACACCGCGCCCCGTGTCTCTGGATGATCTCTCCCAGCGGTTTCATGTAAATGTTAAATAGCATGTCCCCTGTCCATGCCCAGACGGAAATCGTCGACCAGGGCGACCATGGCAGTCTCAACTCCGTAGCCCGCCCGAAAGCCGGTTTGAAATGGGTCTAGATAATCAGTGTCATCAAAGACCAATTGAATATCTATATTCAACTGAAAAATGCATTTTCATATTTTACAGCTAATATATATTGAAGTCCTTAAGCACATTCTGTGCATACGTATGTCTATGTATTTATGAACCATAATACATAAAAAGACTGAGCAAGAGCTACGTTTTTTCACAGCTCTTGAATTTTTAATTAATTTTTATGTAACTTTGCCTTTATGAAGGTGTAAGTGTTCAAATAGCTTCATCTCCATCATTTCAGAATTCTGTGCAACAACTCTGTAGAGTAGTTCAATATTATTCCCATATTGTACACGAGAAGGTGAGATACAGTAATTTGCTAAGATTATTTAGTGAGGTCATGACTGAAAAGAGATTTATGACTGTGAAAAGCCCACTGAGGAATTCTATTTTAAGCAGCACTGATTCAAGTCTGGAAGAATTATCTTATGATCAACTCATTTCTCCATTTCTCCACATCCCTGAGATACAGTGAGCTACAAATTTTTGAAATGTGCTCTTTGGGCTTCATGGTACATCAATCAACACAAGAAAAGCCACTAGCCTTTTGCCATTCAATACTGAAATGGCAAAAACTGTCACCATAATTGGACAATGTCTACCTATAAACACAGTAAATATATTCCAGAGAACCCATGTTGCTCATATCAGCTAATGGGAAGGCTATTTTCTGAACCTTTATATCAAGCTACTGGATACAGATTTCAACAACCAGCCTTCAATACACTAGAATTCAATTTGGGGGAAAGGAGCATAGATCAGTACATGCGCTGTACACAGAAGGTCCCTAATTCATCTCTGATATAGCCAGTTAAAACAGGGATGGACAAAATGTTTCCTCTAGGGCTGTTCTTTCTACTTGCAGATCCCTCCACCCACACATACACAGAGCCAGCTTTTGGGAGGCAGAAAACATTACTATACAGAACTTTTGACACTTCTAAGGGTAGCAGTTCTTTAGTTTTTTGAGGCAGGATCAGAAGCCTCCCAACCCTTCTGATACTTTCAAAACATTTTTTTTTTAAAATTAAACCAAAAGCAGGCTGGAAACCACTTCTATGTTTTCCTTTGACGGAGGGCATCTGGGGACCTGGTACAGCCTGTAGAGATTCCTGGCAGTGGAAAACTGGCCCCCAGAATGTTCTGTAGTTCCCCATTCAAAGTTTAAAGGTTCAAGTAGGTGGTGATGTTGAATCCCCTACCCAAGTCACTGGAGAGCTGCTGCCAAACCAATCAAACTATCCTCCCAGAACCTATTGCATTCCAGATGTGTGGTAGCATGACTCCTATTACATCTTGCCATTAACTATTTTGTCTGAAGATGATGAGACATGTAGTCTGATATGAAAAGGGAAGGCTGGAGAAGACAAGACTGGACTGAATAGACAAAGAGTCTAAGCTGAAAAAAGGGACTTCTTATATTCCTAATTTGAAAGAAGGGCCCTCCCTTCCAGTCCATCTGCCATCATCCTGGACTCAGATGGAGAGAAGGGCAGGCATAGCTCCATCATGCCTAGCCCAGAGAAAGAATACCATGGCCCTGGTATCAGAGGGAGAGAAGAACTACTAGACTTGATCCCCTTCCCCATTACCATTCTCTCCTCCTTTTGTGTCATGTCTTTTTAGATTGTAAACCTGAGGGCATGGAACTGTCTAATTAAAAATTTGTAAGCCGCCCTGAGACCCTTTGTAGCTGAAGAGCGGGGTATAAATACTCAAAATAAATAAATAAATAAATTTGTCAGAAGTGTCATTTAGTCCCAAGAATGCAGCAAAAGGAAAAAAAATCAAGCAATGGAACTGGGGCCTTACCTTTCCAGAACACTGCAAATGTTGGCCTGGCACAGACAGGGAGGTCACAAACATTGTAATGCAACGCAATAAAAATACTGTACCCATCAGACTGCATAATCGTCGTAAAAGGATAGATCTAGAAAGAAGCAGAAGAAATTGGCTTCAGTATTCAATCCTCAAATAAGGTAAACTAAAGAAATTCATGGAAGAAATATATCTTGTCCCTGCTATACCAAGGCATCCCATATACTGTGGTAGAGAAGTGGTCAAGTGGGGGGACACTTCTCCAGAGATGCTTTTCAAGGGGTACAGGTGACCGTTTGAGAACGATGAAAATGAATACTTTTCTTCCAGGAGATACACTTGGAGTGAACAAACCTGCTTGCTTTGATAGCCTTTTGAACTCATATTTTTTTATTTTGGTTTGCTTGGGTGCAATGCAGATGGCTACATTGGAAGAACAGAAATCATGTTTAATTGCTCAACATAAGAGTAATGAGATCAATCTAATTTCACACACACAAAAAAAGTTGTCATGTCTTTCAGAAGAAAGTATGACATTCTAAATTATTGCTGGATTAGACACAAGCAATCAGTCTGAGTACTGTACTCAGGGTTGAAAATATACCCAGTTTTTTAAAAACCAAAAACAAACATGTGTTTGTTTTGTTTTAAGCATTTTTTAAAATGTTAATCTTTTCATGAAAAAGAATTAAATCCTGCTTATTAATACTGTGAAACATTTTATGGATCATACGAGTTAACTATGATCAGCCATGTTTTAATGCTTTCTAACATTAACAATCCAAAGTTATTAGGCTTTGATATGATTTACATCTTTCATAAAACTTTGAGTATTGACAAGTTGGTAAACTAGGAGACTAAATTAAATAGCAAAATACACTTCAGATGTTATGTCCAGTAGCTTAAATACTTGTTCTAAAAGTGTTCTTTTAAAGCAAATTGTTTTGGCTAAACTTCTGTTAATTGAAGGATTTGTTTCTGAATGGCATTTCTTGCACGATAAAATAAAGTGATTAACAAGGAGCAAATGACACTGGATGCTGGTCTAACAATTAACAATAAACAATAAAAAAGCCATTTGGTTTAAACCAAGATTTAAACCAACCTGGTTTAAACCTGTCAACTGTGGTCCTCAGAAATCCAATGTCATAAAGCAGAGCACCATATCACTGTCCAAATACAAACCTGAAGGGAAGCCAGGGTTCCTACAGGCACAATGCAAGATCGTGGATGCTGCCTATAAAAGACAGCACAAAACTGTGGACCTCATCTAGAAGCACTTTGCTCCACCTATGCAGCACCTTATTAAAATATATCCAACATGCAAATTGCACCAGGTGAGTGATTACAATAATGTAATCTTCCTCCAAGTACAGGTTTTACTATGCAAGTTGCATCTTCATGGGGCTCAAACGTATTAGCAGTAAAAAAAGGGGAAAAAAAGATTGCATTAATTTTCCAGGCATCAAAATAAGATCGCGATTGGCTGCCCACCAATCAATTCAATATCAATAATTATTGACATTAACATCTCCTGCTGACTGAAAAGCTGCTGGTAAGCCTCAGCATAAGGACCTTTTGAAACAGAGTATGTGCAGCAGTTGTCCCATATACAGTACTTGTGGCAATGACATGCCATCTTCTTTTTCACAGCCAGCTATACACTGGGCTAGTACATTGTGCTGCAGTTTGCCATGCATGTCTGTCACAGTTTTTCACACATCAACTCATTCTCAACTGTTTTGTGGTACTGACTGAACATGTGGCAAACTGCTACACACCTGTGCCTCACCGTGTTGAGTAGCTGCCATGGGTTCAGTTTCGGCCTCCTATAGTACTTCTTTGTATCCAGTGGACTTTAGTATTCCCAATTAATGGCAAATCAAGTTCTCCTTGATTCTCTTCCAGAACAGTGGTAGATAACAGATATGCTGAAGTCCTAAAACAAGGTAACCTATTAATTCAAGACACAGGAACTATACCTATGTTTATGAAGTAGGAGAACGAGCAACCAGATGTAGCAGAGAATCACTCCACACACTTCAGTCATGGCAAAAGCCCATGGTATCCTAGGAACACTAAAAATAGAAATGAAAAATAACATGATATGAGTATCTTAAAAGTCAAAGTCACTGACCTGCATTTTCAGCAAAAGAAAATGGAAGTTCATACGTAATTCACATCTTTAAAAATCTAACTCTGTTCATGTATATGACCAATTCCACATCACATTGCTTGTAATGGCAGACAGGTTTATTTGAACTCAGTCTTGGTACTTAAACATGGCATATCAAGGAGTAAATCTGAATTCAGATTTATCAGGACAAAAATTATGTGGAAGTTAATACTTTATATACAACGTGCAAGACTATCTATCTAACATTCTGCAGTCATAATATGGCTCTGCCACAAATAAACACATTTTTGAAGCCAACTGAAAGACAAAATAGTAGCTTGATCTAGTAACAGAATGCATTAGTAGGCATCAGTCATGCAGATAATATGCCTATTGAGCCAAAGTGTTATAAGGCCACGGTAAAAAAAAATGGCTAACCATGCAAATATGTCCCCCTTTACTACAGTACTTTTCTACTGGAAATATCAGAATTAATAGATATTACTTTTTATTAAAAATCCTCTTTTTCCTCTTTCAGATATATGGGTAAAATGTAACATCTTAAAATATTGCTTTAGCTTTTCTTTACTCTCTCAAAATGCTTTCTAAGTAATATATAAATTACAGTAATAACTCTTATAGACCTATACAGTATGTTTAGTCTAGAGAAAAGAAGGTTAAGGTGTGACATGATAACCATGTCTAAATATTTGAAGGTCATATCGAGGATGGAACAAGCTTGTTTCCTGCTGCTCCAGAAACTAGGGAACAAAGCAATGGATTCAAGCTACAAGAAAAGAAATTCCACCTACACATTATGAAGAATGTTCTCTGATAGCTAAGAGCTCTACAAGAGTGGAAAATGCTGCCTCAGACAGTGGTGGGGTCTCTTTCTTTTGAGGCCTTTAAACAGAGGCCATCTGTTAGGACTCAGGAGTGCTTTGATTGTATATTTCTATATGGCAGGGGGTTGGACTGGGTGACCCTTGTGGTCTCTTACAATTCTATGATTCTATATACCACTTCCATATCTTTCTCCCTTCTTCACATTGATGGTTTGTTGCTTCTATGCAAGGAGATAATGAAGACCTCCTTACACAAGCAGCAGCCACATCAAATGATGGCACTGCAACATGGTCTACCTACCAGAGGACATCACAGCCACCTGTTATACTTCTACTGGCAAAGTCCATTTCTCTTTGTTTTTCTTAAATGAAGGCACTATGTGGAAGGATGAGGGAGAAATCCCTTGTTATAAAGAAATAAGCAATATCCTAAGCCACTTCTGCCTTGCGTCCAAAGACTGATCATCCCATACTGTACCTCTGTCTGGTATCCCTCCAGGAATTTTGCTCCTTATTCATGTTTAAATATATAAACTGAAGTCGGCTGAGAAAACGGTTGTAGAAAGAAGGTTCTAGACTCAAAATCCCATGCCCATGATTTATGGATTACTGAGCTAGACTTGTCCCCAAAAGCAGTTATGCTCTTAGTGATATATCCTCCAGATTTAGTTCACGTGAAATCGTCACTCTCATATAATGAATCCTCACCATGCCTACAAAAAGAGCCAAGTCTGCAAGTAATATATAACACTTCCAATTTCCATTTTGTACTTGAAGCACCATAAATCTCATAAATGCATTAGGAGAGATGAAATAAATGCCAAATATTTTTTCAATTCAATGCTTTTATTTCAAGGCAAGTTAAAAAAATCAAGCCTTCATGCGTTTCTGAGATGTACATAAATCTGTCCTGACACAAATGTCTGGAGAGGACACCAGCTAACAGTCCTGATCACCTGACTACAGAACCTAAGAGAATTTTCCTATGTTCTTCCAGAACTACTGTTCTAAATCTCTGAGGTTAAGATGAGCCTTCATCCCTTTACGGTGGGAGAAACCAAATACGGGGCTATGCATTTCACTTAATTATTAATGCTGATGGAAGGCTATTCATGGTCATACATTTTCAAGAAGTACAGACACAGCCAACCCTTATGGTCCTGTGATGTCCTGAGAGACAAAAAACAACTATGACAATAGAGAGGGCATCAATCCTGAGAAATTTAGCATTTAGAACATTTTTATTGCAGCTTCATCATCTGCTTCATCGCTGCTGCTGGGTCTTGACAGTATTCTACACAGGACAAATGTGCACGTGATTATTCCCAAGAAACAAGTACTTAGAAAAAACACACACAGCTACCTACATATGTAAAATATGCAGCACTACAAATAATCTAAACCAGTAATTTAAGCTCTGTAGAGAATACCCATGAGGGAGACTGTCACTTCTGGGAGAATCTCTAAATAGAACCCAGGCAATATTGAATCTCGTAACCTACAGCCGGATAACAATTTTTTCTATTTCATAAACACTGTCAGTAGACAGCCCTAAATATATGGAAAAGCTCATAGGTATTGCCACCATATAGTTTTTTTTAAAAATTAAACACAGGATAGAATAGCTAGCGAGAGTCAGCATGGTACAGGAGCTTTGAGTGTTGGACTGTGAATCTGGAGATCAGAGTTTAAATCCCTGCTCAGGCATGGAGACCCACTGGGCAAGTCACATTATCTCACCCTCAGAGGAAGGCAAAGGCAAAAACCTCTTTAAACAAATAATGTCAAGGAAACCTCATGACAGGTTTCACCTTAGGTTTGCCATAAGCCGGAAACAACTTGAAGGCACACAACAACAGGAATAGCTAGTACAGTGCGCCCACGTCATAAGCGGGCGCGCTTTACGCGGACTTGAGCTTACATGCTCAAGCCACGGGGCACGCACAGGGCAGAAGGGGCGGCATGTCCCATTCAACTGAATGGGCGTGCGTGCCCATTGCGCCCCGTGTGCCGCCGCACTGCCTCGCACAAGCCCCATTGTTTCCAATGGGGCTTGAGCACAGGTGGAATTCGCCTTACGCGGAGGGGTCCAGAACGGATCCCCTGCATAAGGAGAGGGCGGACTGTATATCTCTAAAATGTTCATACAGAAAGAGCAAACATTCCAAATGAATAAAGATGAAAGCCACAGATGCTGGCGAAACGTCAAGAATAAACTCTTCTAGAACATGGCCACATAGCCCCAAAACCCCACAAATACTACAGATGCCATCCATGAAAGCCTTTGACTTCACATTCCTAATATGACAGAATCATGTAATAAATTTAAGCGCTAAGCTACTGATGACTTAATCTACAATAATGGCTCCTCTATCTGTTCAGTCATTGCATTCTTGTTATTCCCACCTATTATAAGCCAATTATAATCAGGGAAAAGCTCAGGCCTTTTTCTTGACCTAGAACTTCTAATGAATATTTTAGCCTTGTTTCTTAAGTGCTTTGCAATCAGCACCAGTGACACATCCTTCTGGGAGAGGGCACATGCGTTCTGTTTCATCAGCCCAAATATACAAATGCTTGAGAATTCTGCTGGCGTATGTTCTGCAGTCACATGCCTCCGTGTTACAAAAGGATAATAAGAAAGGAGCCACTCGTGATTGTTATTTTGGTTTTGTTTTGCTGCCTTGTCTTTTAGCACTCACTTCTCCAAATCCATCCCAGAACTCTGATACGTACTAGCAGTTCTATCTAACATTCAGTATACAATCTTTATCTTTAAAATATCGACAAACTTAATTTTTTTCAAAAAAAAAATACATGGGCTAAATTCAGTGTCAAATTCTGCAGCCATTACATCATGTGAATCAAAAACAAAGGATGCCTTGTGGCTACAGAAATGATAAACTGGCCTCAGTGCTAGCCTAGAGGACCAAAAGCTGTTGCTGGGTGACTGCATCCCTTCCTCCCAACAAGAACTGCTCATGTGATCTCTACTGCAGGACAGCAGGCTTTTTTTTAGCAGTGCTCAAAAATTGATTTGAAATAGTCCGTTTATGATGTAGACGTTAAAATATGGTGAGCTACCCAAAGTGGTAAGGATGAGTAGGATATAAATGATCAAAACAGCAAATAGCTTTCTTGTGTTTCCATACTAATTTTGAATTGCACTGGCTGCCAAGTCAATACCTGCAGCTTACATAATGTCCTGCAGTTCAGGACCAGTCCACCTTGGAAGCCATCTTCTCCCATATATACTGCATGGTCTTTTTGTTCAGGAGCAAAAGGAGAGGTTTTGCTTACTGTGCTAAAGCCAAATTAGGTCTGTGTGGCTGTATTGGGCAGGAGGGCTTTCACTCTTGTAGTATTCACTGAGCAAGAGTTTCCACAAAGATGTCATGCAATTCCCAGTGTTGGATTTTTTAAAAAAAGGCTTATCTGTTTATCACACATTTTGTGATTATCCATCAGGAAAATAATGTTACTATTCATTCCTGAGTATTTATGTAGACCTCCTGTCCCTTTTATCAGATCCTGTAGTACAATATTCTGACAGTAGCAAAAGCAAAAAACGCATGGCAGTCTTGCGGATGACACATCTCCAAGACTTCCTGTTCTCCTAAGCTCTAGCACAGTCATACTCATGACTTTCTTAATTAAGTCCATCCATCTAGCATGTGGTCTTCCTTTCATTCTTCTTCCTTCCAACTTTCCTAACATTATTGTCTTTTCTAATGATTCATGCCTTCTCATGATGTGGACAAAGTATGACAGTGTCCGTTTAGTCAACTTTTACCCAGGGAAATTCCAGGTTTCATCTAGTCAATGACCCATTTATTTGTTCATTTTGCTGTCCACAGTATCCTCAGCACTCTTCTCTAGCACCACATCTCAAATGAATTTATTCTCTTTTTGTCCATTTTCTTAACTGTCCAGTTCTCACAGAATATCAGTTCAGAAATCCAGGCTTCAGTAGTTAGAACTCAGAAAATCTTTATTAAAAATACTATAGATCCAGTCCAGAGACTTTCATTGGCAGAAATGAATAACAAGCATTAACCTTGCCTAATTAAATTGTGCACAATTTCAAATTCAGGGTGGGCTCAATTCTTATTTTTTATGTTTTATAAATACATTTAATCCCTCTCAGAGCAGGTGTTGGTGGAGGGTTTTTGTAGTCTCAGGCTGAGCTTGGAGGACCCACGCTGCCTCTGGCTCCGAGGGCTGGGAGGAGGAGAGCTCAGGCGTGCCCAAGACCTCTTTCTCTGCTGCTGAGCTCCTCTCCAAGCTAGGTCTCAATAAAAATGATAGAGCTAAATCTGATAGAGCTAAATCTATTATTAAACATAAAAAAATCTAGAAGTAGAAAGATACATGGATTCCGCTTCCCTTTCAAAATATGTCTTGTTCAGTGTTCAAGTCTTGGTCCCCTCCCCAGCTCCATATCTATTCCATGTTGCTCTCCCGAACTTTAGAAGGGCTCTAACTTTGGCACGTTTCAATGTGTTGCCCACGGCCATGTTGGAAGGTAGATTTAAAAAAACACCTTTTGAATCTCGTTTTTGCCCATGTGGCTTGGGCACTGTTGAAACCAATGAGCATGTTCTCCTTTACTGTCAATTCTATAGGGACATTCGTCATCAACTGATTAGCCCACTACTCAGTAAATTCCCAGGTAAAACTGACTCTTTTTATTTACGCCTCCTATTGGATAACTAAGGCCTGTTACAGACTGCCAAAATAAAGCTGCTTCAGGTCTCTTTGGGGGTATGCTATTTAAATGATGCATGGGCCCTAAGAGTCCGGAGGTCGCGCCAAAGCCACACTCCATTCCTAAGCACTGGAGTGCAGCTTTGGTGCAGCTTCCGGATATCTGCAAGGTTTCTGCCAAACTCCAAGCTCGACTCAGGCTTGCATCCTTCCGAGGAGGTTGCTAAAATGAGTACCCAGACTGTTGGGGGCAAATTAGCTTACTTGCTAATTAGCTTACTTGCTGTTCACCGCTATGATCTTTGGAATAGTGGTATATAAATAAATTTTTTAAAAAAACTCCTATACACTATTCTGACCCAGAATATCTGATCCAGAAAGAAGGGTCTGGGTGTAAATGCAAGAGATCCGCAATTCAGACTAGAAGCTTTGTGCATACCTACCTTCAGATGAAACCTACATCTTTCAGTATATACTGTATTAAGGTTATATTAAATAATGATAAAAAAGCAAAAAAGAAGGGGAAAGAGGGTGGGGGAAATTGTCTAGCAGCACATTGATTTATTTTAGCAAAAGCCTTCATAGATTTCAATTCATAGAGCCAAACAATAATGTACTTAGTTACTAAGACACAATGATTAAACAGAATTGCCCTCACAAATGATACAAATACTTGAAACTGTATCATTCAGAATGTGCTTTAGGTCATTATAATTAATACAGTCCTGAATAATCTAGTTTTTATATATTCACTCAGTAGTAAAAAGGCTCGATTACTCAAGACTAAGGATGGGCAGCAGTTACTAAGAGCATCCAAAACTCATTCTATGCACACATTGCAAATTTTTTAGCCGAACAAGCTTCATTTACATACCACTTCATACCGCCTAAGCAGTGTCTAAGCAGTTTACAACTGTAAGCTAATGATTTTATGTATTTATTTATTTCATTTTAATGCCACCTACAGGGCAAACTGTACTTTAATCAGAGCAGTTGAATATATCTGCATTAAGAGTTTTTCTTTGGAAGGCTTAAGCTGCACTTACCTGTCTAGGAATATGTCTGGTAGTGGTGGGTATGTCTGCATGTCAGGCACACGCTCATGAACGATGACCATGACAAATGATGTGAAGCCAAACACAATGAAAACATATATACAACTCAAAGCTGTTTTCCAGTACTCTGGGTTCAGTCTTCGTGTAGAATGTTTGTTTTTCCCATTTGCATACTGATACTGTTCCGCATTCAAGTCAGCAGCAGGCTCACAGTCATCACAATCCCGTTGCACTTCACCATTACAGAACCAGTCTGTTCCTTGAAGAGAGCCGATTACGGGGGATAATGAACCAATGGGACTGTCATTGTTATAACCAAGCTCTTCCAGAACTTCAATATGGTGCTTCTGTAACTTGCGTATTGACAACATTAGCCTTTTGATATCACCAAGAACTTTGATTTCCAAAGGAGGAGACCTCAAGTCATATTCGGTCAGGGTCAGTAGTGTAATTCCATCCAGTCTGTGTTTATCACACAAAATGTCCACATATTCACAAAAACCTTCTTCCTTTAGCCACTTGGCTACATGTCTGGTAGACCAACGGCGAATGCAAAGCTGAGTGCTGCCTTCCATTTTCTCTATCTCCTAAAAATCAGATATTTTAAAGATAAAGTTAGTAATACGCAGAGGTTATCAGGTTATAACTTCCTAAAAAAGTGCCTTACAATATACATACTAAAATTCCAATTTTCTTATAAAATACAACACTGAGTCCTGCCTATCCTTCTTAAAAGTTCCTGAATTAAAATCTAGAGAAGACAATCCACCTTCAGACATCAGGTTTCAAATAAAGAACATTACCATTAATATAAAAGGCTTAAGATAACACGGAACCTCAAATTCTAAGCACTAGATAGATAGCATGTGTTAATTTTGAGTATTCTGAAACATTCAATCCTCATGAGGTAAAGCAGTTAAGCAACAGGAGAACAGGAGTACTCTCCTCCTATGCATCTGTTGATCAGTACCACAGGCATGGGGACGGGCTAACCATATTATAAGCCAGGCAGGGAGCTTTCTGCAACACTTGCATTTCCTCAATGCACATGACACAATAATGCACATGGCACAACCTGTTTGACAGACCCCTTAAGCATTACATAATTTAAACCCGATGGTGACACATTTGTACGGTAATTACATATACCTATAATGGTCCATTATCATGCATTTCCATAGAACTACTTCTTGGGTGCACCAAGTAGACCTCTGGATCCCAACAATTGAGCATCAAAACATTTGTATGTGCCTTCAAGTTGCCTGTTGATCTGTTGCAATCCCATGAATTACACATGGTTTTCTTAGATAAGGATTTTCCAAATCTTTTCTCTAAAATACAACCTCCAGCACTAGGTATTCATTGGTGGTTTCCCATCCAAGTACTAACCAGGACTAACCCTGTTTAGCTTCCACGATCAGATGGGATTTGGGGTACTGCAAGCATATTTGTGATAAAAGCAGGCTCCAAAGCAGGGGTGGGCAACTGGTAGGGCCATTTTTGTATCACACTAGCAGGCCATGCCAGTACATCCACCATGACCAGAAATAAGAACACATTATTTCCAGTTAGGTTTTCAGTCAATTTTTGCTGATTTTTTAAAATGAACAATTGGCAGCGGTGGGGCTGCATTTTGCATGGGAGGGTCTCCATTTTGTAGTTTTGGGGGCAGAAAAATCACCTGTAAAGAAATTGCTTTGGGGCTTCAGGAATTACGAATTGATGCCCTTAACTGTTCTGATACCATCTTAAATAATTTAATGGCAAGTACCTTAAAGAGGTTTCACTCTTAAATTATTAATTGTTCTGATGCTTTTATCAATAAGTAGAAAATTAAAAAGACAACATCAGTGGCACCACAGTTTTGATTCCAAAGTCTTAAGTACAATCTAACACTGTTTAACAAGGCACTTCAGTATTATATACCTGTCATGATAAGGCAAGAATAAATATACTGCACCTTTATCAGGAAACAAGGAAAAGTGATATGCCTAAAAGTAGTTTTTGCTTGTCTACACATACTTACGTTAACAGTTTATGAAATCCTAGCAGCTGGGAAGAAGAGTAGCTCTTGCCAATTTAAAGAAATTTGCTAGTTATAAAGCAACTCTTCCATGCTGGAAGCAAGCAGTTGCTTTCTAGACAAATATACTGCAGAAAGTGTTCAATAGAATATATTCTGGGGTATTACTTCTCTGAAAAAACTAGCCACATGAAGAAAGTGCATAAAGAAAACAAGTGTCTTCATATAGGTTCCCCATAACAGGGGTCAGGGCAGGGCGAGGCATGCATCTCTAGTAAAAATGTCAAGGACTGAGAAAAATGGTGAAAAACTCTGGGAGCTCCCCCCCCCCCCCCAAATTTCTTTTAATGTTTGAAAGAGTATCTGCTTTTCATGAGCCCTTCACATCTCTAATCACAACTCCGGCTGCCCTTAATATGTGCTAAATGCTCGTCTACTAGAGCTGTGTGACTTTAGCTCTTCATCCTTTCTTTTCTTGCTCCCACCAGTACATACACTGTTAATAAAATTGTCTAAGCAGTGAGTCCCCATAAAACCTAGATGATGGAAAGGTGGGAAATAAATGTAGTTTGCTTTTCAAATGAAAAGAACAAAAAAAAAAAATCCTAAGTAAATCCAAGTATTACTTTACCAAGGATTTAGTAAAATTGCAAATTTGAGTTTCTTACCAAATCACAGACACACAGAAAACTAATTAGCAAAAAATTCTAACTTTCCCCCCCAAAAAATACACAGCCAAAAGAGGAAAATAAAATGCAGACTCTGAAGAGGACTAGAGTCTAGACCAGTGATGGTGAACCTATGGCATGCGTGCCAGAGGTGGCACTCAGAGCCCTCTCTGTGGGCACACATGCTGTCGCCCTAGCACCGAGTTTGCCAGAGTTTCTTACTAGAAAGCCAGAGGGACGTGGCAGTTTGCAATAAATAAGTGGGGTCTGGGTTGCAGTTTGGGCACTCGGTCTGTAAAAGGTTCACCATCACTGGTCTAGACCATTTGATAAGTTCAGAAATCAATTGTTTGAAGGATTAAGCACCAAAATTATCTTCATCCCTGAAAAGCTCAGTCAGAATTACTCTAAAATAACTGCAAAACAATAATCTCCTCCCAATACTATACAATAAGGAAGCATCATTCTTCAAATTTGTTTATCAAATACAGTTAGCCCTCGGTATACATGGATTTGCCATCCACAGATTTAGGCATTAGCAGATGGCAAGCCCACGTTGTTCCAATGGTGGTGGAGCCACATGTCTGCGCCAGCATTGGAAAAAATGGTACCTCTTGGCTGAGAAGCCTGTCCTGGCTGGAACACAAAAAGTTAACTTAGGCCCCACCGGGATGCCTCTGCCCCATCTCTTCCACATTCTCGTCAGCCATTGGTTGGAGAGAGCCGTAAATTACCAAGCCCTGTTGTTCCTAATGGTGATGCGGCTGTGTGGCTGTGCAGTCACTGAGGTCAATGGGACTTGAACATCCGTGGATTTTGGTATCCGCAAGAGGAGGGTCCGGAATGGATCCCCTGCAGATACCGAGGGCTAACTTTATACACCAATACAACAAAGGTAACCTGTGACAGCTTTGTATTAAGAAGAAAGTATACAGTAAGGTCCAAATGATGGCAACTATTATTCCTGGCTATTTTTAAGCCTAGTTTACTGTGTACAAGTATTAAACACAACTCATTCTGATACATGACTGCTTTGAGAAAGCTGACCAGATGAGGAAAATACATTAAAAAGAGGGTCAAGGTCTCCCTTTACATTTCCCACAATGGGAGCCAGGGAGGGAAGCAGACATGAATCTCTACTAGAAATGGGAAGCAGGGAAGAGACACAGAAATGTGGAAGAATCAAATGTCGGGGGGGGGGGGGGGGGATAATGCTTTCTTTATTAGCTTTCCAGAAAACTTCCTATGCCAGGGTTTATTGTTTCATTTGTACCCCACTTTTCAGCATAAAGACATAATCAAATTGGATTACAAGTTGTTAAAGGAACATTTCCTCCTGCTTTACAGGAAATGAGTTCAATAAAGTGCCAATATTAAGTAATTTGCCTGCTGGCTTTACTGTAATCAGTAACATATAATACGCCTCCTTTTCTGGGTTCTACAGAAGCTAATCAGTACTTTCATAAAGTAGCATTGATTCTTTGAAATAACTGGTGCTAAAAAGTTCTTGGCCCAAACAAGAAGGAAATGGCCCAGAATCATTAATCTTACATGCTAACCCACATATCCACCCCCAAATTTGGTGCACTTGGCACATTATAATCCCTGCGAATAGAGGCAGGATTACAACAGATAATAAAATAAACAATAAAATACAAGATTACAGTTTTATCTAAAAATACAATCAATAGAATGAACAACAAAACTACCACCAATCACTAAAATGACCAAATCATCATCTGTTTTCCATGCTATCAAAGTCAGAAGTGGGAGTGTTCTTTGAGATCAGCTATAGAAGGTCAGATAGATAAGCCCCCCCGGAAGAGATCCATCTTAAGTGCCTTCTTAAAGGCTTCTAAGGTGGTAATAAGACGGATCTCTTCCGGTAAGTTGTTCCATAGTTTAGGGGCCACAGCTGTAAATGCTTTATGGAGAGTTGTAATTAGTCTAGTTTTCGTATATTCCAATAATTTCTTCCCTGATGTTCTGAGAGTGCAGGGCGGATTGTGTTGGGAGAGGTGCTCCCTTAAGTAACTCAGGCCAAAGCCATGTAGGGCTTTAAAGGTAATGACCAACACTTTGTATTATACCCAGAAGCTGATCAGCAGTCAATGAAGAGATTTTAATATTGGAGTAATATGGTCTGATCTTGATGTTCTGGTCACTGAAATACTGCTCTGCTGCTGCTATCATCACTGAATCATTCAAAAACCTCCTTCCTTTCAAACTTTTTTTAAGGGATGGAAATGGGAAATAGTCATATGGAGCAAGATCTGGTGACTGCGGTGAATGGTCTATACACTTAGGACCCACATTCTTCAAAACATCCATCTTCTTGCCAACCCCAACCCTGTGAGCAGGTGCATTATCTTGCAAAGAGAGAACACCTTTCAACAGCTTCCCTTTCCATTATTCCTTTAATGCCACTTTTAATTGTCAGAGCAAGTTAGAGTAGTATTCTGCATAAACTTTTTGGCCCTTCTGAAGACAGTCATCAAAATACCTTCCTTATCCCCCCCCCCAAAAAAAACCCCTGCAGCCATGACCTTTCCTCCTGACCTTTCAGTCTTGAATTTCTTTGACTATAGAAAAACCAAGTGGCACCACTGCAAGGACATGTAACCACGTTTCATCAACAGTGACAAGTTGTCCCCCAAAATTATCAGTAGATCACCCAAAATGCTGCAAAATCAACTTGGATTTGTCCATTTGATTTCATTTCTCGGCAGCATTTCGGCACTCACTTGGCTGACAGCTTCTGAACAGCCAACTGTTCATGAATTATAAACCAAATGCGTTTCCAGGATAGCTCAGCAATTGTTTTAACTGAGATTCACTAATCTACCAAAATCAGGTCATGAAAATGTTCAACAATTTCAGGTGCAGACACTGCTGAAGGTTTCCCAGACCTTGCTGCATCTTTGGTCTGGTTAAATGTGGGTACTGTGGCCACCCACAGCCACAAGGTTGAGTTCGATACTGAGCAAGGCTCCAGGGTCCACTCAGCCTTGCATCCTTCTGTAAGTCACTAAAATGAATACCCAGCTTGCCGTGGGCAATTACACACTGTAAACCGTTTAGGGAGTGCTTAAGTGCACTGATAAGTGGTATAGCTTCCTATTGCTACTGCTGTTCTTCACAGCTGAGTATGATAGGCATTGTTTGCATCATAAACTCCTGGATTTCCTTTGAAATCTTCTTCTGCAGGAACAAAAACTTAATGATAGTTCAGCACCTGAACATTCCACACTTTTTGTTGACATGGTTCTATCAATGATCTGAAAAAATTCAGAAATCCTGCAAATGATCATTTACAATTCCAAAAAAAACACCCCTCTCTCAAGCTGGAGTGACAAAATTATGCTCAGGTTTGAGGAGTGAGTTGGGTTGAGAACTTTCCAGCATCCTCTCATACATCATACGGAATACACTCCCATTTAAAAGTGTTAGTACTCTGGGTACTCGTTTTAGCGACCTCCTCGGAAGGATGCAAGCCTGAGTCAAGCTTGAGCAAAGACTTGGATTAACAAATGTATACATTTCACAGTAATACATAAGGAAGAGAGATAGTAGTAATTATTTGGGGGGTGCAAATCAAGATGCTGTGTTGCACCTTTACAGGTTCATAGTTTGGAACCCTCAGAGTTATGGGGTTACCTCTCCCCATGTGTTTCATCACAAAGCGCAATCTGAATTTCACTACTAGGTAGTTAGGATAAGATCAGCAAGAAGCTGCTCTAGGGCACAGAATAGCCTTCCAGAAAAGATTCATTAAAACATTTTCCTGAAGGCTTTACAAAAGAAGTACTGTACTAGATTTTATACAGAAAATGTCTGTAAGACAAGCCCATTTTTATGGAGTATTTAACTGATGATTGGCAAGTTTTATTTGTGTAGGTTTAACTTTTATTAAGTGGTGTGTATTATGAGACAGTATATATTTTAATGAAATACCAACAAATAAGTAATATTCCATTAGAAAGGAACATGAATATTTTACTCAAATATTTTCTATTCAATTTAATAAGTGTGTCCTTCTCTGTAAACTGCATAGTATTGCTTCAGTGGCTAGCTACATGGACTGTTCAATTATACAGTGGTACCCCGGGATACGAATGCGCCGCCTTACGAAATTTCCGGGTTACGAAAAAAATCCATTTAAAAAAACTGTTCCGGGTTACGGTTATTTCGGGTTACGAAAAAAAAATTTGGTGCTTTTCGGCGCTATTTCACACGAAATCGCGGCTTTTCCCCATTAGCGCCTATGGGTTTTTCGGCTTGCGAAGTATTTCGGGTTACGAAAGCGGCGGCGGAACGAATTAATTTCGTAACCCGGGGTACCTCTGTAAAAGTATTTAGTTATAAGATATCCAATCCGACATATCTTTGAAGGGAAAGGAAAAGATATTGACCCACGTTCAGCAAGTAATTGTGACACTTCAAAAAGAGAACGAGTTTATACATGGCTCCAAGACTTGAGCCTATCAAAGTCTCAAACATCTTCATTTTCTACTTACAACTGACATAGGAGAAACAGCTGGTAAAATTCCCTGGCATAAGGAACAAACCTTGATTTATTAGGCGGCAGCAGAAAAAGATAGGACACCCTGGGCCTAGGCCCACAAGGCCTGAGTGGCCTAGGCCCACAGACTGTGGGATGCCAACATGGAATTTAAAACCGTAAATCTATTCACAAGTCTAGACATATTGATTGTAGAACTGCAAACCCTTCCGATAATGGTAGTCTAAAAAGTCTATGGCCTGTTACAGACTGCCAAAATAAAGCTGCTTGGGGTCTTAGAGGTATGCTATTTAAATGATGCTGGGTCCTAAGAGTCCGGAGGTCGCGCCAAAGCCACACTCCATTCCTAAGCACTGGAGGGCGCTTTGGTGCAGCTTCCGGATTCTTAGGATGCATGCTCATTAAACAGCATACCCAAAGAGACCGAAGCCCTATTGGCAGTCTCTAACAGGCCTAGTTTCACTTGTATTTTAGATCAGGTAAACACAGAAATAAAGAGCACAGCACAACATGAATGTTACAAAAATTTTGATAGATCTATATTGCTGAGTTAGTACACCAAACATTCAACTCCAACTCCTGTTTTTATACTGCCTAATTCCCAACTATTTCACAATGAGAAATATATATTATAGCAACAATTTTACTGTAGTATAACGGTGACAGAAGGCATTTTATCACTACACACCTGAATGTCAGGCTACTTAGACTGACGGAATAATGTATTTCTTTGGTAAAGTATAAAGATGTTTATACGTCTTTGTTTTGAAGCCAGATTAATACATTTCTACCAACTCACACAAAATTGCTTCCATGTCTAACTCACTGCCCTGTGACAGACAGCAACATCCTGAGTAAGTTCTCTGCTCTCTTGAGAAACAAATTTATGACTGTTATCTGGTGCATGCTACTGAATTCTATTGAAAAGCAATCCTGTGCTGAATCAGCTCATCAGCCAACAGAGTCGCTAGAAGTAGAATGGCCTTGAAATAGCCCATAAACATACTACCTTACTGAGCTGGCAGAGAACCTGCTGCAGTTCTGTAGCGGATGTAAATAGGGACTTCCCTCTTTGGCCGCCCAACTGGTTTCTGTCTTGAAACAGCAGCAAACAAGAACTCATTCTTCCTTCACCAAGCCTGAATGAATTTCATCTACTGTATGTGCCTACATGCACGCCCTTCCATCTACAGCTTGTTTGGTCCTTTCCAATGGCACCTATAATGAGGTTTTCCTGGCAAGATTTTTCTGAGGGGGTTGGGTTGCCTTTGGTTCTTCTGAATTTTGATAGTTGACTTGCCTAATGTCACCAGTGGTTTTCCATGGGCTGATTCAACCCTAGGCCCGGAACAATGATAAAATGAGGCAAGCTTTAGGGTCGCTTTAGGGCATGGTGTTCAAAACACATTGCTTTCAAAGTGGCCCAAGCCACACTGACCTGCGCTCCAGTCCTTTGGACAGAGCAAGAGCAGGATAATCAGACTCTTGGCAGCACAGGTAGGGTCCTACTTTTGGGAGTGATTCGTGCAGCCACGCAGTTCTGACCCGCTTGCAGCCGGAGGGCACTCGGTCATTCTTTCATGCCATTGTTTTTGGCCCCTAGTCTTCAGAGTCATAGTCCAAGCCCAAAATACTACACTACGGTGCCTCTTGTCTACAGGAACTAGACTTAATGCAAGCCCAAGAATCTACCAGCCACAACACTTCCTCTCTCATGCCAGAGGAAAACGCTGTGAAACCATACCCACAGTTCAATATCTCGGTACAAGCTGTTAGTTCTCACCACTCCACCAGCAAGAAATCTGACCAAGGAATAAGACTAATTCAAAGATAAATAACTGCTACATCTTAGCTATCATTAATGTAAAATATTCATCCAAAAATCATCCAAATTAATTTAAAGCAGCATTCATGTATCTTGCAACATGGGTGCTTCCTTTTTGAGCTAACTCCAATCTATTCCCCAGCATACAAAGCCAGGGACACTCAGTTTCTTTTGAAAGGAATTTGCCATTACTAATTCATTTTCTGAGCCTCAAAATCAATCAAACACACAAAAATGAGCAGATATATGCCCCACCTGTTACGCTTCATGGAGGGATGATTATCTAGCAATCTGACACCTATTAGCTCGCCTCCCCAAAAACCGGTGTGTATGATAGAGAGTGACATTCTGGGCAGAAGGCAGTCAACTTTCCCTCTCTATCCCTGAAAAAAAGGGAACTAAGTTGGGGAAGAAAAAGAACTTATTGTTTGCTTCCCCCCCCAGATGGAAAATGGGGATGTTTTTCTAGAGTGCTGAAGTAGGCTTTTCATGGGTAAGCAGTTAGCTGCTCACTGGAGTGCATTTATTTATTTTAAAACTTTGTGTTTTAAATGATTTTGTATGATTTTTTTTAAAAAATGTGTTTTAGGTGGGTTTTTGTTAAAGACTTCTTGGGAGAATTCCGGCATACAAATAAAAATGTCTAAAAGTCCACCCAGTTATTATGATTCTTCCCTTAACTGTGTGCATAGAACTACAACTGTATGTGTCTATACTGTTGCAAAGTTCCATCAGTAGGCAGATTCATTGCTGCTCCTTAGTACTGGATGATTACTACCCCAAGCATACATTATCTCTCATTATATATTAAGTGTCTGTTTCATGGTGACACTGAGGTCTCTCTGCGCAGGTTCTAAGATATACAGCCTTCTTTTGATTTATCACGACGCTGATGTTTTACTTGTCATTGCTTCTTTCTTTTTCCAAGAAATGCAGACAGAAATGCCGTTTTTCCAGGAGCCAAGAGGGCCTTCAGGGTTACATTTGTACATACGGCTCTTTTCATAAAACAAAAACATTTATATTTATATATTATGAAATAGTTGGAGCTATTTTAGTTTATGAGCTAATGGGCTAAACCCAACATGAACAACAGTGCTGTTCATTTCAGCAAATCTACCTTATTAGTCTAACACTGGATAGCTCAACCCATCTGTGTTCCTCCTGTACTAAAGTACCATGAAGTCTGATAAGGGAATACAGTTGCCCCTCCCAACTTGCGGGGATCGTTCCAGACCCCCCCCACAAAAATGGCAACTCGAACATATGCGAATCCCATAGAAAAGAAGTGGTGCACCCAGGCGTGGTGTGTGTGCGGGGTTGCGCACATGCAGTTTTAAAGAACAGCTTTCCGTCCTTTCCCCATGAAGAGCGAGACCAAAGACTCCCAGTCCACACATATGGAGGGACAACTGTATTTTCATTGTCCTCCCCCCCACCCCCCAAAAAAAAACTCCAAATTTTTTCTGTCCATTTCCAGGATTATCTTAGTGGCAAAATGACAAGGCAATAATTCTTTCCCCAATTCTTCATTATATAAATCCAAACGATAACGTCATGCTTCGGCCTGCGAGGGAGTGAATAGGCTGGCCCAGTTCCACCAGGCTTAGCCTGAAAAAGAAGAGCGCCTCTCTCCAGTTCATCTGCCTTGTCCAGCATCAGGGAGAGAAGAACACTGGACCCAATCCCCTATCCCTCACCATTCCTTCTCTTTTGGTCATGTCTTTAGATTGTAGCCTGAGGGCAGGGAACCGTCTTTATTAAAAATAATATTGTAAGCCGCTCTGATAGCCCTTTAGCTGGTATAATATACATATATAATAAATAATAGCTAGTTTTCTCGTAAAACAACAGCAAATAAATAACCTTGTAACCACTTCCCAGACAGTCTAGCAAATAGCACAGAATGATTTATGATTCTTTACAAATAAAAATTTTATGGTGGACAGTACCCATTATAGACAATATTGACTCCAGGCATCAGTTTCATCTTCCCTGCTTGTGTCAGAGGGGAGAGGGGTCCCATTCATGGGTTATAGGAGGGGTGAAAATCTAAACACAAATACTGTACAGTGGTAACCCGGGGTTTTACGAAATTAATTCGTTCGCGGTTAATTTCGTAACCCGAAATACCTTCGTAAGCCGAATTCCCATAGGCGCAATGGAAAAATAGCTCTTGCTGCCTTCCGGTGGAAAATAGCGCCGCGGTTTTTTTCGTAACCGCGAAGAACCTCGTAAGCCGAAGCAATAACATCCCTATGGGATTTTTCGTATCCCGAAAAATTCGTAACCGGCGCATTCGTTACCCGGGGTTACCACTGTACAAACACCCTCTCCATAGTCAGTATGCATACTCATGTGTCCTGGAGGAAGAACTCAAGTCTTCAAAAGCTCATGTTATGAGCATCTTTCGTTCTGTGAAGCCTCAAAGATTCTGCTACAACAGCGATCCCTTTGCACACATGATTTGCCAGACTAACAGGGCTGTGCCTTTGAATTCCCGTTCATACTGTGCAATGTCAGTCCGTGTAGCTGCTGTCAAAAGATATGCATCTAACAATGAACTATGGATTAACACACTATATAATTAACTGTGGCGGGGAAGACGGCTATCGTGGCAACATAGTGGGTCTGAGCATTGGACTATGACTCTGGGGAACAGGGTTCAAATCTCAGCACAGCTATGACTCACTGGTGACTTGAGCAATCACACACTCTCTACCTCAGAGGATGGCAATGGCAACTCTCTTTGAACAAACTTGCAAAAAAAATTGATGTTTTAGAAACATCTTGAGTGCCCCAACACACCACACTACGACCATGTCTTTTGACTCCAACTCTCCTTGATTGTGAAGTCGAAGGTTTTTCATGGCTTTTGTTGGCATCCTAGTATTTTTTGGTTTTTCAGTTATGTGCCATGTTCTATGGAGTGTATTCATGACATTTCGCCATCATTGTGGCTGGCTCTTCAGAAATTTCTCTGAGTGCCAGTCAGATGATGGCGAAACATCATGAAATACTCCTCTGATAACATGGCCCCATAACCCGAAAACCCATCATCCTATTTCAGTTTGCAAGCATAAGACAACTGCTGCATAGACATCCAGTCGCTACAACAGGTTAAGCCTCCCATTGAAGGGATGTGGGAGAAGAAGCTTCCTAACAACAGCATCCCATATAAGGGAAGCAAGTGTTCCCTTGTATCCATTCTCCAGAACACAGCGGACCAACGAGTCCTAGTCAGCATGTCCAACAGTGAAGGAACAATCACTCATGAACATCGGAAGGGCCACAGCTTCCTATCTGATCTAGAAAGCATGGTGACATTATGGTATCTTGATTTCACTCACACTACTCAGGGTACATAGCCAGGGGGGGGGTCCTTTGGGATCCTGACCCCCTTCCATTAAAATGATGGTGTATATGCTGTTGCGCCAACCCAATCCATTATAATGGTTGGCACTTAGTCTGACCCCCCTTCAAAACCTGGGCTACGTCCCTGCACACCTTACTTCTCTACACCCTGAATCACTGCAAATCCAATTTTTGCCCTTACAGCCATCTCAAGAGAGCCACTGATGACCTTTCCTCTGCTGTTTGTTCCCAGAAGCTAATATCGAGGTAAATCTGTGGTAGATAAGACCCCAAGGGCCTCAGTCCAACCCCCTTTGCCATGCGGAACTCCCATCAAGATCCTGACGATGCCATTCCAGCCTCTGTTTTTAAATAATACCTCCAAGGAAGGAGACTTCCATACACTCCGAGGGAGTCTGCTCACTGTTGAACGCCTTACTGTCAGAGGTTCCTCTAATGCTGACGCAAGTCGCTTTTTTTTTCCGACGCTTGCATTTCCTGGTACATCAGTGATCAAATTGGGCTGCTGTACTTTGGGGCCAACTCATGAAAGGCGTGACTCCCTGGAAAGACAATTAGGCCAGGAAGGGAAGAGAGCATAAAGAGGGAAGCTGGCCTACTAGAAGGCCTCTGAGGGAGAGAGTAGGCCGGGCCAGTACCATCAGGGGCTAGCCTGAATAAAAGAAAGAGCCCTCCCTCCCGGTCCATTCGGTCTAAAGGCTCCAGAGGGAGAGAAGAATTCTGGACCTGATTCCGCTCCCCCCGTCACCATTCCTCTCGTGTGGTGTCGTGTCCTTTTAATTGTAAGCCGTGGGCAGGAACTGTCTTTTAAGTATCCCCTCTATTGTAAACCGCTCCGGATTCCCTTGATTGGGCGGTTAGACATAAACCTATTAGTATTTATTATTATTATTATTAGAATGCTGGACTCAGTCAGGAGGTCCATGTATGAATTTGCAGTCCGGGTCTCTGGGGTGCTCAACACCCACAGGTTGCCATGATTTGGGATCAACACACGAACAGCGGCGATCCAAACTGAGCCCCTATTGCCAGGGCAAGAGCGATGCACATATATGCCACAGAGACACGCATGTACAAGGTTAATGTTTTGAGGACATTGAGACCGCTGGCATGTATGAGGTGCCGTGTCTGGTGGAAATACTTGTTTTCCACAAACCAAGAGCAACAACCTACATCAGGTGTCTCCTACAAAGTACCCAGTCTGTTTGGAAGATCCTGCGTAATGAGCCCCAGAGAAGCGGGGAACGGATGCACTAGTTCGGCAGGGCAGCGAGTGGAAGCATCCCTGCGTCCAATAGAGGCTCCAGTTGGGTGACCTGAATGTCCTCCCTACCAAGAAGAAGACTCAAAGGGGGGGGAATGAGGACGCCAAAGGAAAAATGTAGGATGAAGGCATGACCAAAAATTTTTAATTTAGATCCTTAGTCATAGAAATAAATGTGAAATTTCAATAAATGTAAATTAAGTATCGTAGGCAGGAACAAGACTGAGAGGACTTCCCTGCAAAGTCTGTAGTGTATTTAGTTAAGTGGTGAATGAATAATGCACCCATTACTACGCTTCTTAGTCCTGCTCAAGAACCTGATGGGCTTTCCTCTTTGGGAGAAAGACAATGGAGGAACGCGTCTGTAAAAGTAGGACGCGCCTAGCCTGGTCCGTTTCCTCCATCCTCCCTAATCCCACCCAGAGCCTTCCCCGGTCCCTCTTTCCTCCTCCTCCTCACCGGCGTCCCGGCGCTAAGTGTCTCCCCGGAGGAACATCGGGCGAAGGTCTGCGTTGCCTGGCCGTCTCACAGCCGCGCTGCGGCTGCTGCTGCTTCTGCCGCGCCCCCTCCTCCGTCCGCCCCCTCAACCGCCTGCCTCAGCGGGGCGGCAGCAGCACAAGAGCAGAGGACGTCGACTGGATAGCGAGTCCATGCAAACACGCACCACCTGCCCAGGCGCGTCATCAACAACCCCTGACTAAGCGGAAGGGGCGGGCCCAAAAATGGCATCCCGCCGCTTCCGTGAAGGGGAAGGCCCCGAGAAGACAGTACAGTACAGGTTCGGCGGGGAGGGAGGTGGCAAAGCAACAGGCCCCGCACACTTCGCTTCTCTCCCGCTCGCCCCAGGGGGCGTGGCTGAGAAAAACTGAGCGCCCAACCCGCCCACTTGCACCCCCCTCTCTAACAGAGGGCGTGGCTGAGAAAACGGAAGGCGCCCCAAGCCCCAGCCCACTTTCTCATCCGCTCTCGCGCCAGGATGGCGGGCTGAGGAACGGAGCGCCCCAAGCCCCCCCATTGTCCTCCCGCTCGCCTCCAGGAGGGCGTGGCAGAGGAAACGGAGGGCGCCCCCAAGCCGCGCCCCTTTTCCGCCAGCAGCTCGGCGCCATGAGGGCGTGGATAAGGCAGACGGTCGCAACAGTGGAAGGTGGGTTTTCCTCAGAGAAGAAGAGGAGGAGGGAGGAGGGGCAGAGTCATGGCTAGCTGTACATTACAGCAGGAGCTTTAGTCCCTGACACACGCACATATGCATCAAAGAAAAATACACAGATTAACGTGGAAAGACTACTTCCTCCCGACCCAGGGTCACACAGTGTGTGTGTGTTTATAAGATATATATATATATACACAACACACACCACCTCTTCATGCCGCGTTACTTTCTCTGAATAGGCCAGCCCACAGATGCTGGGTGAAACATCAAGAAGAAACCGGCAAAACAGTCCACATAGCCCCAAAAAACCCACAAAAAAACTAAGAAAAAGGGCACGATTACGTGGAGAAGCACTCCGCCCAACCTAGGGTCACACTATATATATGCATGTGTGTGAAGATGATATAGACAACACAGCACACACCCTTTCTTTCCATGCCAGCATTCGCTGAAGATCCACAGCCCAGAGGCTGGGAAAACATAAAACAAGTTTTTTGCTAGAACAAAAGGGCCAATGGCCACGAAAACCCACAAACGACACACTGCGAAAATCAGTCATTTAACAAAACGCGGCCTGGGTAAGTGCAAGGAAAATCGGAATTGGTAGGTTTATTGTAGGCACTAGAGCTCTTCTCTGAGGAGATTATCTCACTAGAACGCACTGTATAAATTGCCCTAGTCCACTTTAAAAAACGGTTGCCATAGGGTTGGCTCTGGGATTATGCAGTTAACGAGAGGCTGAAGAATATGCAGCCAGAGAGCTCTTAGGCTTTACTGAATCAAAAAAACCAAGAAGCAACGGAGGCAGTCAGAGCATTCAAGTGGAAAATCACACTATGAGAGTGGTTTAAGTGTGGTAAATAAATAACAGAGAAGGCTAAATGTCTCACAAACTGACAGTTCCCAATTTCCTGTAGCATGAGTCAGACAGTAGAGCAGTCTCGAACTGGATTATTTCTTGAAAAGGGTTTGCTTTACACAGATGGCGAACTAGAAGGACCCCTTTCGATGAGAGAAGAAATAAGCTGGTCGGAAGATCCTCTTGATTATAATGGGTTTGACCAGATGATGTGTGAATTGCAAATGCTATGGCGCTGAGGAAGAGCATCTCCCAGAGCATCAGGTCTGCTGCTTCACTTTAGAAATACAAATCGATACATCAGCAAAAGGCCCTGATCTGCCAAATATGTACCGGTTGTAGAATTAAAAAAATAGCCATGTTAGGCTGGAGAAGCAGTATGGAGAGAGATCTTGTAGCCTTTGAGACTTACTGAATAAAGAAATTGACTTCATAGACTTCAGTCTAGCTTACTTCCTCAGGTGCATTTGGGAGCTGAGGAAAATTGACTAAATGCGGCGGAGAAAAGTAGGTACTGAAGTCTATGAAAGCTCATGCTGTGGCCATTTCTTCTTTCAGTTATGGTCGCAAAGGTGGCTACAAGATCTCTGTTAAGTAATTTACACTGTGTGTAATTACCGCTTTTTAAGTAAATGAATGATGTTTCACAAACAAATGAGATGTAGGTTCTCTATAGTTAAGGTGTGATGTCTTGTAGTAAGGCAGACACAGCCTCTGTAAATGCTTTCAATGAGTCCTTTCGGCTTAATGGCCAACCTCTCCTGGGGTTTTCTTGGCAAGATTGGTTCAAGGGTGTTCCCCTTGCAGGCCTGTTTATTAATTGTTATATAGTTGGCTTCAGCATAGATACTAATATTTTAATTTCAGTCCCCAGCCATGAACCAATAAACGTATAACATATAAGGTGGTTCACTTTCGGCACAGCCAGCAATTAAAATACAAGACTAGGATTAGCGCTAGAGAACAGATGACAGAGAAAGATATTCTTACTAACTTTACTAACGCTATATGTCTTTTTGAAGTTTTAATACTCAGCAATGTAGCACCCAATGAATTTGAAGGCATTCACACAAACTCTAAATGATTAACAGATTGAAAACTTTAAGGGTGGCTTCCTGGATTGAATTGATCTACTACCTGTAGATCCTCCGATTCCTCCATCTTTCTACTATCTTCCGCTTTAAACCTAAGCTTATAGTCTTTCCCATGAGGCAAGTCCTCTCCTGGTATTTCCAAACTACAATAGCTTCAGTGAATTCACTCATGATTAGGCAGCTGTTGCTGAATAAGTCTCTGGCAGATGGAATTTTGTATTCAGAAACAATAATTCAGCAATAGGGCTGCAATTGGAACACGTTATTTCTAAATTCATGCTACTAAAACTTGAAGATTTGTAGGTTTGAGCTAAACACACACACACATATATCAGGTATCAAGGAAAATGTGTGTCTGTAAGTTAATTCAAACATTTGCATAAAGGTTGGCAAACATTTTCCCATCAAGTTGAGGGAGTACTGATGTTTACTGAGCTGGACTTAAACCCATACTCAAAGGACAAACCTTTGTGTGTGTGTGTGTGTGTGTGTGTGTGTATCTTACTTACATATCCCATAGTGTTCAGCTCCAAAGTACAGAAATGCAGAATCTGAAAGACGGTCAAAGGTATTCTGCTCCAACCACCGCTGATGCAGAAAATGCAATATTCCAGTAACCCAATACCTTGTAAGTGGCTATCCAGATTTTTCTTAGAAATACCTAAGAACATCCCATGACTTCTAGTAATGTAACCAGAAGGAGAGAAGAGATAGGATGGATTGCATAAGGGCACTGGGAGAACCAAAGTCAAAATGACCTTAATGGCTTAGAAAGCTGGGCCAAAGCTAACAAAGGTCCCAAACAGACAAGCCAAAATAAAGCTACTTTGGGTCACTTTGGAGGCATGCTGTTAAATGATGCATGCATCCTAAGAGGCCGGAAGCCATGCCAAAGCCACACTCCAGTCCTAAGGACTGGAACACTGCTTTGGTGCAGCTTCTGGCCTGTTAAGATGCAAGTGTCATTTAAACAGCATACCTCTAAAGTGACCCGAAGCAGCTTTATTTTGGCCTGTCTGTTCAGTCCCAAAATGAATTTCAGTTTGGAGAAATGTAAGATACTGCACTTAGGGGGGGAAATAAAATGTCCATATATAGGATGGGGGGACACCTGGCTTAACAAGACTACGTGTGAAAGGGATCCAGGAGTTCTAGTTGACTCTAGGAGACAAGAGTCAACATAATGATATGGCAGCTAAAAAGGCCAATGCGATTCTAGGCTGCATCAATAAAAAAGTATATTGTCTAGATCAAGGGAAGTAATAGTGCCACTATATTCTGCCTTCGTCAGGCCCCACCTAGAATACTGTGTCCAGTTCTGGGCACCACAATTCAAAAAGGACACTGAGAAACTGGAGTGTATCCAAAGGAGGGTGACTAAAATGGTAAAAGGTCTGGAAACCATGCCTTATGAGGAGCATCTTAGGGAGATAGATATGTTTAGCCTGAAGAAGAGAAGGTTAAGAGGTGATCGGATAGGTGAGAGGAGGGAGCAAGCTTGTTTTCTGCTGCTCCAGAGAACAGGACCTGGAACAATGGATGCAAGCTACAGGAAAAGAGATTCCACCTGAACATTAGGAGGAACTTCCTGACAGTAAGGGCTGTTCGACAGTGGAATACACTCCCTCGGAGTGTAGTGGAGTCTTCTTCCCTGGAGTTCTTTAAGCAGAGGCTGGATGGCCATCTGTCAGCTATGCTTTGATTTGGATTTCCTGCATTGCAGGGGGTTGGACTGGATGGCCCTAGTGGTCTCTTCCAACTCTACGATTCTATGATTCTATGATAACCCTGTAACTATTTGAAGGGATGTCATGTTAAGGATGGAGCATACTTGTTTTCTGCTGCTCCAGAGAATAGGACATGGAACAATGGATGCAAGCTGCAGGAAAAGAAATTCTACCCCAATATTAGGAGGAAGCTCCTGGCAGTAATAGCTGTTTGAGAGTGGAACACACTCCCTTTGAGAGTGACAGAATGTCCTTCTTTGGAGTGTCCTTCTCTGTCAGGGGTCCTTTGATTGTGAGTTCCTGCATGGCAGGAGGTTAGACTGGATGGCCCCTGTGGTCTCTTCCAACACTGTGATTCTATGGTTCTAGGAGGTATAGCTAAAGAACCTGTTCGTCATTGAAGTCTCTGTGCCTCTCACAATGGGTGATTGAAAAGCTTGCCACTGGAAGTGGGAAGGGTCACTGATACAAAGATTGTGACACTCTGAGGCCAAAGCTTGCACTGTTTTTAGCCCTGGAGTCTAAGTGACAGTATCTTATGAATGCCAAGGGCTGAGACCACATAGGATCTTTGTAAAGTTCAGATAAAGAAATGCCACCAAAAAAGGCTGCACGTGTTGGAACCAAGTTAACGGAATGAGTCTTGACTGAGGCTGGAAAGGGCTTTTTGGGAAAAGAATGGTCTGTACCATACACAATGAGATCCTTGGGGAGGACACATGTGCACAGTACATCTAGATTAATTGAATGGTCCAAAAAGCCATCCTGGTAAAATTATGTTCTGATTAATATTCAAGTCTTAGACCACTTTGGGGAGGAAGATGATACCTGGAAGAAAGACTGCTTTGCTTCTATGCAAGCACAAAAGAGGCACATCAGCTCACAAGTTTTACAAGCTCACAAGTTTTACAAGCTGAAATGATAGCCACAAGGAATACCACTTCCATAGTAAGAAGATGCTCTTCAGTGGTGGTAAGAGATTCAAACAGAGCTGAGACAGGACTAAAAACAAGGACTATAGGGTCATTGGCAAAGGTACTGGTGGATACAGTATCATATAGCAAATGTACATTGGATACTGAGATGCACCAAAGAATTTCAGAAGAAAATAAATCTGTGCTTTATACATTACAAATCAAGTTGTACTTTATAGATTAGCAAAGATTTTGTGTAGATCCATGGTACTCAAACTTTTTACCCTTAGGACCCCACTTTACATCTATATGTTGATGTCCCCCCCTCAAAATAGTATATGAATAAAAATATTTTGTTCTTTAGTGTGCGTATATTCATTCACACATTCATGTATATTCATATTTTAATATTTTATAAGGAAATAACATCATTCAAATTAGAACAATTTTATTTAAGTAAATCCAATATCTAACTCAATGCATGTGTAAATTTTAGCAGCTCTCACCACCACCCAGATCCCACCCCACTGTTTGAGAACCACTGGTGTAGATAATGAGAAATTATACTTTCATAGATTCATAGAATCATAGAGTTGGAAGAGAGCACAAGGGCCATCCAGTCCAACCCCATTCTGCCATGCAGGAACTCTCAATCAAAACATCCCTGACAGATGGCCATCCAGCCTCTGTTTAAAGACCTCCAAGGAAAGTGACTCCACTACACTCTGAAGGAGTGTGTTCCACTGTTGAACAGCCCTTACTGTCAGGAGGTTCCTCCTAATGTTGAGGTGGAATCTCTTTTCCTGTAGCTTGCATCCATTGTTCTAGGTCCTAGTCTCTGGAGCAGCAGAAAACAAGCTTG
>NC_056524.1:150633379-150645748 GCF_019175285.1 Sceloporus undulatus | reverse complement strand
GGGATGTTTTAGGCCTGGTAGAAGAAAAGTTAATAGGTTGAAAAAAAATATGAATAGCCCTGTTAAATATCTTGAAGGGAGTGCATATGGAGGAGGGAACAATGGCTTGTTTCCTCTGCTCCATAGGACTAGATGCTAGAACAATTGAATCAAGCTACAAAGAGATTCCACCTCAACATTAGGATGAACTTCTGACAGTAAGGGCTTTCAACAAAGTGGAACACGCTCCGTCCCAGGTGGTAGGTGGAGTCACTTTCCTTGGAGGTCTTTTAAAACAAGGAGGCGGGATGGCCATCTGTCAGGAAATGTTGTTTGATTGAAAGTTCCGGCATGGAGAAATGGGGTGGACCTGATTGCCCTTGTTGCTCTCTTCCAACTCTATGATTCTATATCTATAAAGGATAATTTCGCATTATATACAACACATCCAGTGGTTCTCAACAGTGGGGTGGGATCTGGTGGTGGTGAAGCGCTAAATTTACACATGCAGTGAGTTAGATATGGGATTTACAGTGGTACCCACACGGATAGCATGCGGGCTTACAAGGCTTTTCGGTTACAAAGCGGCCGCGTTAACAATTATTTCGTAACCCGAGGCACCACGGGTACTTAAATAAAATTGTTCTACCTAATTGAAATGATGTTATTTCCTTATAAAGAGAAAAATGAATTATGACAATGAATGTTGGTGAATGAATATACGCACACTAAAGACAATATTTTTATTCATATACTATTGTTGGGGGGGGGATCAAACATATAGATGTAAATAAAGTGGGGGTCCGAGGGTAAAAAGTTTGGTAACATGGATCGGACACAAAATCTTTGCTAATCTAAAAGTACAACTTGATTTGTAATGTATAAAGCACTGATTTATTTCTTCGGAAATTCTCCTTTGGTGCATCTCAGTATCCAATGTACATTGCTATATGATGACTTAACCACCAGTACCTTTGCCATGACCCGATATGTCCTTGTTTTTTAGTCCTGGCCTCAGCTCCTGTTTGAATCGCTTACGCACCACTGAAGAGCATCTTCTTACTAGGAAGTGGTATTCCTTGTGGCAGCATTTTCAGCTGTAAAACTTGTGAGCTTGTAAAACTTTGAGCTGATGGCCTTTTGAATGCTTGCATAAAGCAAAGCAGTCTTTCTTCCGGGTAATCATCTTTCCTCCCCAAGTGGGCTAGGACTTGAAATAGTAGCAGAACATAATTTACCAGGATGGCTTTTTGGGCCATTCAGTTAATCTAGATGTACTGTGGACAGGTGTCCTCCCCCAGGATCTCATTGTGTAGGTACAGACCATTCTTTTCCCAAAAACCCCTTTCCACCTCAGTTCCCCCCAAAAAGACTCATCCCGTTTACTGGGTTCCAAAACATTCAGCCTTTTTTGGTGGCATTTCGTTATCTGACTTTACAAGGCCTATGTTGTCTCAGCCCATTGGCGTCATAATATACGTCACTCGTAGACCTCCAGGGCTAGAACAGGGCAAGCTTGGCCTCAGAGTGTCACAAGTCTTTTATCATTGACCCGTCCTCCCACTTCCAGTGGCAAGCTTTCAATCACCCATGTGAGAGCACAGAGACTTCAATACGAACAGGTTCTGTAGCTAGACCTTCGCTACGAACCATAGAATCACAGTGTTGGAAGGGACCACAGGGCCATCCGTCTAAACCGCCTGCATGCAGGAACGCACAATCAAAGGACCCCCTGACAGGAGAAGGACAACTCCAAAGAAGGACCGCGTCACTCGCAAAGGGGGTGTGTTCCACTCTCAACAGCTTATTACTGCCAGGAGCTTCCTCGCTAATGTTGGTGGGTAGAATTTCGTGTTCCTTGCAGCTTGCATCCAGGTTCATTTCCTATCTCTGGACAGCAAAAACAAGTTGCTCTATCCTTAACATGGACATCCCTTCAAATAGTTACAGGTATAATAGAATCAGGTAGAAGCCGTATAGTTGGAAAGGAAGAGACCACTAGGGCCAATCCATCCAAAACCCCCTGCAATCAGGATGAATCAGAATCAAAGCAATCTGACAGATGGCCATCCACCTCTGTTTAAAGAAAAGTACGATCCAAGGAAGGAGAACTCATAATCACCCTGAGGAGTGTAATTCCACTTGTCGAACAGCCCTATACTGTCAGGAAGTTCCTCCTAATGTTTCAAGGTGGAATCTTTTCCCTGTAGCTTGCTAATCCATTGTTCCAGGTCCTTTGCTCTTGATCAGCAGAAACAAAGCTTGCTCCCTCTTCAATATGAACATCCTTTAAATATTTAAAAAACAGGGCGATCATATCACTCTTAACCTTCTTTTTCAGGCTGAAACATAGCTATCTCCATAGATCGTTTCCGCATAGGCAATGGTTTCCAGACCTTTTATGTACATTTTATGTCAGCACCTCTTTGGATAAACTCCATGTTTATCATGTCTTTTTGAATTGGTGGTGCCCAGAACTGGACACATATATTCTATGTTGGTGGGCCTGACAAAAGCAGAATATATTGTGCACTATTTACTTCTCTTGATCTAGAATATAACATAGACTTTTTTATTGATGCATGCCTAAAATAGCATTGGCCTTTTTAGCTCTGCATATCATGTAGTAATGGTGAATTAGTGTTTAGAGTCCATACTATGAGACTCCTAGATCCCTTTCATCACATGTAGTTTATTAAGCGGTTCACACATCCTAATATATGTGACATTTTATTTTTCCACCCCTAAGTGCATATACTTACATTTCTCACAAATTTGAGAATTTCATTTGGGACTGAACAGACAGGCCAAATAAAAGGCTGCTTCGGGTCACTTTAGAGGTATGCTTTTTAATGACACTTGCATCTTAACAGGCCAGCTGCAACCAAAGCAGTGTTCCATCCTTAGGACTGGAGTAGTGGCGTTGGCATGGCTTTCCGGCCGCTTAGATCAATCATCATTTTAACAGCAGGCCTCCAAGTGACCCAGGTAAGCTTTAGTTTGGACTTGTCGGTTTGGGGACCTTGTTTAGCTTTGGCCCAGCTTTCTAAGCCATTAAGGTCATTTTGACTTGGGTTCCCCAGTGGCCCTTATCAATCCATCCTATCTGCGTCTCATCCGTGCGGGGTTACATTACCGGTGAGCTAGTCATGGGATGTTCTTAGTATTGTTCTAAGAAAAATCTGGATATCCAGCTTACAAGTAGTGGGTTTACTGGAAAGATTGCATTTTCTGCATGCACGGTGGTTGGAGCAGAATTACCTTGGAACCGTCGTATCAGATTCTGCATTTCTGTAACTTTGGAGAAGGCTGAAAACACTATGGATATGTAAGTAAGATACACACACACACACACACACACAACACAAAGGTTGGTCTTTTGAGGATGGGTTTAAGTCCAGCTCGTAAACATCAGTACTCTCTCACTTGATGGGAAATGTTTGCCAACCGTGGGGTGGGGCAAATGTTTTAATAACTTTACATAACACACATGTTCCTTGGATACACTGATATATAGGGGTGTGTGTTTTAAGCTCAAACCTACAAATCATTCAAGTTTTAGTACATGAATTAGAATACGTGTTCCAATTGCAGCCGGGCTGAGAGGTGGCTGAAGGAGGTTAAATTGGGGTGGGGTTTGCTGAATCGGAGGAAATGTTGTGCCAGTGGGCGTGGGGTCTCAGGGGGGTACGGGTGTATTCAGCAACAGCTGGGTGTGCGGGGGGCGGTGTGGGGTCATAGTGTGAATGCGGTACGGAAGCTTTGGAAGTGTGGTGTGGGTGGGTGGGTGGTGGTAGGAAGGAGTGTGAGGGCCAGAGAGGACGTGACTCAGTGAAAGGATGGGTGTGTGTGGTCGTGGGAAATGGCTGGGGGGTGTGGTGAAGAGGCAGAATGGGTAGTAGGAACAGAGGGGGGGAGGATGCAGACAGGGTGTTTCGTGGGTGTGGGGGCGTGGGTCCAAGGAGCCAGCCTTAAATTTTTCAAGGCGGTAATCATAGAGTGGTTCGGGAGCTGGTGCACGGGGATGTGTGCAATTGGGGAGAGTGGGTTCTGATAAGCTGATGGGAGGTGTAGGAACGTTCAGAAGACAGATAGCAGTTGTAAAGAATAGTAGGGAGCGTTGCGATGTCAGCTGGGTGGGTCTCTAGCGCTAAGCAGAGTTCTTTGTATTTAAGTTTGCTGTGTGCGGCTGAGGTATTGAAAGGCCAGCATTAGTATCGAGTATGGTTATAGAGCGGTATTGAGTCATGGCTAGTTACATAAAGATCTGTGTGGGATGTGTGATCTATGCTGGAAGATGCAACTAGATTAACAAAGTAAACACGCATGACTGAACAAGGAGGTGACCACCCGTCTGAACCAATCTTGTGCCTCCGTTAATCTCGCGAGCGCGAGTAGGTAGGTAGAAGTGTGGTGTGGGCGACAATTGTCATCAGAAAGGACGGTGTTCAATTGAAAGCATACAGAAGGGCGTGGTGTGGCCGTTGCGTCTACAGAAAATCCAGTTGGGCGCAGGGGAGCACCATTTTTGGATTGAAGGCTCTAAGGCGTGCGGGTGACATGAGCAGCATTTGTGAGTTGTGAAGACACTCAGGGTGTCAGTTGGTAACTGGTAAAATAGGGTAAGTTGGACACAGTCATGTAAAATCTGAACGTGAGACAATCTGGTACACCTTTGAGACAAGAACTGAGAAGAAAGAAGATGTCCGTCAGCGTGGGGAGCGCTTGTGTCGATAACGGCATGGGGTCTGTGTGCCGGAGTCGGGGGTTGGGTTGCTCAAGGGGGGTGGGCGCGAATTTAGGGGGTGCCGAAGTTGGGTCCTTCAGATCCGTAAGTGCAGTAGCGAGAGTGAAGTGTGAGGCGGGGTTAGGCTGGGTGGGAGTGGGTGCTGCGAAGTGGTTTTCGTGGGTGGTAGGCAGGGAAGAGGGGTTGCGCGAGAAGGAGGTGGTGTGTCTACAAGCTCTGCGCCAGTGGACGGGCTGGGTGCGAAGCTAGACGGAACAAGGGGCGAGAGGTTGTGGTGGGTGAAGGGTGGGGTGTGTGGGTGCGTGCGCTAGGGCTAGGGGGGAAAGAAGGGTGGGGTGTGCGCGAGCGATGGGCCGGTGGCGTCTGGGTGTGTGGTCAGGGTGTGTGATTGATGTTGCTGGAAAGTGAAACGGTCGTCCGTGAATGGTGGTGCTGGGGTGTCGTGGTCGGTGGGTGTTGGCTCGTCGCCGTGTCGTTGTCTGGTGGGGGTCTCAGTGCGGTCTGGGAGGTTGTGGGGCATTGGGAGGGGTTGTGGTGTGTGGGGGTGAGGTGGCTTTCTCAGGGTGGGGATACGCTTTGTGTGCGGGTGGTCGAATGGACGCTCATGTTGTCGGTGGTGGGTGTGGTTTTGCGTGTGGTGGTGTAGGTGGCGTTCGAGATGTGGGTGGCGAGGATGGGAGGGTGGGGGGGTGGCGGGTAGGTTGTCGGCGGCTGGGATGGTGTTGTGGCTGTGAGTTGCGGCTAGCTGGTTTGGGAATGGTGAGGGGAGCGGTCGGGTGGGTCGCTTGGTGGGGTTCGTAGGTAAACATCGAACTTATTTCGGGTGGAAGGTGTTCAGACTTGGGGGGGGGGGTGGGGTCGTGTGGGGGTTGGGGTCTGGAGATCGGTTGGTGGTGGCGTGGGGGGTTGTTGCGTTGAGGGCGGAGGTGTGCTGGTTGGGTGGAGGGCTGGGTGGTTGGTGTAACGGTTGGGTGGGGGTTGCGGTGGTGTGTTGGGTTGGTTTGGGGTGGGTGGGGGGGGGGGTAGGTGGGGTGGTGGTGGTTGGTGTGGGGGTGTGGGTGTGTGGCGTCGGGGTTGTGTCGGAGGGTTTGCGGGGGTGTTGCTGGTGTGGTTGTGGATTGGATGGCGGGCGGTGGGGGGGGCGGAGGGGGGTTGGGGGGGGTGGGGGTGTGGGTGGGTCCCTGAGTCGTTCCTCATAGGGCATGGTTTCCAGAACCTTCAGCTTTTTAGTCGCACTCCTTTGGACACCCTCCACTTTGCTGTAAAAGAAATGAGAGTGCTACAACATCTGATTTTCCTGATGTGTAAACTATACTCTGGACAAAAAGCCACTGTCAGGACACAATGGTTTCCTATTGACAAGAAGGTCAAACAAGAGTGCATGTTTTCACCCTGTCCGTTTAGTGTATTTGTAGGGATGTAGGGAAGGGACAAAGTCTAATAGTGTTGAAAAATATGATAAATATAGTCTTGTACATTTGGGCATAGAGATATTTAGTTGCTTTCTCCAGGAGTGATTAAAATATAAAAGAAAGAAAAGGCACAAAACAGAAATAAAAAAAGTATAACAGGAGAGAAATGACAATTGCAGTATCAATGTATCTTGCTTCAAGGTGCATGGAAATTATTTCAGTTTTTAAAACACATGCACAAAATATTACTTGCAATGTAATTTTAAAATCACCTGCAGGGATTCCCAAAAGAGTGGCTCTAAACCTGGCAGCTGATAATTTGAGAAGTAGGAGGCAGAGATTATCATAGCAATTCTGTAGCAGAGTGGAAATCAGGGGATATGTGAAAAATAGTCCAACCCATTTAGGTCTAGAAGTATTTAATGGCATTCCTTGGGGGCTGTTAAAAGATAAAAGATACATAAATCTTGCATCAAGTTGCACTCGAGAATTAAACTGTCCAAGGAAGAAAGACTTTTTAGATGAATCAAGGTCACTCAGCTGCCAGCTGTGGGATGATAACACCCACTGATCTTCCCCAAAAAAGAAGAAAGAAAAACTAACTACAGAATAAACTGCAGTTTGACTTCTGATACTATAACTTCAAAATTGCAAAGTAGTACTGTATCAGAAAAATATTGGCCCATCTTGAAGGACATACATGGGTATAAAGAAACGGTCCTTCTTTCTTTAAAAGAACTCATAGCATTCGTGATTTCAAAACACATCAACACTCCCGTCTCAATATGCTACCATCATCCACAAACCCAAGAGGCCAATACCTATGTGGAGATTGTACTTATTGTAAGTACACATTCAAGATGAACCACCCTAAAACAATTATCAACTTGTAGTACTCTGTATGCGATTTATGCCGTCAGGTGTCCCTGCAACAAACTGCATAAGGAAAAACATATAGCACCTTAAAAATTCGCATACAGGAACATCTTAGCAATATCAGGAAGGGAAAATCATATGCCCCTTCAGTTAACCATTATGTGGAACATGATCACTCCTTTAAGGATCTGTGGTTTTCTCAGAACCCCCCCCCCCCCCAACCCCTTTTTAAAAAAAAATTAGATTGGATATAGAGATTTGACATATTAGTCCCCATAGTCTAAATGTGAACTACATCCACCTATTTTAAAACTCAAGTTTTCAGCTATCCTGTAACTAACTTTCCACTCTGCTGTAACATTGCTATGATGAGAGCGTCCTTGATACACTGTAGAAAAAATTGGAACAGGATAATGCTCTGATAATGCTCTCAAGTTGCCAAGCATAAGCTCTGGAGATGCTCTTTTTGGAATACCTTCAGGCAGTTTTAACCTTCTACTGTAAGTAATATTTTGTACTTGTGTAAGTTTATTTGGGATAATAGGCTTTTAAAAAGTTGAGACATTTTACAAGCAACTAGATGCAAGATATATGTACACAAAATTGATACTGCACGTTGCAACTTGTCCTGTTATTTTGTTGTTGTTGTTTATATATTGGCCTGTTACAGACTGCCAAAATAAAGCTGCTTTGGGTCTCTAAGAATCCGGAAGCTGCACCAAAGCTGCCCTCCAGTGCTTAGGAATGGAGTGTGGCTTTGGCGCGACCTCCGGACTCTTAGGACCCATGCATCATTTAAACAGCATACCTCCAAAGAGACCCAAAGCAGTTTTATTTTGGCAGTCTGTAACAGGCCTTTGCTTCCTTTCTTTCCTTTATCTTTTAACAGCCCCTGAGGAAAGCCATTAAATACTTCTAGGCTGAAACATGCTGGGCTAATTTTAAAAATAAAATTATATTTTTCAACCCTCTGACTTTTTGTCTCTTCTCTACCGTCGTTTTATTGGATGCTACCAGTCTACTCTGTGTTTTAATTTATATGTAGAACATATACAGAAAGCAGGAATAAGACTTAGTAAAGAGCATGAAAACAGGGTGAAAGAACATCAGTAATTTAAGATATGCAGATGACACCACATTATTTGCAGAAAATAGCAAAGACTGGAACAACTATGCGTGAAAGTTAAGGAAGGAAGTGCAATAGCAGAGTTAGAGCTAAATAATAAGAAGACAAAAATAATGACCACAAATTATTCATGGAACTTTAAAGCAGGTAATGAAAACACTGAAATAATTACATATTTCCTATGCCTTGGTTCAGTGATTAACCAAAACATAGAGCATAGTCAAGAAATCAGAAGAAGATAAAAATATGGAAAGGCAGCCATGAAGGATGCTCAAGTGTAAAAAATTATTATTAAGTAATACCAAAGTTAGCATAATCTAGGATATATTATTTCTGATTTCTATGTACAATTATGAAAGCTGGACAGTAAATAAACCTTACAGGAAGAAGAGCAACTCATTTGAAATGTGCTCCTCTAGCAAAGTTCTATCCCTTGGCTGCTAACCCTTGGCTGCTAACAAAGACAAATGAATGGGTCTTAGAGCAAAAAAGTAAAGCTGACTAAACTACAGTTGCTGTACTTTGGACATATGAGACAACATGACTCACTGGAAAAGGTGATTTAGGCCCCATACAGACAGGCCAAAATAAAGCTGCTTCGGGTCACTTGGGAGGTATGCTGTTTCAATTATGCATGCCTCCTAAGAGTCCGGAAGCTGCGCCAAATCCGCACTCTATTCCTTAGGACTGGATTGTGGCTTTGGCACGGCTTCTGAACTCTTAGTATGCATGCATCATTGAAACAACATACCTCCAAAGTGACCTGAAGCAGCTTTATTTTGGCCTGTCTGTATGGGGCCAATGCTTGGCAAAGTGGAAGGCATTAGGAAAAGAAGAAGACTGCATCCAGATGGATAGACTCAATGAAGGAAGCCACAGCCTTGGGTCTGCAAGAACTTAGCAATGCTGTGGGTGACCAGGGTTCTTGGAAGTCTCATTCACAGGGTTGCCATAATTCAAAGTCAACCTGACAACAAATAACGGCAACAAATATTTTTTCTCATATGAGAATACTGATATCTTCTTTTCTGTTTTAAAAGTCATTAATGATAGTTTCTAAGAGTTCAAGATACTGTTGCTGGCATAACCCTTTTACTTGCTTCTTAACTGAAGCCATATACCCAAAATGGCTATCCCCGACAAATTCACTCATAATCAGGTACTCAGTAAAGTGTTTCTCTGACATTAAAGCTCTTTCAGTTCTACATCGGGGATGCTTGGAGCATTTAGATGATTTTAAGGCCCACTCATGCAATCTTCCTCTGATAAGACTTACACAAGTCAACCTGCTGCCATAGGATAGCCAGCTGATCTGCAGCAGCAAAGTACAGTGATTTCACAGTGAAAAAATTGTATCTTTCTTTACTCCTTGTCACACATAACCATCCCCAAGCCAACTCCTTATAAAGTTTTCATCATCCCAATGGTAATCGACTATCCTTTTCTCCATTAGCCAGAGCCTCCAGCCAATCTATTTGCTGTTTAATTTACCTGATCCAGGCCCTTTTCATAAATATTAAAAGGGATGGTCTCCCTATCCTTCCTTTCAGAGTCTGTTCCTAAGCAGCTAATGTGAACCAGAACTGTAATATAATACAAGGCTTTAAAATGTGACTGCTACACTATTGCAAACACCAAAGGTCAAAGAATTCTTTCCCAGAATGCAAAAATATACAAAGTCTTACTTACACAACATTTCTCGGGGCCTTTATTTGTGAACAAAGTATGACTTAGAAGGGCTTTCGTATGCTAAGATTCTTTGTCTCCAGGTTTAGAGCCACATCCAGAGGTGAAACAAGAGGCAGAAAGACAGTCCATAACAGTGTTGACATAATCAAGAGAGCTTACTTGCAAGAGAAATGGGAGTTCTAGCTTCAAAATATTTTTCTTTGGTAATGGTTTATTACTTATTAGAGCTGAATTTCTAGTGTAGGGTGTTGCTGAATGATGGTTTCCCCTTAGGAGTGCTACTAATTGCACCCCTTTGCAATGTTGAATTCAACTGGATAACTTGCTTTACCATCGCCCAGCACCTGTCATCACTGTTGGATTCAGAATGACAACTGGAAAGGCTGTTGCATAAACAAGCAAATGTGGCTTGCTTTCTCGGGTTTCAGAGGGGAGAGCTGCTGTTTTGATGATGATGGCCGAAGAGAATGTACCACTCTCCAAAGACCCTGAGGGCTCTGAAACATCCACACCAGAGACCCTGACTCTTAAAGACTTAGAAGAGCTCCTGAATACTGGAAGGCCCTCCTGTAACCATGTTGATGAAGTATGGCCTAATCTTTACTTAGGAGATCAGTAAGTAAATCCTGGTGGAACAGTTCAACATATCTTCATTCCCTTACAACAACTACTGCACCATTAAATACTGTTTCCAAGAAGTGCTTAATTCTGTGACTTGGCTGGATACCAAACTAGTTATGCTGCCATTTAAATGAGTATATGCATAACCAATTTTCTATGCATAAACAGTGGTAGTATTGCATTCTAATATTTTACAGATGCTGTGTATCAATAGTTTGAGGGCCTAGCACTGTATCACTACTAGTATAATGGTTAAATACCTGTACTGCAACCACTCACTCAAAACCACAAAGTTGTGAGTTCAATACCAGCAAAAAAAAGGCTCAAGCTCGACTCAGGCTTGCATCCTTCAGAGGTCACTAAAATGAGTACCCAGATTGTTGGGGCAATTAGCTTACAATTATAAACCGCTTAGACACTGTTAATTCAGTATGAAGCCGTATATAAATGAAAAATGAAATGAAGTTGTTTTGTTGTCTGAAGTTGGGGAGTAAGCCTTGGGGGGAAATATTAATTACAAAGCACAATACAATTATTTACACATTATAACCACTTTGAACTGCAGAGATAGGTTAAGATGAATTAAGTGTTCTCCACCCAAAATAGTTATGTCTATATAGAAACTTAGCTCCAGGGAAAGGGTGTTGGTTTAGCCTAGCCTCCTCACTGCCTCTCATTTTAGGAGGTAAGGATTTTTTCTAAAGGGCAACCATATAAAATCCCACTTACATTTGGAAATAGTACAGCTGAAACACAGACCTTAGTGGATCAAGGCATTTCCTACAGGATACCAAAACAGCTACAGTTTATCAATAGCCTCTAAGAAAACACCCAAACATATTCTACAAAGCTAAATCAGGCCATGGTATTAACCTTAAACTCCCAGTCCTTTACACACCGGTAGCTATGCCAAATATTTGTGCTAACCCTGGTTTCTGTGCTGTGATAGATTCACTCTCCAGGCTGGACCCACATTTCCAAACCCCTGGACTCCTCTCACTGACCTTGCCCCTTCTCCCTTCAAGATCCCTCCCTGGATCCAATGCTTGGGCTTCAAGGTGTTTGTGTCCATTAAATTCACTCTGGTAAGTGCGACCAGACTCTATCAAAACTTAACAAGAATAGCTAGACACAGTTGTAAAAAGAAATGTATACATAAATTAGGACAAGTTTGTTCAAGATCACATATTAACCCCTGAACTATTTAATCATTCACAACGCTCCAAAACCCTATTCATTTTCCCCCTCTGGCTGACTGTCCTATCTCTATTTCAGCTTTTCCCTATCTCTGTACCATCTTTCCCCTATATCTCTGCAATCTTCTCCTCTCTGCCTTTTATCAGAGACAAATCTCTGTTTTGTATCCTTTCTCCCCCATGGCTATCCCATTCATAGCATTCCCTGAGCTTTCAATTGGCTGGCATCAACCAGGCTTGCTCAGCTCCTCCTTTCACATATGCCACCATACTGAAGTGTGCATTCCTGAAGCACAACATATGCATTTATAATGAATGTACATTTCTTTTTGGGAATATCACTATGGGCATACTGGTTTTAACAAACACTAGGAAGAAGCTGGCCTCAGACAACCTGTAACTTGCACAGATGTGTGGCATAGGCCCAGAAAGGATTTGACAGTGTTAGCAGGCATTATTCTAATGCGTAGCTGTACACATTTTATGTAGCAGGGAAATAAAATGTGCAGTAGGAAATGGGTTTATGTACAATTTCCATATGGGTTTTAATCAGACACTAGGTTATTTCTTAAAACAATAGGTCAGAGAAAGATAAACAGTGATATCTTTATCAGCCAACCAAAATGCAAAATATACATGTTGTAATCAACGCTTCTTCAGCTGTCCCTAGATTATGGAACTCTCTGCTGAAAGAGATTGGATATCTGAATACGCTGTCTGAAT
>NC_056524.1:150585998-150633369 GCF_019175285.1 Sceloporus undulatus | reverse complement strand
TTACAACAGCAGTAAAGGATAGTTTCTTCCAGCTGGCCTATCCAGATGATTTTTTAAATCATGGATTTTAAATTATGAATTTTAATTTATGGATTGATTGCTTTAATATTTATTAGTCTTGTATGTTCTTTTAAAAAGGTAAGATGTGTTTTAAACTGATGTGTTGTATTTTAATCTGTTGTTGTTCCTTGCCTTGATCCATGGGGAGAGAGGTAGGTAAGAAATAAATCCTCCTCCTCCTCCTCCTCCTCCTCCTCCTCCTCTTCAAAAAAAAAATCCCCAAAGGCAAAAGAAAATAATTTTCCTACTGTCAATCTGTCCCTTCTTTTTGTCTTTTTTTCAGTATTGCAGCCCACAGCAGATTTGATTTATGGAAAATGGGCATTAGCCATGTCTTGAATGCTGCCCACGGAACAATATATTGTCAAGAATCCCATGACTTTTATGGCACTACTATTGAATACTACGGCGTACCAGCTCATGACCTTCCTGATTTTGACATAAGTCCATATTTTTATTCTGCTGCAGAATTTATACACAAAGCCTTGACTACACTAGGAGGTAGGAAATCATGGGTGATGTTGTGGTTTTAGCCTGACATGCTGTGGAATAGATGTCAGGCTTGACATAGGCTCCCTGTGGCCTATCATGGAGTGGAGCTAAGTAGATCATGAAACAGCCTTGCTGCCTCCTTCAATCTCTTGCATATGAGTCAGAGATCCATGAAATCTCTCCTTAGTTCCTGACTTTCTGAGCATTTTCGCCACAGTTCCCTGGTTTTGCCTACCTCCCACTTCCTTTTCCTACCCACAAATATTCACAGTCACATCACCACATCAATAGACACATAAATAAATCAATACACACAAACACATTTTCCATAACTTCCTTCACTTATTGATACTGGGTTGTTACTGAAAATGTTAATACCTCTTCTATATAACATCAAAAATTTGTTTCTATATGATCCTGGAAAACTAATTTCTCTAATGTGAAGTCAAAGGTTTTCATGGCTGGCATCCATAGGGGTTTTTGTTTGCGGGGGGGGGGGGGGGTCAGGCTATGTGGCCATGATCCTCTTCAGTTATAACTATGATTTATGACATTAGAGTGAAGCAAAGAGCAGCCTTCAGCCACAATCAGACCAGGACTGTGGCAACCACACAGCCTGCTCCCATAGCAGGCCACTGCCACAGACCCCAAGATTTGCCAGCCAGGAGTCAATATTAAGTGACTCCTTTTTAATCCAGTCATTTGGTCCAGAGCACAACCTCAGCATGGTGTCTGGAAACTTTTGGGGGCATACATTATGTAAACACCATGCTCACAAAGCAGCCAGAAGCCACATTATTTTGTAGTTTAAAATGTCATACTTAACATTTATGCATATTGTTCCTTATTTTTTTTTCCCTTTCATTTGCAGCTAAAATCTTTGTGCACTGTGCAGTTGGGATAAGCAGATCATCGTCTTTGGTGCTCGCATATCTCATGATATACCATCATCTTTCTTTGGTTGAAGCAATTCAGACAGTGAAAAAACATCGGTGGATTTTCCCCAATTCTGGGTTTTTGAAACAACTGAGAAATTTGGACATTCAGTTAAGAAAAAAAATTGAAGAAAAAGGAAAAAATCTTTGATCGTTTGGAAAAGTAACAGTTAGCCATTGAATGTTTCCACGGTTCACTGTTCTTCACATTGATTTTCTAGTTGTCAAAACAATAACTAGTTCATGCTGGAAGCCATATTTTCAGAAACTATGTTCATCAATACCATTTATGTGAAAGCTGGCGAAGAGTTTGCCATATTTAAAGGCTCTTTCAAAAATCAGGGGAATTTCACATTTTCTTTGTTGTCATGCTTGTTTTTCAAGACATTGAGGTAACACAAAAGGATTGGGAGGACCAAGAAAAAGAGTCCTTCACCCCAGGAAACAAACAAACCCTAGATCTGACCTAGCCATAAATGTTTTAAATAGTACTTATCACATTTCAGAACCACTGTTTCCAAGGAGTGAGGGCAATATGTACAAATTAGCTTGTTTTATCCTTGGATTGACCTAGTGATTAAAGTTTAAGACAAAAAGCAAGTAAATAGCCTAAAATCATATGACACAATTTCATATCAGAGCAGGGAATTAGAAACCATAGGCTCCTCAGTGCATAGATTATCTATTACGCTTGTAGTTCACAAGCTTTGGTCTAGGTTTTTTGGTCTTCAGTGGTTGGAAGTCCCAGTCAGTTTGACCAATGGCCAAAGATTTTGGGAACTAAAGTCCAAAACATCTGGGGGACCAAAGACTGAAAACTACAATATTACACTAAAGTCCTGCTGTGCACCAGAAACTGATGTAGAACTCATATCTCTTGAATCGCAGTGTACTCTTTTAACTTGCTATCCTTAAGAACTATTCATAGGCTTTTAAAAAATAATCAACCCAAAAGTATGCGGGATTCCAATCCATCATGATTAAAGGGTTTATCGTGAAATTCTGCATGAATGGAGTTGTTTAATATAAGGATCTTTCATATTTGAATGAGTCCTCATGCAAAGATATTACAGGTATACCCCAGTTAACGAAATAGATGTTGTGTTCTGGGCATTACTTCTGTAACAGAAACTTTAGTATCAGAGGAAGAAATAACAAGGAAAAAATTAGGATAGGTTCCTGCACCATTGAAAAGTTGATATCTTGAGCATGTTTCAGAAGATGTTTTAGTCAGAACTAAACATATGCACATGTAATATGAAACTTCTGTGTCAAGTAAGCATTGCATGAGTAAACAAAAACATTTGAAATCTTCTAGAGAACACTTCAAGGCTTCTTCCATAATGCATCCAGGCATGATTTATTTTTTCTTTCACCAGCCTCCACTTTTCTAATGATTTTAATTCTGATGGTCAAATTAACAGATCTATGCTTCTCTGCTCTCCTCTCTTTTCTGTGTTTTGCTGTTCACCCATGCTCTGTAAAGGTTTCCAAACGCAGTTGCTATTCAGGTTCTGAAGTAACAAAGAGTACAAAGCACAACTGACAAGAAGAAAACATTTTTTGATCTTGGTGTTTAAAAAATGACTTTCAAGGGATTCAACAGCAGGTGATGCTCTTTTTGAAGTGGGGGCTGCTGTCTTTAGAACTACCAGTGTTGTGAAAATTAAGTTAAAAAAGAGATTCAATTCCTTCCTTATTATTAATTGATTTATTTTTATCCTTGAAGCTGTTGCATTCTCATACATCAAAACTGTGTGTGCGTGTGTATTCTTGCTTGATTAAATTTGATTGTGACATCTTTTAACAAGTTAAAACAATGCTTCCCGAACCTTAGAAAATATTACATTAAATTAAATTTACATTAAATTCTCGCAAGTGCACTCAGAGCACTTGGAAGAAATAAATCAATAGAAATAGATGACATATCTATAGAGCTGCTTCAGTGTATAGTTCTAACCAAAATCTGTCAACAATATGGAATATAAAAGAACAGCCCACAGATTGGAAATGAGAAACTGGAGCGTGTCCAAAGGAGGGCGACAAAAATGGTGAAAGGTCTGGAAACCATGCCCTATGAGGAACGACTTAGGGAGCTGGGGATGTTTTAGCCTGGGAGAAAAGAAGGTTAAGAGGTGATATGGATCGCCCTGTTTAAATATTGAAGGGATGTCAATTGAAGAGGGAGCAAGCTTGTTTTCTGCTGCTCCAGAGAACAGGACCCGGAACCAATGGATGCAAGCTGCAGGAAAAGAGATCCACCTGAACATAGGAGGAACTTCCTGAAGTTAGGGCTTGTCGACAGGGAATGCACTCCTCGGAGACGGAGTGATAGAGTCCCCTTCCTTGGAGGTCTTAAACAGAGGCTGGATGGCCATCTGTCAGGGATGCTTTGATTTGGATTTCCTGCATGGCAGGGGGTTGGACTGGATGGCTCTGCGGTCTCTTCCAACCGACGAGTCTATGATTCTATGATTCAATATACATTCCAATCTCCAAGAAAGGGGATACCAGGGACTGCAGTAACCATAAGACCATTGCATTAATTTTCCATGCAAGCAAAATGAAAGTAGGCCCCATGTCACAGATTGCATTCGAAATGTGCCCTGGATTGGAAAAAGTTAAAGTCTCTATGCTCAGGCCTATTCCTAACTAGGAAAGCATGACATTACAATGGCAAGTCAGTTAGACAAAGTGGGAAAATTTATTCAGAATCTAGGAAAGCATTAATGCATGATGCACAGTGAACAAGACTGTAATAGCAAGTGAAATATCCCAGAAAGCCAAGCTCCAAAATTAGTAAAAAATAATACAAAGTGCCATCTCCCATTCCTTTCATTGAAAAAAAGGAGCAACCAAATGTTTTATTCTGGAAAGTGATTTCTAAAAGAACAATAAGGAGAATACATTGCAGGAAGGTTACATTGTGCTGCCTTCATGATCTTTGTTTGGGTAGTTAATGATTCAGTGTAGTTAAATCAACAGTGTTGCATTAAAAACTGGTTGTATTTTGATTCCGGCTAAGAAATTTAAAGGTAGCAAGTTACTGCAGTCTCTGTTAGTCCAGTTTCTGTGCCAAGAGATAGCATTGATGTATAATGAAAAGAAGAACTGTTTTTCATTTTTCATTATCCATCTTTTCCAATTTACCAGTACATAAACACATTGTACAAATTCAAACAGAGATCAAGAATGGTTGGAAGAAACTGTTACAGACTGCCAAAATAAAGCTGCTTTGGGTCTCTTTGGAGGTATGCTATTTAAATGATGCATGGGTCCTACGAGTCCAGAGGTCGCGCCAAAGCCACACTCCATTCCTAAGCACTGGAGTGCAGCTTTGGTGCAGCTTCCGGATTCATAGGATGCATGCATCATTTAAACAGCATACCTCCAAAGAGACCCGAAGCAGCTTTATTCTGGCAGTCTGTAACAGGCCATGGTAGCAAACTTTGATCTCTTTCACCATACTCAGATTGTTACCTTCTTCAGTTGGTTGTTTTTGTTATTTGAATGCAATATATTCGGTGTTTTCATTGTTATGTAAAAATGTAGCTGCAAAAAAGTAAAATTAGTAGTGGCTTGACTGCCAATGTTGAACCCTCTGACCTTAAAATACTTCTAGAATCCCTGTAAATTTATAGAGAAAGAAGGAGTGGTAGGAAACAACATGATAGCAAATGTGAAGTCGAAGGCTATCATGCTGGGTTTTTCGGGCTATGACACTGAGTTTCTTCCTGACGTTTTGCGAGCAACTGTGGTTGGCATCTTTACAGAATTTCTCTGAAGATGCCAGCCACAGACGCTGGTGAAATGTCAGGAAGAAACTCTTCTAGAATACAGCCTCACAGCTTGAAAAACCCACAAAAAACAATGATAGCAAACTTCGGTCTCTTTCACACCACATAGGTTTTAGTGCTTTGACAACACGTCAATTGCCATGGCCATACCCTAATGGAATCCTGAAATTTGTAGTTTGAAGAGGCAGTAGGACCAGCATGGTCTAGTGGACTACAACTCTGGAGACCAGGGTTCAAATCCCTATTTAGCCATGGGTAAGCTTGGGCAAGTCACAACCTCAACCTCTCTCAACCTCAGAAGAAGGCAAAGGCAATCTTGCAAAGAAAACTTTGTGATAGGGTCACCATATGTCAGAAACAACTTGAAAGCACACAACCACAACAGAGCTCTCTGACAGATTGGTCTAAATACCTCACAAAACTATTAATCCCAGGAGTCCATAGGATGTAGCTGGGCAGTTAAAGTGGTTGCAAGGTGTTCCAACAGCATAGTATGAAAGAGTTCTTCAAAACAAATTAGACAGGTACATGTACACCTTATGCATATGCCTGCATGCTATACATGAAGAATATACATACCCTCCCTCCCTCTCTCTCACACACACCACACAAACATATACACAAACATAGAAAAGGAGAGAGAGAGAGAAACAGCTGCTTTCTTGGCAGGCCATGAAGACAACAAATCTCTCCCACAACATGACATACCTAAGAGCTAGTCTTTAAGGCTAGTTTCCACTGTGTTCTTTCAAGTCGTTTCCAACTTATCCTTCATCAAAGATGGCTGACATATTCAGAGAAAGTATCATGGGATAGTTACCCCTTTCACTTCACAGTATTAGTGGAGTGAAATCCCTGATCTGATACATTGAACATGTGTCACAAGTAACTGAATGGCCCTCTTTACCAGGCATACATACTAAACACCCCCCCCCCCAACACCCACAATTTAAAATTAAATAGATATAACAGGTAATTATGTGCACAGGTAATACAGCTAAAACAATTCTGTGATCTCAAGCACAGTGGGAACAAACACCCTTAGAACAAACTTCTTTCTTCTCAATTAATCTTGAATGTATCCAAGAACGAACCAAGACCTTGCTGAATTCTTGCTCCTTTCTGAAATTGCCTTCCCTCACCCTGCTCCAAAACCTGAAACGGTACTCCAGCATTTTACCTTGGCAGTTGGAGTTGTAACACCCCAAAATGCCCACAATGCATTTTTGATAACTTTCTATATTTTTATGTTGCGCCACTGATGCTAGTTTGGAGGTTGTGACAACCTTTTAAAAACCAGAAAGGTAGTAGAGTCAGACTTTTCTGGACCCCCAGTGGATACACAAATCTATGCATGCTCAAGTCCCATTAAAAGTGATCACAGCGTGGTGGGCACATGCATTCACTGCCATTAACCAAAACGGGAGCTTGCCATCCACAGATGGTTAAATCTGCAGATGGCAAGTCCATTAATAAGGAGGGCAGATTGTACTTGAAAGAGGCAGGTAGTCCCCAGACATACGAATGGTCTAAACACAAAAGATTAAAAGAGTTTGCTAAAAGAGGCAATCCCACCTCCCATGGTCAGAATTTCCTACTGAAACAGAAAGCAAAGGATAGATTCTCACCAACAGATTTATTCCCTACTGTGTTCCCAAGTACTCTTCTCCCTTGGGGTGTGCCAGATCCTGTCACTGCTTTGTGAACTCAATGATGCTACCATCAGTCAATTTAATCCTTTTCATCTTTGGCAATCTACCGCTTCTGAAACCCTTGTATGATCCTTCTGAAGGGCTATTATATCTTTGGTTCTCATGGAATCACCTTAGCCTGAAACTAGTTTTAAGGTATAAGTATGACCAGGAAAACCTAGCCTTTTTGTCACAGTCAGCCCACCAGCTATGCCCCATGATTGTTGCTCTCAGAGCTCCCTGTTTGAGCCATTACTGCTTTCCGTGGGTAGCTATTACTTTCATTACAACCCCCAATCTCTGCTATCCCATTCACATTTCTGTTTTGGTCAACTCTGAATGCTGGATGTTAGAGTGAGTTATTCTAGTATGTGTATTCTTTCATATTTCTTCCAAAGTTCCCCACAGCTGGAGTCTCTGTCAGTATAAAAAGATGCTTATAGTCCTAAAAGTTCCCACAATCTCTCAAGCCAAAATAACATTTTAAAAATAGATTGCTGTTGTTAGTGGAGGCTCTATAAGCCTCACACCTTTGTGGGTAACAAAGTCATCAATTGATGACACAAGTTTCCCCAGTGTTGGGAAAAGACAGCTGTCTGTATCCACAGATTCTTTATCCACAAATTCAAGCATTCATGGCTTGAAAATATTCAAAATATATAAATTGCAAATAGCCAACTTTGATTTTGCCATTTTATATAAGGGACACCATATTATCATGTCATTGTATTTAATGGGACTTGTGCATCCATGAGGGGGCCTTGATCCAAACCCCAGGAAATATCAAGGGCTCACTGTATAAATATGTGCAGCTTATCTTGCTTCAAATGAATGTACCATCTAGGACAATGAGGATAACCAGTGACATCATAAGCCACTTACTGTTATGCCTTACTGTTTTTATGCCATCAGAATCTCTTTCTCAATTTGACCCTGTCCCCTTGGAAAGTGACACCTCCTAGTGGCTGTTATGGTATGTTTAAACTGAGGTGGACTTAATATGCAGCTATCAAATAAGGTTACTTATTAAAGGGATATTTTTCAAATACGGGAATACTGAAAACTACGAAGCTTATTGCATACACTTTTGCCTTCGATCTGGACACGGGCAGGGGATGTGCATGACCAAATGAAAATGCATTTTATCGCAAACCACACTCTCCACAAGGCCTCCCCATGCCATTGCCCAACGCCAAGCCATCCCTGATCAGGGCTCAGGCCCTTGAATGTTGAAAGGCGGGAGCTTTCCAGCGGAGCAAAATCACACAGCTGATGACTTGGCACTGGACAATGGCATGCGGCCGTCTTGAGGACAGGGTGGTGTGTTATAAAATGTGTTTCCATTCAGCCATGCACATCCCCTGCCTGTGCCCAGATCGGGGGCAAAAGTGTGTGCGATAAGTTCCTACTTTGGGAGTTCCTAAGTAGTAAATGACTGTTGCTAAGGGTTCAAGAGATATGGATGCTGACATGATCCACTAAGCAGCTTCCTACCTCAAACCAAATTCCCAAAATACCCATCCAGATAAATTCCCTAATAATCAAGTACTAAGTAAAAATTTTCTTTGATACCAAAGCTTTTCCAGCTGTAGCCTTTTACTGGCAACCTGCTGCAATAACACAGCCATCTGATCATCATCAGCAAAGTACAGTTATTGTACAATCAAAGAATTACTTAGTATTTAATCCTCAACTTTCTTTACCCCTTACCTCATGACCCCATCCCCAGCCAACTCCTAATGAAGTTTTCATCACCCCAACAATCAATGGATGTCTTTTTCTCCATTGGATACAACCTGCATTATTAAATCTGATGACTAGTTAAAATGAAATTACCTGATCCAGGCCCTTTCCATAAATATTATGAAATATAATGGTCTTCTTCTCCCTCCTTCCAGATTCTGTTCCCAAACAGCTAACATGAAACAGAACTGCTACACAGCAAGAGAAGGCTTTATACTGACCACTACACTATTGCCATCTGCAAAGGTCACAGAAATCTTTTCCAAAATGCAAAATATATACCAAGAATTACTTACATAACACCTTCCAGTGCCTTTAATAGTGAACTAATTGCAATTCCTTGTCTTAAAAACCCCTATGGAATTTGACAGGTGACTTGATGGCACACATAAATACACAATTATAACTTAAAGAGATTTTCCTACTCTAGGATTCTTTGGGGCAGTACAGACAGGTGGGTCCGTGCCACTCAATTTTGCTCCGCGTTTGTGCTACAGCGTCCGCACGCTGCAGCACAGGCGCACCGCCAAAAAGAAGCTGCCTAGAGCAGCTTTTTTTTTCCAGCATCGCAAACAGGAAGGGGGGCCGCCATGATGCCACTTCCTGTCAGCGACATCCGGACACTGCACAGCACCATCATGGTGGCCCCGTGTGGACCGGAGACTGCCTTGATGGTGGTGCCTGTACGTACTAGGGTTCTGGAGTGTGTGGTTGCTGCTCACTCCCAAACTCTAGAATCGGTGCCACCATGCCGCTTCCCACCCATCTGTATTGGGCCTTTGTCTTCATGTTTAAAGCCACATCCAGGGAGGAAACAAACAGAGAAAGGACAGTCCATAATAGTTCTGACATAAACAAGTGAGTTTAACTGCAAGACAAATGATGGTTCTAGCCCCAAAATATTTTTCTTTCGTATTGGTTTTCTGTCTATTAGCCTTGATCTTCTAGTGTGGGATATTGCTGAATATTGCTGAATGCAATCTTGAATTTAACTGAATAACTTGGCATACTAGTGTCCAGCACCTGTCATCACTGCTGGATTCAGAACGACAGCTGGAAAGAAACCTGGCTCACTTGCTCAGGTTTCAGAGGGCAGGGCTGCTGTTTTTATTATGATGGCTGAAGAGAGTGTAGCACTCTCCAAAGACCTCGAAGGCTCTGAAACATCTACACCTGAGACCCCGACTGTCAAAGTCTTAGAAGAGCTCCTGAATACTGGGAGGCCCTCCTGTAACCATGCGGATGAAGTATGGCCTAATCTTTTCATAGGAGACCTGTAAGTAAATCCTGGTGGAACAGTTCAACTTATCTTAACAGCCACTCCCTTACCGTAATGGCTGCAGTGAAGTAAATACTGTTTTCTAGGAGTGCTTAATTCTGTGATGTGATTGGATGCTGAACTAGTTATGCATGACGAATATGCTGCTGCACAACTGATTTCTTATGCATAAATATTGGTAGTAGTGCACCGTAATATTTTTATGGCTGCAGTTTAGTTTGGGGAAACATGCATATATTTTACAATGCTAAATCAGGCCAAGTTGTTAATTATGAACTTCCAATCCCAAAATCCCGCTAAACCACTGGCAAATAATTGTTCAATTTACATGCTGTTCTGGGCTGCAGATCTTGGCAGCGGAGCTCTCGGACAGAGAAGGCTAAATGTCTCAGAAAACTACAATTTCCAGAATTCCCTAGCATTGAGCCAGGGCAGTTAAAGTGGTCTCAAACATGATTATTTCTACAGTGTATTTGGCCCAATGTTGACCATTTTGTGTCTTCAGTATAAACGCCTAGCTTATGTTTCAGTAAACACATCTATATGGTGGTATGGAACCCAAGATTTGTGGCCCTAATTACCATGTACGTGGCAGGTATGTTTGACTTCAAGACCATTCAAGTAGAACTATTCGCAGAACTCCTGTGCAAGAGGATACTGCCCCCGAAGCCCTTTTGATTTAGGAATCTAAATTCATGGGGGGAAAATTCTTTCACTTTCATGGGGAACTCCTACTGCATCCATATATGGTTTCATGCTAATATTTTGCCCTTTTAAATTTCATTATATCTGTGGTCTTGGGCATGCTCAGCAGGCTTGCTTCATCATGAGAACATGCGCAGCAGGCCTACTGTATTATTTAAGAGTTTAGTTAGACTCTGACTATTGTTGGAGTAATGCCTCTTTTTCTTTAAAGCTGTCCCATATCCTGTAAACCCTGACATTGATCGAAAATAAAGTACTTCTGATAGTCATGCTACACTCCACAGTCAATCCACTGTTACCTAAATTGCAGGGAGTCCCGACAGGGCACCCATAAATTGTATTCAATGGGGAAATTAATTTAGCTCAATAGGAAGAGGCTTTGGTAACATAAAGCCAGGATTGTGACCTGTGTATAACAGTTCCAAACCCTGCGAACTCCAAAGGCACTTTCTGAATTAATTTAGTTTAAAGGGGACTTCACACACACACACTCTCTCTCTCTCTCTCTCTCTCTCTCTCTCTCTCTCTTTCACAAACACATGCACACAAGAATTGACAAAGCAAAGGTATCAGGTAATAGTGAGTTGCAGGGTTGCTAAAAGGCAGTACTCCAGGGACGTAGCCATGGGGGGGGGTCCTTGGGGTCCGGACCCCCCCCCCCCTTCATTTAGATAAAATGAATGGTGCATGCTGCTGCGCCACCACACTCAAGCCCCATTATAATGGTGGCACTTAGTCTGGAAACCCCCCCCCCCTTCCCAAAGTCCTGGCTACATCCCTGAGTACTACCAATCCAGAAGGGTAGCTCTGATTGTGGTTTTACCTGATTGAAGATGGCTCAGTAGCTGTGATATAGAATGTGGGATGGCCAGCTACTGAGGTAACAAGTCAAAATCGAACAGAGGTTCTGCCAGTTTCAGACTAGACCAATTTGCTAGGGCCTAGGAGCACATACTTATACCCAGAAATGGGTCCAGAGATCTGGATCTTGGGCTATACCACCTTTACTCATTGATTAGTGCCTATGTGGGCTCACAACCTAGCTAGAAACTATCATGCTAGATTTCACTGTCAATGAAGGATTTCCAAACTTAACAGAGCATGTTAAGTTTTTAAAAATACAGTGGTACCCCGGGTTACGAATTTAATTCGTTCCGCGGCGCCGTTCGTAACCCGAAAGATTTCGCAACCCGAAAAAGCCATAGCCGCTAGCGCTGGAAGCCGCGATTTCGTGCGAAAAAGCGCCGAAAAGCACCAAAAAATTTTTCATAAGCCGGAAAAAAAACGTAACCCGGAACAGTTTTTTCCTATTTAATTTTTTCGTATCCCGGAAATTTCATAACGCGGTCATTTCGTATCCCGGGGTACCACTGTATTGTTATGTCCTTTAATATGAATATTCATACATTGCATGACATTTGCCTTTCCTTCTGTTCCATGTTTGCTGTTTGCCTTTCCTTCAGTGTTATAGCCCACAACCGGTTTGGTTTATGGAAAATGGGCATTAGCCATGTCTTGAATGCTGCCCATGGAAAAATATTTTGCAAAGGATCCCATGACTTTTATGGCACTAGTATTGAATACCATGGTGTACCTGCTTTTGACTTACCTGACTTTGACATAAGTCCATACTTTTATCCTGCTGCAGAATTTATACACAAAGCCTTGACTACACCAGGAGGTAGGAAATCACTTCGGCTCATGAATAATGTTGTGGTATGATATATTGGCTTTAACCTGGGATGACCCATCATGCTGCAGAATGGATGTAAGAGGACTGGCAGTACATTTATCTGTGGGCTCTTTGTGGCCTATGATGGAGAGGAGCTAAGCAGATCATGGAGTAGCCTTTGTTCCTTGCTGGCTCCTTCAGTCTCTTGTGTATGAGTCAAAGAGGCATGAAATCTCTCTTGAGTTTCCTGTCTTCTGAGCATTTTCTCCCCAGGTCCCCAGCTTTGCCTACCTCTCTTTCCCCTAACCACAAGTATTCCTTCTGTTCCCCTTATTTGCACACTGCAATTATAATGGTGTGACATCTGCTGTAGGTAAGGTTATATGAGATAGGAGTAGTAGTGGCAATGGTGTCACACTACTGCTGCTGCTGGGTGCATCTTATTGTCTCTATCCCAATACTGAAAATGAGTTCCATAATGGGGGAAAGTTAAAATTGTGACATAAATTTCACACATGAACTGTGAATTTTTAATAATTGTTAACTTTTTCAGGATATTTCTACTGATCTGGGGTCTGAGCTCAAAACAAGATTGGACTAGTATACACAGGTTGAGCATTCCTAATCCAAAAATCTGAAATCCAAAATACTCCAAAATCCAAAACATTTTGAGTGTCGACATGACGTCACAAGTGGAAAATTCTACACCTGATCTCATGGGATGGGTCATGGATGCTGAAGTCTTTATATATAAAATGGTGTAGGGCAGGAGCATAAACAGTGGTAAGCCCCAGCCACCAGGTGTGCATTTTGGAAGCTCCCCCACATTCAGGAAGCCCAACAGCTGCCCACGTCTGTCCTTGAGACAGCGGATGCAGTGCTCCTACTCATTTGTTCACAAGGCTGAAGCAGGCCGTTGGCAGGCTCCCCAGAAACATAAACGTACAAATATTGCAAAATATGTGCAAATATTCCAAAACAGAAAAAAAAAATACAAAATCTGAAACACTTCAGGTCCCAAGCATTTCAGGTAAAGGGTATTCAACATGTACTGTGTAGTGTTAGGGCTGCAGCTTGGATATGATTGGAGATAAGTGTTATTCAGTATTAACACTTCAACCTACAAGCTTAGAAAGAACAACTGTTCAATATGTAATTTGTCTGTGAGCTGCCTTGGGACCCTCTGGGGAGAAAGGTAGCATACAAATGAAATAAATAAAATAATATCTCCTCAGGGGATTTTAGACGTTTGTAGTTTGAAATGTCATATGCACCATTTATACATACTGTTCCTTTTCTTCTTTCATTTGTAGCTAAAATCTTAGTGCACTGTGCAGTTGGGATAAGCAGGTCATCTTCTTTGGTGCTCGCATATCTCATGATACACCATCATTTCTCTTTGGTTGAAGCAATTCAGACAGTGAAAAAACATTGCTGGATTTTCCCTAATCGTGGATTTTTGAAACAACTGAGAAGTCTGGACATTCAGTTAAGAAAAATAACAGAGCATAGGGAGAAAAATCCTTGATTGTCAGGAAAAGTGACAATTAGCCATTGAAACTTTCTACAGTTCACTGCTGTTCATGCTGCTAGTTGTTAAAACAACAACCAGTTGCTAGTTGTTAAAACAACAATGAGTTCATGCTGGTAGACACAATTGCCAAAATTATGTTCATCAATACAGTTTATGCAAAAGCCAGGAAGAGTGTGGCTTTTTAAATGCATTTTTTAAAAAATCAGTATTTGTGTCTCTAAAATATATTTAGTTTTTCGTGTGTCTTGTAAGAAAGAGATAAATCTTGTGGAGGAGGTTTAAGACAAAGTGACTAGCCTAAAGTCATACAGCATGATTTCATAATTTCAGAGCAGGGAGTTAAAAACCCTAGGCTTCTTGCTACATACGCTGTCTATTACACTGGTAGTTCACAAGCTTTTCTTCTTAAGGTTTTACAGTTTCCTGTGGCTGAAAGCCTCAGCAAGTGGTGTCACTAGGGAATGATGGGAGTGCTGACCACAACAGGTGACACCCTTGAAGGGGTATCACCATGCTGCCACCAACCCAGCAAAACACACAGATGCCCCCGAGGCACTCCATCTCACCACACACTACCTACACACAAGCAAACACATCGCACAACCCACCTGTGCACACACACACACACACACACACACACACACACCTCTTCTCCGTCACCCCCTCATCCCCTTCCTGCACACACATTCTGGTGTTGCCACCTCCCCACACACTCACAACCTGCCATTTCAACATGAATGCACACAACTGCCACTACTCCCCATCAAACCACCTAGCACACGCACACACATGCTGCCACCCCCCAACACTTGCCATTCCAGCTGGACACTCAAATACATACCTCCTTCCACACGTGCGCAAACACCCAAGTGTGTGCTGCCTTCCCCCCAAATCTGCTACTGCATCCCTCGCACACAAACCCATGTACGCTGCCACCCTCCACCCATGTGTACACTCCCTCCCTCCACACCTGCTGCCATTTCCCACACATGCACACCCCCACCCCTACTGCCCCCCATGTGCATGCGCACACGCACATGCTGCAGGCCCTGCCCCTTTTACTTTAGATGTGGGATGGACAACCGATAACTTCAAACCACAGCACAATAACCCTTTAAAAAGCTTTACTTGTTGTTGTTGTTAAGTGCCTTCAAGTTGTTTCCAACTTATGATCAACCTATCATGGGGTTTTCTTGGCAAGGTTTGTTCACAGGTGGTTTGCCATTGTCATCCTCTGAGGCTGAGAGAGTGTGATTTGTCCAAGGTCACCCACTGAATGGGGATTCGAACTCTGGGCTCCGGAGTCCTAGTCCAAAGCTCAAATCACTACTCCACGCTGGTTCAAAAAAAAAAAAACCTTTACTAATTTAATATAATCTATAATCTAATATAAACACTGCAAGAAAAAATCTTGCATTTTGTTGGAGCTCAAAATCTCCCCTTTTCTCTCAGTTGAGAGAGAAAGAAAGCACCACCTCATGGATGCTTACCTGACTGAAAGCGGCCTTGACTGCATGGCCAGGGACTTGCCTTGCCCCCATTTCATGCAAAGTCTGGGATTTTAAATCTCAATGGAGACTTCAATGAGATCTGGAGATCAGCCTGAAAAGTGTGGCAAACAAGAGCATCAAAAAGCTCAGGGAGAAGATAAGGGGGGAAAGGGCAACAAATTGGGGACAAGACTGGGTAGTACTTTTTAAAATAATAATAAAATAATAATTAAAAATATATTTATACCCCGCCCCTCTGCATTCAGGCAACTAGGGCGGCTTACAACATTATTTGTACTCAATACTCTGAGTACACAGTACTCTGGAGCACTGTGGACCTCTTACCACAGGGTAAGATCGAGGTTGGGGGGTTTCTTAGAAGAGGTGGCTGTGGTAAGGCAAACTGAGGCCCTCATGGTAGTTTTTTAAAATATATGTTTAAATGGAATTGGAGAAGAATTAGGAGCTTATCCCATTAACAAATAAACCAGTTTACCTCTTCTGGCTTGAACTCAGGATCTGGGATGCCCCCGGATGTTATCATACCTAAATCGCTGCCTATCTAGCTGGAATGCCACCTGCCCAGATGCATCCAGGTCAAAGCCTCGCTCAACCAGTACTTTTTCCAAGTCGGAGAGTTCCCAACTTAAAAAATTGGCCAGCTGAGTGAAGCTTCGACGCAACATGCATCCGGGCAGCAGCATCCTGGCTAGATAGGAGGCGATTTAGGTAACATCTGGAGGCATCCCAGATCCTGAATTCAAGCCAGAAGAGGTAAGCCAGTTTATTTGTTCCCATGTAAATTTCAGATTGTGCTCTTTCATTATATATGGCTATGTTTCCGTATTGTGTTGACTATATTATGTAAAACTCTGACTATGACGTTTGGCTACATGGCTACATTGTTATATTGGGCCTTTTGAGTATATGTAGAATTCTGATTGAGATGTTTGATTATATATGATTATGATATGTATTGATATGTATTTGCTATGTGCTGGATATTACTGTAGTATGTTTTGGTTATATAGTCCATTGCTTATGCCTGAAGGTATGTTATATAGAGGTTTGGTGTGATGTGAACTTTGTAAGGGGGAATGAGGGGGGAATATATTTGAGATTAATCAATATAAACATATGTTGCTGTATAGATTATATAATACAATTTGATTATAAGCTTAATAGCTGGCTAGCAAATTTATATTTTATAAGAAAGGATAAAGACTGAACCTGGAGTTCACAAAGAGCCTTATACTTGTTAGAATGCCAGGTATGTGTGTGGGAGCAACTTTATTGTCCAGAGCATTCACAGTTATCTGCTAGTTTCAACTCTTGGAGAAGAGAGTGAGAAAAGCATTGGTATAAAATGACTTAATTGTTTTGGGAACGGGGAAAGTCAAACTTTATCCCACTATATTCATTGGGTGAAGTCAATAACTGTTAATTGTTGCATGTGTGATTGATATTCAGTTCTGTTCAAGACCTTTTCCTGGTAGCATCTCTTCAACTTCAGAAATAAATCCTTGTTGTTCAATCTACAGAGGACTGATTTACTGAGTTGGAGGGGGAGTTCAACCAACTCTTGACATCACTAGGAGTTCTGTGAGAGATTATGATTAGAAAAAATAAGCACCTTTTAGCTGTATATGGCTGCTGCTGCTACAAACTCCAAGTGAGGAGGTGGGAGCAGTGAGAGGAGCAGCAGATCCTTAGACAAAAGAGCAGTAGCAATGGATGAGAGCAGCAGTAATGCATGAGAATCATGGCAACGGCAGCACCGGCAACATGTGGCAAATGGCAGCGCCCATTAACTTGCATAGGGACTTTTAATGACAGCAGCATCAGGATAATAAGTAGCAGTTGTAGAACAAAAGACAGTTAAAATTGTCTGAGAGGTGGTGGCCAGTTGCCCTCATGAGGACAGTCCTCCCTTCAGGACTATAACCAAGGAAGCCCTTTGGTAAGTGCAAAGTTGCAGGACAGCATGTGTAAGTACTACAAAAGGTAGGCTCCCTGGAAATGGGAACTCCTTATCAGAATGAAATACATTCTCATTTGGATTTGGATTCAGTGGGTGCTTTGGGTATAAAAGACAAATGAATTTTGCTAGGCAAGTTACACAACGATTATCAGACAGGAAGAAAACTGGGAGTAAAAGGTATACTCCCGGCAAAGTAGCACAATTGTGCTGAAGATTTTCAAACACACTGCACTAATCCCGGACTTAACCCATGAAGAACAAGCAATGCTCCAGCAGCAAACCATTCATGCAACTTCCCCATGAATGATTTGTCACTGGAGCATTGCTGGTTCTTCATGCATTATGTCCTGTATAAACGTGACATTGTCTGAAAAAAAAAGCAAGATCTTGCTACTTTGCCAGGAGTATGCCTTCCCCCCTTCCCGATTTTCCCCCATATGCAAATCTCCATTGGTCATTCAGTGCATAAAACCTTGTGCTCAACCTCAAGGCTTCTCATATGCTTCAGAGGAGGGAATGTTTACAGAGGAGTTAGTGGTTCTGACGTTGAACTCAGGATGTGACAGAGCAAAGGGGAAATAGTGTAACTTTGAAACTGAAAGAAAACTCAGAAAGCTCGCTTGCTACTTCACTAAATCAATGCTAGCTGGGTATACATGTCAAGAGCTGTTCAGAGGAAGAGAATTACCTATGGTATACAAAACAAATGGTAAAATGAGTGAGTCCAGGTGGCCTCTAAACTTGTTGGTCTGTCTAATGGAGGGGCACATTTACCGGTAAGTACTGGGCCAGATTCGGCACCAAAGCCCAGGAAAAATACCTTTCTGTCAATGCCCAGCTGACTGGGCATTGACTGAACATTTAGGCACTATATGATTCCATAATTCCCTAGTAACAACTTGCTTTAATTTTATAAGTAGAGGAAACATACATGCAATAACTCAGGCCTTGTTGAAACCACCCAGCACATGGTTCTTATTCTTGGAAACATCCCATGCCTGAGGCTCTGTTGTTTCTTCTGGAACAAAATGGATTCTTGAAGTGTCTGGGTAATGTCAATTAAACAACAAAGCACAACTTCAAATGTAAGGAGTGAGACCACAGCTCCTCAGCAATAGCCCTGGGAAAAGCACTCTCCATGGGCCTTGATGGCATCTCTCCCTCCACCCAAGCAGCTTACTAAATAGTAGTGGATGATATAGGAGGAGTGCCATCACCTATACAACACCAGCCTTCTGACACTTTCTCTCTTTTCCTGCTATTCCATTGAGTTCTAGGAAATATATTTGTTCCCAAAGACAGTGCAGAGGGCACTGGGGCTTCTTTTTGGCAGACCACTGTTGCTTCTGATATTCTGCCTATTCTCCTTAAATAGCACAGGCAGCAGATTTTCAAGAAGTCACCTGCCCTACACTACTCTAGGCAGTCAAGATTGCAGAAACCAAGGTGGCCATTTGCCAGTCCACCTAGAGAAGAGAATGTGAAAGCACTTCTCTGTCATTGCTGCTGCCACTCCTCTTCTTATCCTCAGAGTTTCTGGGCCTCATCCTTGATATAAACTTCATAGCCGGGGCATTGGAGAGAAGGACATGAATGGCAGTGAAGAAGAACATATCAGTGTCTCATCCAGCTCTCCTCTTTAATTAGTAAGCAATTACTTTTTAAAAAAAGAATGAAATAAAAGAGGATCTTTATTAGCCACAGGGGGCCACCATGAACCCTAGAACTTGCCACACCATGTTGGGGGCTGGTACTGAGACAGAACAAAGTAGAAATAAACAGTGGATTCAGTATTTTCTCTGGAGTCGTGGGTTCAGATTGAGGCATTATAAAACACATCCAGATCATAGTTCTCTGTATTCCCAATTAATTGCTATAGTATCTGTCTCCAACATATGGCACTGCCTGGGGTGGCTATGATGAAATCCAGAGCTGGGATGGAGATGTTCCTAAAATCCATTCCCAGAACTTGTGTGGGAGTTTCAGCTGAAGCTACAAAGGCACTAGAGCTGAAACCAGGCTCTGAACATACAGGAGATACTATTCTACTGACTGGACAAGGACAGAATGTCACATTCCTGATATTTATATCAGCCCTAACTAAACTAAATACTGCATACTGCTTGCCAGTCACTGGAGACAACGCTACACATATCCTCCTTCCCTTCTGTGCCTGAAGGGGGCTCCAAGGCATGAGAATACAAACAACGGTAGGTAGCCCCTTCACTATGATATCTGAATATTTTCTTAAGTGAAGTTAATATTAAATGGGGGGGGAGTGGGAGAGTGGAATTTCAGTTGTCAAAGGGGACTTTCAGTTGGCAATAAAATAAAATAAAAGATAAAAGATAAACACATTCCCTTTCACTGCAGCAAATTTTCCTTGCTCTGCAAGTCACTTTTATTAGCTAATAGTTTTGTTGTTTAAAAAATAAAGTGATGCCCTGATTATGAATTTCATTGCATGTATGTCTCATTTGACCTAAAGTCTGATCCTTTTCAGGTTCTGAGATTTTCAGTATCAGCAATGGAGTCTCTGACAAACATAAACAGATGTTCAGGTCTGTTAAACTAGCTTGACTTTTCGTTTTTGCAAAGAGACTTATGTATTCCTTAGATGCAGCAAAACCACTAAAAGGGGGGAAATGCAGCTTTTTCACTGTATTTGTTTTTCTTTTTGCATGAATTGCTGCTGTGTCAGTAAAATCCTTTTGCCTATCCATCAGTCATGTGTGCGCGTGAGAGGAAGGAGTGATGCATTTCAAGATGCACACCTGCTTTTCACTGTCAAATGTCAAAAAGTAACTAGAGCTCAGCAGAGCACAGCAATGACAAAGTGTCAACAGACTGATGATCACATGAGAGCTCCACAATCCATTTCTGAAGGCGATCACCATCTTTTGCAAATGAATACCCTCGAGTCTGCGGTACCCTCCCTTAAAGAACTGGAACGTGCTATGGACAGCTGCAGGATGGAATTAAATGAGGTAGATGAAGTGTGGCCCAATCTTTATATAGGTGGCATGTAAGTGTTATCTGGGAAGAAGCCATTGCTTAAGTGTGGGAGAAACATTTTTGCCCCAGTAAGCTCTTAAACTGAAGAAATACGTTGATAATGATAAACAGATATGTACACCTTGAGAAACAATAGTATTTCCAAAGTTTTCATGCATGTTGGGTATTTTGGGAACAACTTTAAAAATAAAAAGACCGGTAGGGTAGAAAACGATGAGACTGCACTCTTCATCCCAGAATAGACAGTACTGCCCTATGATTATATATTGCATATTTTGTGCCCAAGTAACTAATTTGTCTCTCAAGGAACCTTCCTTTTAATCCCAAAAAACTTAAATTCCATTTATAGATTTAATCAGTTTATATACTATATACCATATCAGAAATGTGTATCAAAGGCCAACAGTATGTTCTACACCCAAGCGGTGCATATTGCTATGTACAAACTCTATTTTCAATGTTTGGCGTGTCTCACATGGGTTACAGCCTTTTAAAAGTCGCTGAAGAGAAGGTCAAACTTAGCCCAACAAAGGCAAGGCAATCTGTAAAGCTAATCTTAGTGATAAATTGCTCAGACTAACAAGTCAGTTTGTCTTTGTGGATTTTATAGGTGTTGAATGGTTTGAGGAGTCAGCTGATACTATAAAAGCTGGGAGAGGAATAAGCAGAATCTTTTCAAGCTGGAACTGCAACCCTTGGCCTAATATGTTTGTACTTCAGGACACCTGAGTATTGGAGGTACAAAGGATTTCAGGTGCCTGAGCCTGACCTCAGATGCAGCAGAAGAAGGCATGCAGATGCCATGCCTTGTTGACTTTTCTAAGAAATGTTTGTGCCTAAGAGGAAACTGCAGATAACAAGGCCCATGGTGAAGGGTCATGAGTGGGATCTGCAAATTTGGCCAAGAAAAGTTAGTTGATTTTGCTTTCTTTAGAAGCCAGGGGAAAGAACAATTCAGTCCCAAAGGAAGAACAATCCATTCAGTCATTGCAAAAGCCTGGGAGCAGACCTTGTGGGCTCAGCCTTCTTCTCTTCTCCAAATGATTACAGGGACTAATGCACGCAGGACTAACATGAAGAACAGAGTTTCAGAGGTGTGTTCAAAGATTACTGAACACATTCTCAGCTCACTTTTATTATTTAGTGGGACTTTGTGCATCTCATGGAACACCCTGTTTAGCTTTGTTAGTCTTCTTTGTTAGCATACCTGACACCCCCCATGCTGTAAATGGGGTTTCCATATTTCCATATTTTTATATCTGGAGCCAGGAATGTTATTAAGAGGTCATAATGACCTTTCAAACACCAGGAAATTTTCCCATGGGAAGGGCATGTTGACCAAAGGGATGTGAAGGATCCAAGTAATACCAACATAAAGGTTAAATGGGTTTGGTGAGCACTCTTTTCTCCCTCCTCGCTTTCCACATATCTTCTCGCAGTGGAGACAAAAGAGGTCCCATTCTACTAAAGACTATTTCTCCTACCTGCCCTGGCCATGTTCCCAACCAGCTTCCCTATCCACCTACCTTGAGCTTGTCCTTGATCCAATAGCTGTTTTGTCAATCTGAACTTAAGACCATATACCAAAATCATTCTTTTTGTCAATTCCATGAGAAAGTAGTCAAACTCTTTGCACTTCAAGTGGGAACGTTAAGTACCCCTCGAGGCTAAGATATTGGACATAAATACAGCGCGCCCGTGCCATACACGGCTTGAGCATACGCGCTCAAGCTGCGGGGCACGCGCAGGGTGGAAGGGGCGGCGCGTCCCATTCAATTGAATGGGCGCGTGCCCCCGTTGTGCACCGCGCACCGCCGCGGCCGCCGTGCACAAGCTCGAGCATAGGCGGAATTTGCCTTACGCAGCGGGATCCGGAACGGATCCCCGCGTAAGGCAAGGACACACTGTATCAGCCCCAGCTCTAGCCTTGTGTTTGCACAGAGAACCTCTTCCACTCACTGTTAGCACCCACAGACACCATCTGAGTCACACCCCACTTTCTATGAATTCCTCTCTAGTACAGGTAAATATTTTCCCTTCTGCAGTCCTAAGTCTCCACTATCTAATTTCCATAGCTCTGTTTTGGTTAGCTTGGTATGGTGTTCCTCTTTGAATTGCTATCATGTGTTTGGTTGAACTCATGCATACTTCTAAATACAAATCTTCTTTTGTCATTAAACGTGGAGTCCTCCCACAGTTAGTACTGGTATACATAGGGGGAAATGGTCCCTTAGGTTACCCAACCTCTTGCAGACCTCTTTGAGCTAAGCAATTCCCCAATATTTAAGAAGATGCTGACACAATTGGTGGGGATCCCAAGTCCCCCTCCACCTTTTGAGGTAACATCTTCTTCAACAGTTGGACATTTCCTTCCTTCAGTGGAGTTAAAGAAGAAGGGGAGAGGCTATGGAGAGGAACAGGAGAAGTGTCTGTGTAGAAGAAAGTAGACAGGAGTAGGAGAGTTGGATGATATAACTGCTGCAGCCTCTCCTGGTTTGTGTGTTCTTCGTCATTAATAACATTTACCATCTTGATTACGTTCTGATGTTCCTTGGCCACATGTGTCTCAGTTCTCATCTGTGAAATGTTGGAAGGTACAAGGTTCATAAATTCAAAGTCTAGTTAACATATACATCTTTTATCACAGGTCCACATTTGATGAAGTTTGGCCAGTGGCATAACACTTTCCTCTCCCTCCATTCACCTCATCATACAGACACCACAATCAAAACCAATCTAGTGTGCCCTTTTCCCCACAGTAACCTTTTCTGAGCTAACTGTTTACTCAGCATTCCCAGCAATGAGGAAACAGAAATCTTAGAAGCCAGGGAACATCATTTCGCCCACATAGCAGCTGCACTGCAAAGAAAAGCTGTAGGGGCCTTAGAGAGAACATCCAAGAGTTGCTATTTTTATATCTTTTGGTCATGATTTATACTGTCTCTCAACTACTGGCTCTAAGAGGTCAGTCACAAACAAGAGAGGAAACCAGATTTTGTCATTTGTATTAACTGTAGATAGATCTAATTTGATAACATACTACACCACATTTGAAATTTAAGACACATTCTTCTGTGACAGACACAATAAATAGGATGAAAACAGATGTTGCAGGCATAACCCAGAACCCATTCAGATCAAAAGGGGAATGATTTTCCTATAGATACAGGGTCAGATCCTGCTCAGTGTTCTTAGGCATCAAAACTTTTATGAGCATCAGGACTGCATCATGGACTACTGGCATGTTCACAGATTTACAGTTTCTATATGTTCCTCAGAAATTTGTTCTGGATAATTACAAATATATATATATATATATATGTTTCCATGCTGCTGAAATTAAACAACAAATTCACAGTGTAATGTTGTTAATGCAGTCTTTATTCAAGAAAGACAAAGGATCTGGAGTAAAATTTTAACACAATTCACATATAATGCCAGTTTTCAAAAGGAAGAGTGGTGGCTCTATGTATGTGTGGGAGCGGAGAGAGAGAGAGAAATACTCTCACAGCCTTTCATGTCCAGATGAAATTATGACTTCAACTGTGTGCACAGATTATTCACAAGCCTCTACTTAGGCTCTGAAAGCTGGTCATGAATGCCAAGCAAAGCTAAGCAGCAAGTCACAGCAGGACAAGAAGAATGCCCTATACTAATGAAGCCACATGGTGATATTTATGCTATATTGGGGCTTAACCAAAAGCTTATCCTGATAATCAGTTGAAAGTCTACTGTCACACTAGCTTTTGTGAGGAAGTCCTGCAAATCTTGATCCAAAGGACAACAGGACAATATCAAAAATATTTAGTATCAGTCACTGACTTTTAAAAAGTTGAACCCCAGATTCAGGATGCTTACAGGAAGAAAACTCTTACTACTACTACTCAGAAGGCATAGCACCCCTATTTTGTGTCTTCTTTTCTAATCATTTTTTTCCTAGTAAGATAAAAAATGAGACAGTGGAAAAACATTCAAGGATTACATATAGAGTATGATAGCACAATAAATCTCTTTACAACTCTGTGTTTGAGGCAGGCAGAGATTGGAAAGTTAGGGGGGATACAGACGGGCAGAAAGGGGCGGCAAGACACCGCCCCTTTCTTCTGCAGATCGTTGCTGCAGCAACTGCATGTCTCAGCATCATTACGCCATGAAAAAGGACTCATGAAATGTGTCTCCTTTCTCCATTGCTGCCAAGGCACCATTAGCACCCTGGAGTGGCACGGTGATGTCGCTGGTGCACCGCTCTGTTTGGACGTGGCACATGAGGCACATCATTGGTGCATGCGCTGTGTGAATACACATGCACCCCAAAATGGTGCCCAGACAGCGTGATAGGGGTCAGGAGCGTGCAGATGCTCCACTCTCCTGAGCCCTAAAATCGGCCCCAGGCTGGCACTTTGCACCAGTCTGTACCAGGCCTTTGTACAGAAGAGTTGAGATGTTGAGTTAATTATTGTTATGCTTTAAAAATCTAATTCAGTTAAATTTATCCCTCAATTCTAGCTTTAGATAAAAGGAAACAGCTGTATGAAGTTTTGAGCTCATTTCTCATTCACTCTCCCTTTTTCTTGCTTCCACTTTCTCCCTATTCTATTATTGTATTCATTCTCACATCAATTCCCCCCCCCCCAAATCATAACCACCACCACCATCATCATCCTTGTGCAAGGCAAAAGATTACAAACTGTCTTCTGGAACACGAGGGGTTTTTATGTGTGTCCAGGCATTGTGGAACATAGAAGGGCCAACTGGCTCATAGATATCATGCTCTTTGATGTCTATGAGTGGTCCTGGAACCAAACCTCAACAAATACCAAGGGCTCACTGTACCTCAGACTCCTACTCACCATCCCTTGTGTATGAGTACATAATTTCATGAGGAAGAGGATACATGTGTGTTGGAGCAATAACAGATAGATCCACATGTGGTTTGGACAAGAGATGTCTTTTGTTGTAAGGTACAAACATGTCCATTATGTTTGGCATACTCTTCTGAAATTACTTTTAATCTCCATATCAGGAAAAAGTTATGTAAAGCAGCCCTAAATTATGGATGGACAGAATATTCAAAAATAGTAGAAGAGTTGAGTTCATAAGAGTTGAGAAACATTCACAGTTCAAAATTTATTCTACACAATTTTTGCACAGGGTGATTTTGCCCAGAAAGCAATATTTTCTGCACAAAACAACATTTTCTCTACAGAAAATGCAATTTCCTATGCAGAAAATGCTGGGAGATTTGGCACAAAAATATGACATGCAAATTTTGCACAGGAAAGTGCACAGTTTTTGAAGCCTTTTTCGCAGCAGGAAGAAGATTGTTAAAGTTACTTGTTGCTTCTTTCAAGAAGAAAACTAGCAAATAGTTACATCCTTAACCTGCATACAAAAAGCTGATGTTATGACAGTTAAGCTGGAGTTTGTCCAATGAAGATAGAACTTTGAGAAAAGAAGAGGTTGCAACAGGTGTTCTATAGAAATCCAGTACATGGTAATTGACTTTGCTGCCTGTTGAAAGAAATGTGCATGCTCCCATTTTATACACTTGTGTATAAAACAAAATTTAAAAATCCTCATCAATTCCCTATGTTCTCATGCCCAAAGGAACGGTGTCTCCATAGCACCAATCTTCAGTTTCTCACCAACTGAATAATTGGTGCTAACACGAACAGTATTTTGCACAGTATAGTTGGCTCTACATATCCACAGATTCTGTATCTAGGAATTCAAGAGTCCACAGCTTAAAAATATTCACAAAAAATAATAATCCAAACATCAAACCTTTATTTTGCCATTTTATATATGGGACACCTTTTTATTATACCATTGTATATAACAGGACTTAAGAATCCATGGATTTTGGTAACCATGAGGGAGGGGGGCTGGAACCAAACCCCAGAGGATACTAAGGGCCCACTGTATGAAGGTGCAGATGAGAATCAGTTGCACTCATTCCTCATAATTTTGACATTTGTTTCCCTGTAGTGCGGTAGCACACAACAAAGAAGAACTGAGAAAACATGGCATCACTCACATATTGAATGCTGCACACAATGCCTGTGGGAGCAAAGGAAACCAAGCATTCTATGGCAAAGAATTCTGTTATCATGGAATAGCAGCTGACGACTTCCCAGATTTTGATCTGAGCATATATTTTCGTTCTGCCTCTGAATACATTCACAAAGCACTGAGCGTTCCAAACGGTGAGTGCCACTTCTGACAGAAATACCCAGCATCTAAATCCACAGGATTATTCATATACAGGTTCATGTTGTCTACACACTCTTCATTTCAATCCTCGATTGTGTCTCACCAGTATTTACCACTGTTCACCCAAATAGGTCCTCCTGTAATAGACATACTGCCTAAAAGTTTCCAGATATAAACCAACCCACTAGTCCTGTAAAAGAGACAGAACATGACTGTGCTGAATGAAGTGTAGTGAAGACCAGCTTCAAAGGAAAGAAAATAGGATTTCATGGGAGGAGTTTTGCCTAAGGCTTATATATTTACTTGAGATGCTATGCTAACTACATGGTAGAGAGAGAAAGAGAGAACGAAAGTCATCCCTAAGAGTATCTATCTATATGACAGAGTGGGAAAGAGCACATAACAAAGAGTGGAAACATCTAGATTGTTCTAAGTATTAGGTTCCACCATTACTCCCTCATTAGGAATGTTTGGTTCTTTGTAAAATGCTTTGTTGCATTAGTCTCCAGTTCCACCATCTTGCTTCCCCCTCCCCAAATTCTCAGGAATCACCTAGCACAAAATAGCTCAAAGCAGTTAATGTGTGATATCTTTTTATTCATTTTTCCACCCAGGAAAGATTCTGGTTCACTGCATTCTGGGCAAAAGCAGATCAGCAACCCTGGTTCTGGCTTATCTCATGATGCATCACAATTTGTCCCTGGCTGCTGCTGTTGAAAGGGTTCTGCAGAGTCGAGCCATCTTTCCAAACCGAGGGTTCCTGAAGCAACTGCAGGACCTGGAGCTGAAGCTGAGGCACAAGAGAAAGTTGTGCCAACTTCAATAACGTGTAGAAAGGAAGAGTGCCAAATGAAAAAGTTTAATGGATAATTTTATTTTATTGAAGCCCTAGCACTACTGTTAATTAAGGTTTATTAGAGAATCTGAAAAGGAGTCTTTTGGAACAGACCTGTGTATAGCCTTGGAAGACTAGACTGTAGAAGAAGTGATGATATACGCATTTTCAGGATTTCTTTTAGGGTGATTAAATTTGTAGCTTTTAAAACTAAGAAATCTTTTTAATAGTCCTTCACATATATTTCAGTAATCCTTACAACAATTATGCATGGTAAATCATAATTTTCAATCTATAAATTGGAATAAAATTGAGGGTTACTTTGTAAAGACAGGCAAGGATCAGGGATATATCCAGGCATCACTAGGGCCGGTTTCACCTTGTGTGGTAGTTCAGTGTGTGTCCCCTTCCCATTGACCTCTTCCAATAACACATCATATAGAATCCTTAGTCATTTTTTTTGTACTAATTTTACTCATACAGTCGACCCTCCACTATTGCGGGGGATCTGCTCAGGACCCTCCTGCGAAAACAGACTCACTGATATTCAAGCCCCATAGGCTTGAATGGGATGCGTGCCCATGAGCAAGCATGGGGCACATGCTGCGGGGGTGTGCCCCATTGAAAATAAGCAAGGTCGACCCTCCGTGAATATTCAAGACCATGGACCTCAAGTTCACAAGAATGGAAGGGTGACTGTACATCATAATTTCCATATGTCACTGACTGTAATGGCAATAGTTGTAACATAACAACTAGCAAAATTAAAATTTTATCTTTAAATTTCAATAACATACACACAGCCTATTTATATGTACATAGTTCCATGTGGTTAAAGTGAAAAATTTGATAAGATGCTATATTTTAAAAGTAAATTTAAGAAGAATAAAAAAATTAATTAAAAACAAATATAGTTTTTTGGTGGTTTTTTCTGGCTATGTGGCCATGTTCTAGAAGAGTTTATTTCTGACGTTTCGCCAGCATCTGTGGCTGGCATCCTCAGAGAATGCTGTCCTGGAAGAGGGTTGGGTATATATATACTGTGTGACCCTGGGTAAGGAAGAGTGATTCCCATGTTAATCTGTGTATTGTTCTGTTGTTGATGGCAAGGCCTAAGGGTGGGAGGATATGCAAAGAGGATTAGCATCTGCTTAATGAGTGGTCATTACCTGTTGGGGAAGTCCCTGACCCTGGGTGGTTTCTCATTTACATTTGCTGATTCCTGATTTTGCTGTTTTGCAGGACTGGTAGCCAAACTTTGGCGGGTTATAGACCGCCACTTGGGACGTCCACAGGATGTCCCATTTTAAAAAAGGGGCATCTCTTCTAGACGCCCCTGGGTCTAATACGGACTCTGTCCGTTCCACACGGCCGGCGCCATCTTTACGTATCGGACGCTGTGCGTCCTAACGTGTCGCGGCGCTAATGACGTCGCGAGTGCGCCAGCGGCGCCTTGCGGCGTCATTAGGGCGCCGCAGAAAGAAGCTCCATTTTGGAGCTTCTTTTTTGCTCCGTAAGGGAACCGCGCGGTGTGGCTGCGACGGCTCCCTTACGGAGCAAGTGGCGGCGGTGGCAGGCCGCCTCAAAGCGGCGGTCTATAACCCGCCTTTGTTCACTTTAAGTGTTTCTTCTTTTCTGTTGAAGTTATCCAAGTGTTTGTGGATTTCGATGGCTTCCCTGTGCATTCTGAACTGATAGTTGTTGGCATGGTCCAGAATTTCAGTGTTTTCAAACAGCATTTTATGCCCGGGATGATTTATAACATGTTGTCCTACTGCTGATTTTTCCGGCTGACCCAGTTGCTTTTAAAATGTCACAGTTTCTCTCTCCTTTCCCCACTTTCACCCTTCATGGGATGAAATTTCACCTTTAATGGGGGAAAACTGAGTTCAAAGGACAAATGTAGCTTACAATCATTTATCTCAGCAGTCGGGAGAGAAGAACAGGGTGAAATCTTCTTTTTCCAGTATTTTCAGGATTGGAGACAAGCCTCTCCATGCATTTCTGTTCTTTCTTCTTAATAACTTCTGCTAGTGGCATCACTAGCAGAGGTGCAGTTGTGCAGCCCACACCGGGTGACACCCCAGAAGGGGGTGACACTCGGTTGGACACTCCCTTCATCCGTGCCACCCCCTCATTCTCTCCGCATGCTGCCCTGTCCTTTTCCTCATCAGGAAAAGGACAGGGCACCATGGAGGGGAGGGAGCATGCACTGCCTCCAGAAGCCCCACACCCAGTGCAGGATGCCACTAACTTCTGCCATTTTGACCACAGTGGATGTTGCCTGATCACATGTTCCAGTTTTAATCTGTTAAATGCTGGAGGTGCATGGGTGTGTGTGTGTGTGTGTGTGTAAGACTATTATATTTATTGATTTGGGTTCTTTTTTCGGGGTTTCCTAAACTAAGAACATAAATTCCAAGATTTTTCTACTTATACTGATAGTCTTGTGTGTTCCTGCTCATTAATAACAGTTGCCTTCTTGCTGCTTGACTACACATGTTCTGGATTTTTATTTGTAAAATGTTGGAGGGTATGCAATAAAAATTTCCTAGTGTGAAATAGTTGTGTATGAGTGTGGCTTACTGTGTTCAGTCTGCCTAAACACATTGTTACCTAGATTCACAGATTTCTTATGCACATGCATTCACAAAACCTATACAAGAACATGTATACACATGACTGGAGAGGAAACCAAGCAAAACCTTCCCCAGGCAAATGTCATGAAGTTCAATTCTGTATTTTTCTGTCACAAAGTAACTAATTATTATTGTTATTATTATTAAGAGCCTGACAGAATTGCTTGATTAATTCATTAATTAATCAAGACAAATTTGTGTAATTATTCTAAGATTATTTAGAAATATAAAGTTATACTTTGCCAAGCTGCCTAAGTCATCATCATTATGAACAGTTTATTAAGCTTACTGAATCTACCATTATACCAGGCCCTTTTAATAGAAACATAGACCTTTCATGACTGATGAGGAAAATGAATCAGAAAGGAAGGGGAATCACATGCCAAAAGTCAACTAAAGAAAAAGAAGAATGTACTGGCCAAACATAAATGATTCATTGTGGGATATCTCCCACATATGAAATATTGCCAACTTGGGAGTAAATTAAAGGATTGCTCTTACTGTGCTTTAGTTCCTTTGTAACAACAAACATGCCACAACATTTTTTATGAGATCCCATGTGTAGGAAGGCAGTTCTACAGCACATGCAAGAAGGTAGCTCTACAGTTGCTTGGGACTCTTACAGAGATATCATAAGTAAATCCCAACCGGTTAAATCCCTGAAATGTGTTGTGTGTGTATAATCCAAGACAATGCGAGTGCTGTGAAAAATGAGGAAACAGGACACCACTAGCACAAAACAGAGCATCCAAAGTGTACCACAAATAGCTAAGGAACTTTTTCCAGGCCACCAAGAGAGTTTAAATGTTGTACATAATTAACTTTAAGCTAATTGACTTCTAAAAAAGTCTGAAAAAGAGGACATTTATCATTCCCCCTTAAAAATACAGGACAGATAAGAAATGTATATTCAAATGGTGAGATAATTTTAAGACAACCAAAACCTGAACTTTGGTATACATGTAGCCCAAACTACATGTACCTTGGAAGAAAAAGAGTGGCAAAGCAGAATGATTCCCAATTTGCAAAGCGGTCAAGCATGGCTGCATCCTTTCACCCTGTCTGTTCAACTTATATGCAGAAAATAATATACAAAGAACAGACTTGGACACAGAAAAAGGAGGACTGAAAAAAGGAGGATGGACTATCAGCCATCTAAGATATGCAGATGATACTATACTACTAGATTAAAACATCACAGACCTAGAGCAACTACTAAGGAATGTCAAGGAACAAAGTGCAAAGTGCAAAAGCAGGCTAACTGGTGAACATACAGAAAACAAAAATAATGACCATGGAGGAGCTATACAAATTCAACCTAGCCAACGAGGAAATAGAAATAGTTAAAGAGTTTCAGTACTTTGGATGAAACATTGATCAAAACAGAGACTGCAGCCAAGAAATCAGAAGAAGACTAAGGCCCAAAGCAGACAGGGGCATGGCATGGGATTTACACAATGCATGCCCCGAATGTAGCCAAAAGTTGTGTCAAGCACTCCCCAAAGTAGAAGAAGCAGCACAAAAAGGAGCTGTTAAAAAGCGAGTGGGGGCCCAGATCGAGTCCAGGCCCATGTGGTCACTGCAGTGTCGATGTGATCCAGATGGGAGTAGTTTCTGACTGCTCCTCATGCCCTATCTGCATTACCCCTCAGAATGGAGAGGTCATCTATGAACGAACTAGAAAATATCTTAAAGAGCAAAGATATACAACTAAGCACGCAAGTTACAAGCCACTGCAGTACCATGTATGGAACAGAGAACTGAACAATTAAGAAAGCGGATAAGAAGAAAATCAACTCATTTGAGATGTGGTGCTGGAGAAGAGTGCTGAGGATACCATGGACAGGCAAAAAGACAAATGGGTCCTATAACAGATCAAGCCTGAAATCTCATTGAAAGCCAAGTTGATTAAGTTGAGGCTGTCATACTTTGGCCACATAATTGAAAAAGACAATAATGCTAGGAAAGTTGGAGAGAAGTAGAAAGAGAGAAAGACCTCATGCTAGATGGATGGACTCTATTAGGGAGGTCATAGGTATGAATTTACAGGAACTAAGCAGAGATATGGAGGATAGGCAAACTTGGGGATGTCTCACCCACATCACCATGAGTCAAGATTGACTTGAAGGCGGTTAACAACAAAAGCCCAAGCCATAATTACCAGGAAACATTATCTCATAATAAAGACCAGAATTTTAGCCCAAAACATAGTGTTAGGATATGAGATGTTTGCTTTTGCCTTAAATTTGGAGGAGGAGCCCAACCAACTGCAATGCAAAACATGATAATTTACAAGCAAACAGCTATACAGTACTAGTTCAGCAGAGATTAAGCTGGCACACACGTGGCAGTATTAGGGCCAAACAGCTTTAGTCATGAAAAACATGACTAAAGCAGCAATAGTAGCACCATGTTCTACCTACACCAAGACTTTAAACTCCAAGAGACAGAGATAAATTTGGGATGGTCAAAGAAAGTGGAATAGTCACCTAGGACCAAATTGATCAGGAACCTATTGGCTGTAATCCAGTTTTTTATATGTACAAAGGTATAACGTAGCTGTAAATATATTTTGAACCAGGATCAGGTTTCAGGGTTCATCTCTTTTAAGATAGGTTGCAAATGTCCAACTTAGCTTTATTTGTCTGCTGAACCAGTATAGCTGTTTGATGTAGTGACTTGAAGGAATGTGATTACTGTGGCCTTACCACTATTTGGAGTCATGCCCACGTAGACATATTTCCATGCGCTGACTTCAGACATGCTTTTCCTTCCTGGCACCTGTTGACATTTGCAGTGGAGAACCAGAATGTACAATCTAAGAAGCAAAAGGCTCTACTACTATTGCAAAGCTACATCTTGACGAAAGAAAGACTTTGTGTGCATTTACACCATAGACATAATTCAGTTTGACACCACTTTAACTGCTGTAGCTCCATCCTATGGAATCCTGGAATTGGTTGTTTTACAAGGTCTTCAGCATTCTCTGCCAAAGAGTGATGGTGCCTCACAAGACTACAACTCCCAATATTATGTAGGATGGAGCCATAGCAGTTAAAGTGGTGCAAACTGCATTATTTCTTCAGTTTAGATACACTCCTGGTGTGTTTTACAGGACCAGGGCTTTTAGGTCATTAATGGCCTGCCACATCCAGAATGCTGTTGCTGTATTCTCTACAGATCCAGAAAAGACTGGCCAGACACATACGAAGTCTGCACATTGTTTCCCACCTTATTCTATCTTGAAAAAAATTGTCTTCAAGTGCATGAGTCAGTTTTCTTAACTGATTTGCTTGCAGTGCCTTTGGTTTTGTTTCAATGATCAAAAGGCGTTTTTGTTCTCAACTGAGCACATTTCATTCTCATCCTGCAGAAATATACACTGGGGAACAAAAAGGTGAAAAATAGCTTGTTTGTCACATCAGTGCACAAGCCCTTCTTTCTCCGGAGCATGCCCAACAATAAATTCTTGATGGGAAGGCTTCATTCTTGACATTTATCTTGGTTAGCTCACACCACATTCTCATGCAGCAAATTACAGAGAGTGAGAGAGAAAGAATGAGAATGAAAGGAAGGTTAAAAGGCAACCATTCACATTTGATGAGGATAAGAAAAAGTGTCAGGCTGGCAGCAGTCAAACACCATTATGGTTAGCACACACCTTAAGTACAGTCTTGCAGCAGGACGCTCACAACAGAGAGCTGAGGTTTGCTGATATCTAATACCCATCACTGCCAGCTTGAAGAATGCTCTGACCCAGATCTACAGCAAAGCCCTACTTTTTTCCTCCTCTACTTGTAATCAGTTGTGAAGTTGCAGCTGATGGATTTAAAAGTCAGGAGCAGATGGATGAACCACTAACATACCTAGGCTATAAGATGAATTATTTGTGCCATGTGCAAGGTAACTTCCTTACAAACCAAACAGAAATTAATTGTGTGTGGCAATGCTGCTAACAGCCCTCTGAGAAATAAAACTGAGCCCAGTCATCCCTACAACCAGGGAAATATCCACTCTGAGATGGTCCAGCTTAAGCTGCACCCCAAGGCTAGACTCCAAACCCCAACAGCATAGTATTAGAAAGTGGCAGATGAGTAGGGAACACCAAACTAGTCTAATGTCAACACATCCAAGGGGGGTGGATGTAACCATGGGCATGGTTATAGAGGCTTGGTTTGTTGTTTTTATTTTAAATAAATATTATCCTTTTATACAGTAAAAAGTTTATTATAAGGGAAGCAGAAATAGCCTAAATTGTATTTCTGTAGTCATGGTGGGTGTATGATTAAAGGGAGTTTAGAAAGCAAAATTGCAGGTGCTCAGAGTATTTGTCCACACTATAACAAGATCAGGATCCTCACCTCTGCACAAGTAGTATCCTTCTTTTCCCCTTCTTGGGGGCAGAAGCTATCTTGGGAGGCACAGAGCAGGCCATGTGACCCATATAATGTTACGGTAACATCTAGGTGCCATTTCCCATCCTTCAGCATTTTCCACTTGAAATGGTCTCCAAGTAGAGAACACAAGGCAAAAAGTCAGTGGTGGGCCAGTTATGGAGTGTATCTCGATGGTGAAGGCCCATGACTTCCCCAAAGAATTAATCTCCTCTAGAGCTGCAAACCTAATCAGATGTGTTCAGAAGTAGGGTCCAGTCAAATCAGTGGGACTGCAGACCAGTTTAGACATGATGTTTTCCAGATTCAGTGTGGCTAACTGGTCTTTGTCCCCATCTACCCAGCAACTGTAACATTTTTCATTTTTGTTCAGCTCACATGTGACCAACATTGTTACTCCAGCAATTGGCCCAGGCACCATGTTTATATATTCTGGCATGTAATAACTTATTAAACATGGGAGTTTGACAGAGTGCTGAAGTGGGTAAGTGGTTCTGAGCAGAACTCCAGGAAGGAACCAGTCTTTCTACATTTGTATTTAGTGTTGGGCTGATTATCAAGTGTTGAAGGTTTGCTACGTACCTGCAAATGTCTCAAATTGTCAGGGACAGCCCCAGTTAATCCTCTGTAATCCCACTTTTTCTTCTTCTTTTGAAATGTCCTGGTTTTTCTCTCCTCTCACTTTCCCCCTTGTCCTTGATTTACTTTAGTTTCTGCAAACAGAGTTCGAACTGCAAAAATACTCTACCCTCAAGTTAGCAAGAGGGAACAGAAAGGATGGGCAGCGGGCTCAGAAAAAATACAAATGCCTACCGTCTCTCCGAGCTTGTGAATTCTTCCTCATTAATAACCTTTGCCACCTTCACTACACTCTGATGCTGCTTGACCATATGTGTCCTAGTTTTCATTTGTGAAATGTTGGAGGGTATGCCTAAATACCCTAAAGGCCACATACTATGTTTGATCTTGAAAGCTAGGCAGGGTCAGCCTTGGATAGGAGACCACCAAGGAATACCAGGTGCTGTATGCTATATTTCAAAGGGAGAAACTGCCAAAACCACCTCTGATTATTCCTTGCCTAAGAAAACCCTATGAAACTCATGGGATTGCAGTAATTCAACAGGTGACCTTAAGGCGCTCACACACACACACACACACATAGAGAGAGAGAGAGAGCTATACGACTTTGTAATATCTGAAAATGTGCAAGTAGGGTTGAAAAGTTTGTGATCAGAGACCACCAGGGAGTCCAGGAAATGCTTTTTAAATAGTAGCTTAAGCACTGACTCTTTTAGGCAAGATGGAAGTCGGCCTTCCCTAAAGGATGCATTAATTATGTGCTTTAGCAAATGTCTCTCCTCTGGACAGCCAGCCAAGATGGGCAAGGATTGAGAGAGCAGGTCATCTTTTTCATACTTCCAAGGAGCTTGTCCACCTCCTTGGTACTCACCAACTCAAATTGGTCCAGTATAACAGTATTCACGGAAATGCTGGATACCTCTCCTATCATTTCTGCATCAATAACAGCATCCAAGTCGGCTCTTATCCGAGAGATGTTATCCACGAAGTGATTATTTAAAACATCACAGCAGGCTTTAGTTGGTTCTAATAGAGGGTTCCAAGTGTGGGGACAGTTGTGTTAAATCCCTTACTACCTGGAACAGCTCTGCCGGCCGAGACTTCGCAGACACAATAGATGCAGGATAGCTGTATCTAATGCCACTCCATAGGATTTAAGAAAACACCTACGGCACTTCTTGTCAGATATGAGTCGAGTTTTTTGCCAGCAGTGCTCTAGTCGTTGTCCAGCAAACTTCAATCTTTTAAGATCTTCTGTATACCAAAGGTTACAGTTGAAACAGGTTGGAAAGGATGCTTGGGTGTGATTGTGTCTATAGCCCTGGTAAGATCATTATTCCAGGTATTAACCAGGGCTTCAACTGAGTTGCCAACATTACCAATCAGTGAACCCTCTAGGGCTTCTTGAAACCTAGTAGGTTCCATCAACCTTCGAGGGTGGACCATTTTAACAGGTCCTCCATCCCCAACGGAGGGAATAGTGGCCTTCAGTCCAGCCTTGACCAGGAAATGATCCGTCCATGACAATGTGGAGATATTGACATCTTCCACCCATGCATATTCCTGTTCCGTGCAAAGACCACATCAAGGGTATGACTTGTGCAATGTGTACGCCCAGAGACTATATAGGATAGGCCCATGTTTGTCATGGAAGCCATGAACTCCTGAGCAGCACCTGTTAAGTCTGTTAAGCTGGCCTCAAGGGGGATATTGAGGTCACCCAGGACAAGAAGCCTGGATGACTCCAACACCAGCTCCGAAACCAGTTGTGTCAGCTTGGCTAGGGAGCCTGTTAGGCAATGGGGTGGATGGTATACCAACCAAATCCTCAGACTATCCCTAGCCTATGGTTGGTATATGATAGTTAGAAAAAATGTGTGTCAGTGTGTGTGTGTGTGTGTGTGTGTGTGTGTGTGTGTGTTATAGAGGGTGGGTCAAAAATATGGTTACACAATGTAGATGGATTAAGGGAAAATATAATTAAAGGAACTTGTAATTGCTATGTTAAGATCTTCAAGAAAAGTTTTTAAAAGTGATATATATTTTGGTGTAGTTAGACAAATTGATTAGGATGTGTATGGATATGGCAGTAAAACTGTTTTAGTTGAAAGAAGATGGAAATTTAACATTATGCATGTTGTGGAGGGATTGAAGTTGATACATTTACCAGAAATAGATAAGTTGTTTGTTTTAATTAGAGATTTTTAGTGGTAATTTCTAAACACTGGAACTTTGTTGACTTTTTGCTATTAAAAAAACCCAAAATGACTTGGTGACATTGTGTTTTGATGATCAGAATATGCCAGTTAGAGAAGTAAGAGTACTTTTTTTTTGGTTTGGTTTGGTTTTAAGAGAGAAATTTAAAAAATGTAGAACTACTAAAAGTAAGATTGAATTACCTTTTCCCTCCGTTTCTTTATTTCTTTGTTGTTGTTGTTTTTCTTTTCTTGCTTTCCCTTTTTATAATTTCTGTAGTTTCAATATTATACTGCAAAACTTTTAATAAAAAGACTTAAAAAGCAAAAGTAGTTTGCATTTCACTAATTCAGTGAAAGAAGAAGAAAGGACTGAGTCAAGCAAACTGCTGTAGCCTCTGCTAGCTTGTGTGTTCTTCCTCATTCACAGCTTTTGCCATTTTGAACATACTTTGGTGTTGCTTCGCAACATGTGTCAAAGTTTTCATCTATGAAATGCTGAAGGGTACACTGATCCAGTGGAACTTCTTTGGCCTGATTCAATTTTTTCCCCTTCTACCATTATTACTCAGGCAGCAGTAGCCCTGAAATGACCTCCAAAACAAACACAGAATGCTATTTTTCAATGTGTTCTGCTGTCTGAGTCATTTGCTGTATGTGTCATAAAAACCTCAGAGAACATGGGTGGGGATAGCTGGCAATGTAGCCATTCAGTTCAAAGGGAAACACAGTATGGACTAAGCTATAGGAAACAGTAGGAGATTGCTGCAGGGATGGGAGTAGCAACTTCAGTATTTGCCAGGGTTGCCAAGTACATACCGGAACAGAGTACATCACAGAAAGAGAAAACAGCAGGAAACACACGGCCTCTGATATAGAGGTGAAGAATGGGTAGGGCAGTGGCATCCCTAGGCCCAGTGTCACTCACTTAACTGCCCGCTTACCAAGACTAATGAGGAGCGACTAGGCAAGTGGGGCAGTGAGGGGAACAGAAGCGGTGCATTTGCCTCTTCACCGCCAGGTTTTGTCCTGAGGAAGAAGTCTGGCAGGGGTGATGCTAGAAGGGGTATGCTTGCTCCTTCTCCCTTACTGCTGCCCTACTCCTTCCTGAAAGAGGAGTCTGGCATGGGTGAAGCCAGGAGGGGTGCACTTGCTCCTTATGCTTCACATCTGCTGCGGCTTTCTCTTGAGGCAGGAGCCTGGCAAAAGCAAAGCCAGGAGGGGCACATTCAACCCTTCTCCTTCAATGCCATTGGGCTTCCTGCTAAGCAGCGAGTCTGGCGGGGTGAAGCCACTATCACAAATTATGCAATCAGGTTTCCCACATTTGGGGAAATTGCAGGGGTCACTACACCTGCAATGGATGAGCCTCACCCTGAGAAAACCACCTTCGTGATCATGGTATCTTTCTTGCCAGCTATCTTCTCTTGCTTCTTCTCCCACATGCCCCTGTCCCTACCTGCTGCCTGGCCAGACCAGAAAGGGCTGGCAGGCAGCGGTGACCTACCTTGCCCTCCCTCCATCCTCTCCCATTGCCTTATGCTCTCATCCAGCACCCACCCATCCAGGACTGCTGGGGGCATCATGGGCAAGTGAGGCAGTGGGAGGGAACATATGTTGTTCCTCCTCCTCTTCCACTGCTATGGCTTCCTTCTGATAGAGAGCCAGGGCAATGGAAAAGAAGGGGCAGGTGTAGCAGCAGTGGACTCCATAGAAGGAGGTGGGCCCAAGAAGGTGTTCTCCCTCCTCTGAAGTGGCAGCTGGTGAGGCCCACACCCCTGCATCCTCCTAGTGATGCCACTGGGGTAAGGTGAAAGTAGAAACCAATTTTTATTCCTGCTCCCTTCCCATCTTTTCTAGTCAACATTTTCACACAGATTTGGGGTTTCCTGGTATTTTTGGGTAGTTGATCTACAGATGACCTACAGAGGGAACTGGACAGGAGGAGAGTGTCTCTCTTGGTCCTGCTAGACCTCTCAGTGGCTTTCAATACCATCGACCATGGTATCCTTCTGAGTACCTTTCTGGGATAGGACTTGGGGGCATTGTTATGCCATGGTTCTGGGCTTTCATGGAGGACGGGCCCAGAAGGTGGTGTTGGGGGACTCCTGTTTTACTCCTTGACTGCTGGTCTGTGGAGTGCCACCAGATTCTGTTTTGTCCCCCATGTTTTTTAACATCTACATGAAACTGCTGGGAGAGGTCATTCAAAGCTTTGGGGTGAGGTTTTACCAGTATGCGGATGACACCCAGCTCTATCTCTACATACCATCTGATTCCAAAGAAGCTGCCTCTGTACTCAACCAGTATCTGCTGACAGTAATGGACTGGATGAGGGCAAACAAACTGAAGCTTAATCCAGACAAGACAGAGGTCCTCCTGGTCAGTTGTAAGTCAGATAAGGGAATAGGGATTTTACTTGTGCTGGATGAAATCTCAGGCTCACCATTTGGGTGTCCTCCTGGACTCCATTCTGAGCCTGGATGTCTAGGTTACAGCAGTGGCCAAGAATGCATTGGCACAGTTAAAACTATTGCGCTAGTTGCCTCCATTCCTTGAGATGTCAGATCTGGCTACATTGACACATGCCTCAATTACATCCCATTTACACTCTATGTGGGGCTGCCTTTGGAAACTGTTCGGTTCAAAACACTGCAGCCAGATTTTTAATACAGAGACATGTAAGGTACTGCACTCGGAAGGGGGGGGATGGAATGCATAGATATAGGATGGGGGATACCTGACTTAATGGGACTACGTGTGACAGGGATCTAGGAGTCCTAGTAGACAACAAGTTGAATATGAGTTAATAGTATGAGGCGGCAGCTAAAAAAACCAATGTGATTCTAAGCTGCATCAATAGAAGTATAGTGTCTAGATCAAGGGAAGTAACAGTGCCACTTTATTCTGCTTTGGTCAGGCCGCACCTGGAATATTGTGTCCAGTTCTGGGCACCACAATTCAAAAAAGATATTGAGAAACTGGAGTGTGTCCAAAGGAGGGTGACTAAAATGGTGGAGGGCCTGGAAACCATGCCCTATGAAGAAAGACTTAGGGAGCTGGGTATGTTTAGCCTGGAGAAGAGATGATATGATAGTTCTGTTTAACTATTTGAAGGGATGTCATATTGAGGATGGAGCAGGCTTGTTTTCTGCTGCACCAGAGAACAGGACCCAGAACAATGGATGCAAGTTACAGGAAAAGAGATTCCATCTAAACATCAGGAGGAACTTCCTTTCAGTAAGAGCTGTTCCTCACAGCGTGGTGGAGTTTTCTTCTTTGGAGATCTTTAAACAGAGGCTTTGACACTATCTTCTTGCATGGCAGGGGATTGGACTAGATGGCCCTTGTGGTCTTTTCCAACTCTATGATTCTATGATTCTATTTGAGAGACCATAGCCGGTTACACACCGGCAGTTGGGACGTCCGCAGAACGTCCCATTTTAAAAAAGGGGCGTCTCTTCTAGACATCTCTGAGTCTAATACGGACTGTGTCCGTACAATATGGCGCCGGCCCTTCTACATGGCCGGCACCATATTGACGTATCGGACGCTGAGCGTCCGAACGTCGTGCAGCGCTAATGACGTCCTGAATGCACCCTTGGCGCTTCGCGACGTCATCAGTGCGCCGCGGAAAGAAGCTTCATTTTGGAGCTTCTTTTTTGCTCCGCACGGGAGCCGCGCGGTATGGCTGCTGCGGCTCCCACGCGGAGCAAGCTGTGGCGGCGGCAGACCGCCTCAAAGTGGCGGTCTAGAACCCGCCAAAATCTCCCTATATGAACCACTTAGAGCCCTTAGATCCCCAGGATAAGGCTTTCTCTCAGTCCCTCCACCATCACAGGGTTGCCTGGTGAGAACACAAGAGAGAGAGAGAGAACCTTCTTGGTGACTACTCTCACCCTCTGGAACTCCCTTCCACAGGAGGTTAGGCTGCCCCCCCCTCCCTGCTGGCCTTTTGCTGGCAGGTAAAAATATTTTTATGCAGGCAGGCTTTTTAAAATTATACAAGGGTGGCTTTATTTGGGGGAGTTGTTTTAGATTATGTTTTTAAACTTTTGTAAGTTTAAATTTTAACTTTGTAATGTTTTAATTAGGTTATTTTAATTGTCTTTTAAAAAAATTTGTAATGTGTTTTTATGTTGTGAGCTGCCTTGGGTTCCTTTTTGGGAGAAAGGTGGCATAGAAATAACCACACTCTCAGACCACACTCTGATGTTGCTTGGCTGCATGTGTACTGGTTTTCATTGTGTTGGAGGATATCTAAGAGCACCTTGGCTCTCACTACTCATTTTAAATTCTGCCAGTTATCAAGGAAGGCAGACCCCACATATATCTATAGCGATATATCTTTTCTCTTCCACCCCCACCATGCACAGATCACAGTCACAGACACATTTTTATATTTCTCAGACTCACATGGGCATAGCAAGAGATGCACTAACATTTTGTCAACATTAATTATCTATATAGGTGCTATCAGAATAAAGGGGACAAATTTAAAAAAAACTAATCATCTCTCTGAAGATACCAGTCACAGATGCTGATAAAACACCAGAAACAAACTCTTCTACAACATGGCCACATAGCCCGAAAACCCACAAAAAACTATAAAACCAACCCCATTCTACTTTTTCATAATCTATATAGTTGAACAGCAAATCCAAAAGTTTTCTTGTCACAACTGGAAAATGCAGTTGTAGTCCAGTTAAAACTATGAGACCTGGTCAATCTGACAGTATTCCTAAAAGACCATTCAAAGCAACCCAGAACTTTACCAGTTAAAGTTCTACAGGAAAATGAGGACAGTATATATGCAATATGTGCATTCAAAATATGTTATGTACCGTGTCTCTAATTTTCAAAGGTTTGCTGATGTTACTTACATACAAGGTGAGACACATAACAATGTATATTATATCTCCAGTGCTGAACTATCCTAGCATGTAAGAACATCCATTTTGATTGTTGCTTCTTTTTTCTTATGTGGTTGCAGAGCAACACCTAGTGTTCAAAAGAGTGTATCTCAACCATTTATTTTCAATAACTGTGTTGTAAAATGAATTTCCAAAGACAGACCCATCAGTCTGTCACACAGCATAAAAATGAAAAGGGAATGGTGCGGAAATGGAATCCATTATCACCTTTGAGACAAACTGGTTTATTTCCACATGAGCTGTGGTGGGTATTAATCCACTTCCTTAGATTCATGGCACCCGAAGAAGTGGATTAATATCTGCTAAAGCTCAGGTTGAAGTAAACCAGTTAGTTTCCAAGGTGCTACTAGATTCCTTCTTCTTGCTAACCATGAAGACACACTGGGAAGGAGCAGATGGGCAGGAAAAAGCCACTTGATCCTGGCTTTTCTGAAAGTGGGTTGAAACCTGTCCCGAGGCGGCCCAAACATCCATGGGCTGTCTGCACCATGCAGCATCAAGGTGTGCTGCATGGTTATTTTATTGTTGTTGTTGTTGTTGCCTTCCCACCATTGCAGAAACACACCACTTGCAACCTCCAATTACCTCTTTCTTCCTACCCAAATGCCATTCCATTGGATGCTCGCCCATATGACATGCCATACACTTGCACATGCAATGCACCGCCTGTACAGTGCACCAGTGTGCCCAGTGATACATTGGCAAAGCACAATCATGGAAGCCCTTTATACATGCCCCATTCACCCCATGCCCCTCTGTCGGACTATCTGGAGTGTATATGTTATAATTTCATCCATTGCACTTTTGGTGGCCGCATTTTTGCTTTGTTGCAGTCCTGTATTGCTGCCAGGCTGTTTTTATACTGGTCCAATGATGTGCACCTCCTTTTTGCTCATGTTTTTAGCCCTGGAGCATGGCTTTGTTTTGCTTTCCACCCAGTTTTGCCTCATGCCTCATCTAAACAGCCAGGCTTCAAAGCAGTTAGAAGCTGCTTTATTTGGCCAGTGCAGATGACCCCCATTGGCAAAGCTGTAGATGGAGGTGGGGAAAGCTTATTATTCTTGGGTTGGAACTCCCAACTTTCCTCATCACTGTCTGTGCTAGCCAGGGCTGCTAGGAATTGCAATTCAGCAATTCAGCAGCATCCAGAGGGCCCCTTTATTCCCTCTCCTCTTGTATTGGATGTGGGATGGCAGTTTGTTGAGTCTGAGGAATTTATCACATTGACTTTGCTCCCGTGATAGACGTGGGATACAACTTTAAGAAAGTGAATCTTATCACATTTTCCCATTCTTACAAAGATGCAACAGAAGCCCAGGCTGCATACTCCCCAGAGACAGGGATATGCGCTAAGATCTGCCTTAAAAGTTACATCCTGTGTCTATTGCAGGAGCAAAGCCAATGCAATAAACTCCTAAGATACTTCTGAACTGTTTTAACTATGTTGAGAGGCTGAAATACATATCTAAATCCTCTGTGTGTGCCTTTAAGTTGCATGTTGACTTATGGGAACACCTTGAATATCATAGGGTTTTCTTAGGCAAGGAATACTGAGAGGTGGTTTTGCCAGATCCTTCCTCTGAAATACAGGGGACAGTACCTGGCATTCATTTGAAGTCTCCCTTCGAAGTTTTAACCAGGACTGACTCTGCTTGGCTTCCATGATCAGATGGGATCTGATGCCTTTGAGGTATTTAACCCTTCAAAAATTCCCTAGGTGACTTTAGGCAGGCCATTTTCTGAAGATGCCAGCCACAGATGCTGGTGAAATGTAGGGAATAAACGCTTCTAGAACATAGCCACATAGCCCGAAAAACCCACAAAAAACTATAGGCCATTCTTTCTCTGCCTGAGTCCCTCCCCCCATTCTGTAATATGAGAATATTAATATTGGCTCTGAAAAACTGTTATAATAGTGCAGAGTGACTAGATGTCCTCCTTTTCAAGGACGTGTCCTATATTTCAGCATTCTGTCCAGGAGGAATTCCATTCTGAGCATGACTAAGAAGCATGAGTTTATATTTATATGAGTGCTTATAGCTTTTATTTGACAATGTTCCACATTTTTCTTGAATGTCCTGCATATTGCAGTGCCATGTCTTCCTTTGTGGTTATGACATCTGGTCACCCTGTAACAGAATCATAGAATCATAGAGTTGGAAGAGACCACAAGGGCCATCCAGTCCAACCCCCTGCCATGCAGGAATCCAAATCAAATCATCTCTGACAGATGACCATCTAGCCTCTGTTTAAAGACCTCCAAGGAAGGAGACTCCACTACACTCTGAGGGAGTGTGTTCCACTGTCGGACAGCCCTTACAGTCAGGAAGTTCTTCCTAATGTTGAGGTGGAATCTCTTTTCTTGTAGCTTGCATCCATTGCTCCGGGTCCTAGTCTCTGGAGCAAGTGAAAACAAGTCAGCTCCCTCCTCAGTATGGCATCCCTTCAAGTATGTAAACAGGGCTATCATATCACCTCTTAACCTTCTCTTCTCCAGGCTAAACATCCCCAGCTCCTTACGTCGTTCCTATAGACATGGTTTCTAGACCTTTCACCATATGGCAATTTTTGTAATGTACCTTAAATGCCTTGTGTAGGTATCAAACCTTTGCCCTTATCAGAACAGCAAGGAGCCACAAAGGCGGGGAAACACTCATGGAGGCAACCTGCAAGCCCCCAGTTACCAGAAAGCTGAGCACCCTTTGCCAGGCCCACCTGTTGATGCTTTCAGGCAGGGAATAGCCGTCAGCAACCATATGCTTGCTGAAGTGCCTCCTCTCGACAGTTACGGCAAGGATTGGGAGATTCCTTGCTGTCCTCAGCCCTAGCATGACAAAATGACATGCTTTTGAGATGTACATGAGGGTATTTAATGTGGTTGGGATCCTTTAACGTACTTTATTCTTCTCTTGTTATGCTTGCATTACTTTTACATGTTTAAAATTAGCACTATTTTCAATAGAATAATTTACCTGTTTCAGCTTTTTATTATTGTTGTTTTAATCTGTATTTTATTTTTAATTTATATTGTGAGCTGCCTTGTGGCCCCCTTATTTTTGATTAAGATTATGATTATGGCAGCTGGGAGCGGGTGGTCATGGTGGCTTCAATGCCAGTGGGAGGGTGAATCCTTCCTGGGTTTTAATCCAAATTTTAAAGGAATTGCCAATATCATGAATCCAGGTGGCTATTTTGGTAGCAGGGATCATCACTGAGGAATCAGCCCCTGTGGTTTATTCACGCAAACTATCATCCTCAGCATCATTTGAAGGTTGGCACATCAAGGAGGGGTTAATTCCCCACATATACCCATGTCATGCTTCAGTCCTACTAATCACAAAGTATTGCCATCTGTTCATTTTTTAAAAATTGAATAATTTCACATGTGTGAAAGGAAAGCTCAAACTACATGGGGCATTCAGGATCCATGAAGATATCACCTTACCTCTTAAAAAGAGATAATCTTCACAGACCCTGAATGCCCCATCTAGTTAGACCCTTTCCTTTCACATATGTGGATTTATGTCAATTTTTCCTTTCACACATGTGAATTTATGTCATGTCCCTGGCATAAATTCAGAATCAGAAGATGAGCCAGACAATATCTTAGGACAAGTTTGCAATGAGCTAGAGCAGAGTTTCTCAGGGTGTCTGATATAGAGACCACCAATTATTTCTTTCCAGTGTCCCAGGGACTAGCACCATACTTTTGCTCACTGATTCCAATTGTTTCTTTCTTTCCTGGAAACTTGTCTGAGATCAGTAGCCAATGGCTCAGGGACTGGCATGGGTCCAGGGACACCATTTTGAGTAGCACTGAACTAGACAACCGTACTGAGTTCCTGATATTGAACAAGTGATTATAGGTCAGAATCCTGATGAGTCTGAAAGAGACCCTTTCGTAGGTGCCTTTCCCCAACCATTTGAAATTATTTATCCCTTGAAGATTGAGATATTAGCATGCTGTGGTATGCATAATCAGGATACTATTCTACTTCTGAAGTTTAAACCCACCCCATTTTTAGGTAGGATAGGAAAAGTGAAAAGCCTGATACAGTATGATATGTGTACTTCACATTGCTTGCATAGTACTTGCACTCTATTTAGGGCTAGTTCATAAAATTCAATTGATTCAAAATATGGCAGCCAGACTGGTCGCCGAAAGATCTAAAGGCAACCACATAACACCAATTTTGAAATCTTTGCATTGGCTGCCAATCAGTTTCCAGGTACAGTACAAGGCAGGTGTAATAACCTTTAAAGCCCTGCATGGCTTGTGCCCAGCTTACTTGCAGGAGCGCCTTCCTCCATACAATCCACCCCCCTAGGAAAAACCTACTGCAGCCAAGGAAGACTAGGCTGGCTGCGGTTACCCAGAGGACCTTCTCATCTGCTGCTCCTAAACTTTGGAATGACCTGACAGGAGAGATCCATCATATTACGACTCTTGATGCCTTTAGGAAGGCTGTCAAGACAGATCTCTTTCGGCGTGCCAAAGCAGCTTTATTTTAGCCTATTTGTCTGGCCCCACAGTTACTGAAAATCTTTCAGCAAAACAATACCTAAAATGATGCTCATCAATCTGGTTCTATGTATCAATCTGTAGCCTTGGGGAATGCTTTAGTATAAACCTCCCCCAGGGTGAATTTTCATAATCTTTGATAATCTGGAGCACTCCTACGGTTGCAAATTAGATGCTCTTGTTCTCTTTCTCATCTAATTACAGGTCATGAAACTGCCCACACCGTTTCCTTCAAGGCTTACAGCCATAAGCACGTCAAATAACGGAGTACCAGCAACTTAATCCCCAAGATCACGAAAGAGGCGCTCTGTTTATTCCAGGCCAACAGTGGGCTGGACATCAGTGGCTAAGAAAAGAAACCAAGCAAGAAGAACCGGAGAGACAGGCTGCTTTACCCTGATAGCCAAAGTAAGGAAGCTGAGACAGAAGCGATTCCAAGGGCCTTACAGAAGACAGAAAAATAAAAGCTAAAGAGGTACCAGATACAAAGGTAACACTCCCTCCTCTCCCTTCCCCTGTAATCACTGTCATTTGGCAAATGAAGAAAGGGGTCTTGTCCCATTAGAAAGTCCCTGCCAATCTTCATTCCACTAAAGCAGGCCTTTATACAAATTGTGAGCCTCTAAATTGAATGCAGCCCTCCATCCATGTGTGCCTGCCAAGTAC